>NC_141758.1:58924124-59247533 GCF_982258835.1 Parasteatoda tepidariorum | reverse complement strand
TGATAAAAAACTTTTTTCTTTCTGGATCCCAGAGTTTATATCCTTTGATACCACTTGGGTACCCAATATGGATACATTCTATAGCCTTTGGGTCAAATTTTTTCCGTCTTTGAAATGAGCGTGTATGGCTCCAGGCCCGACATCCAAAAACTTTCAAGTGATCCAAGTTCGTTTCTTTACCTGACCATAACTTTTCTGGCGTACTTCTTCCAATTGCAGTAGATGGGCGTCTATTTCGGAGATAAGATGCTGTGCACACAGCTTCAGCCCAGAATTCTGACTTTGCTCCTGATTCTATGAGAAGGCATCTGGTTATGTTGATCAAAGTCTGGTTCATCCTTTCTGAAATTCCATTTTGTTGAGGGGATTCCGGCACAGTTAGCTGCCTTTGAATTCCATGTTTAATAAGATAGTTGTCAAAGTTTTGTGACTTAAACTCACCTCCATTATCACTTCTCAAAATTTTTATCTTTTTTCTGTGAAAATTTTCAGCCATTCTCTTGTATTCATCAAACTTCATTATGACTTCATCTTTAGTTTTGATTGTATACACTGTAGAGTAACGAGAAAAATCATCGGTGAACACAACAAAGTAATTTGAGCCTCCCAGTGACGGCGGTGAAATCTTTCCTACTACATCAGAGTGCACAATTTCTAACGTTTCATTAGCTCGTGTGTTTGAGATTTTTGGAAACTTCTTGCGCTTCATCTTTCCTTGAATGCACACAGAGCATGGCTTGTTTGTTTCAAGATTGGATTCTTGTTTACTTTTAGTGGTTATTATGTTTCTCAAAGTGCCTGGGGAAGGGTGTCCTAGCCTGCGATGCCAGAGTCCATTCGACTGGATCGTTGAAATGTACGCTGCAGGACAATCTTCTTCTATAATATATAGTCTTCCCTGTCTTCTAGCTCTCAAAACAATTTCACCAGTTTCTGCCAGTATTTTTGCTTCACCATGGGCAAATTCAATCTTAAAACCTTTTTCTTCAATCCTGCCAATCGACAGCAAATTTCCGCCCAAGTCTGGTACATACAATACATTTGCAAGATTAATGTTGCTTTTGGTGGAATCTTCTTGAACTGAAATAGTGATGTTTCCTGTTCCGGTAACTTGAACTTTTTCAGAATTCGCCACTTCTACTACTGAGGTCTAATCAGTTAGCGATTCGATTTTTTTTCTGTCTGACGTCATGTGCTCTGTAGCACCACTGTCTAGAATCCAGATTGTTGAGTCTTCAGCTTTAAATTTATTTGCTACAAAGGCCCAGTTCGTTTTTAAATCTATAGCAGTCTTGGCACTGCTTTGATTTCTTCGTTGTGCTTCTTCACAATTTTTGGAGATATGACCCCATTCTCCGCAGCTAAAACACCTGACAGTTTTCTTCGAATTTGCAGCTGTTTCGCTGTTTCTTTTTGTTGTCCATTTCTTCACAGTGTTTGTCTGCATTGGTCTTTTTTGATTATAGTTTCTTGTGTGAAGTGCCCGTTCTTCCTGCTCTTCAACATTTGGCACATTTCTATATATTCTTTTTTCTTCGACTAATAGTCTAGACTTCACAATGGTTGTTGTCAAGTTATCTTCGTCCTTTTCTAAGTTCAGGATTAAGCTTTCGTATGATTTTGGCAGACCTATTAACATGATGAGGGCAACTTCTCTGTCGGTGAAAGCGTAACCACCACTCGACAATTTTCGGTGTATTTCAATCAATCTGGTCAAATATGATTGAATTGCTTCACCAGGCTTCAAGGTAATGTTAAAAAAGTCCTTCATTAATTGTAAAACATGCAGTAAGCCAAATTTAGTATGCATATCTTTCAATACAATCCATGCGTCCCTCGCTTTGGCGCAGTCGCCAATATCATCCAAAAACGTATCTTCTACAATCAAGAACATTAGAGTTAAAGCTTCATCATTTTTCTTTCTCTCATTTTCGGACATTTCAGCAAGTCCATAGCCAGGCTCAACTGCCTCCCAGCATTTCTTCTGCACCATCAGTGCACGGGCACGTATTGCCCATGCATGATAATTTTCGCCGTTCAACTTCTTCAATTTGTATTCTTCCATAGCGGCGATTATTATTGTGCTGCCTATCTTCTTAGATCCGAATTTCTAATATTCATTTACACAGAGCGTCGTGCTGATAACGTGTTGAAATTAAATTGCAATTGTAAATAAAAAGATCATTTTGAGAAAAAGAAATATTTTAATGAATATTATAACATAAGACAAACTTAAGACTAAAAAAAAGAACACTTCTATTGATATATTTTCTATAAACTTAATAATAATAAGTTGCCAAAATCAAACGAACAAAAACAAGGCAATGCATCAGTCAGACTGCTTACAACAACCTCGATTTGTTGATTCCATCAATAACCTCCGGTCCTGGTACTTTATATTCTTTCAGAATCAACGCAGTGCAATCAATCAATTACCAAATTAGTTAATAGAATGAAAGAAACAAATTTTTGAATTTTATCGATATGCTAAATAATGATAACGGTATTACGGTAATACGGCAACCGGTAAATACGATAATACGATTCCTGGAAAAACTATAATTGTGTTGTTTATTACGAACACAAAAAACAAGCTTTTCCTGCTTAAGACGAAGAAAATATTGCGCCTAATAAAAACAAATTTCCTATTTTGACTTTCCTCATTGAAACAAATTTATCACTTTTCCCAAACTGGATAAGTGGGGCACTACATTTGTTCCTGGAACTAAGGGGAGAAAAGTCTACTTTAGTTTCCACCAATTTGACAACGGGATAAATGGCAGCTACCTAGATGGTGGCTCAGGAGAAAAGGGAAAGAATTTTTCCCATTAGATGAGCTAAGGTGAGAGCTCCATTTTGTTGTAGCACGTTCTTGGTTTTCTATGGCTGTATTAGAGGCCATCTCACTGGATGTGATTTTTTCGCATGCAAATGACAACCTAACTGGCGAAATTTTTGAGAGAAAATATTTACCCCTCATCTTCTTCTCATTCACATGCACATGCGAAAATATCGCAAGCAAAGAGAATGTTCCTTAGAGGTTCAGTTGTGAATATGAGAGGATAAAAAAACTTTTTAGTTTGCAAACAAAGAAGATCCCATGTAAGTTAGAGATAATACTTTTAAACAAATCAATGACAGCAGCAAAGTACGAAATGCCATTTTGACAGTAGTAGTCGTTTTGTTGTTTTATTGGTTAATATGAAAAGTTTTTTGCTACCCTTAAATTCCGTCTAGCGGAACCAATAATGCCGATTATCAACCGGAGCCCAATTTTGTCTTACTCTCCCCTCAATATGGAAAATATTGGTCCAAATTTAGCAATATTCATGTTCTTCGTGGAGGACATTTTGATGGAACCAACCCTCATTTATGTTACATGGAGATGAAAACCAAGATCATTCCACGGTTAGCCAGACGGCAGGGGGATTCGAACCATGAACTGTCCACTACTTTGGATATTTTACGTCAGCTCTGTGGTTGGTGCGAGCAGGGAGCAGAATTCGTGACAACCAGCTACTGCTAGGATTTGAATTTCGGTCATCTCATTGAAAGACGAACATTCTTTCAACGATTGAAAATTGGGTCGACTGCTTAACGCTGGTTATAAAAAATTTACAATCAAATTTATTTCAGCCTTTGCAAGATGCTAAGTCGAGCGTATTACAGTAAAAATTAATACACTTAAATTACACAATAGTTTTTCATCTGGATTAAAAGATATGTTTCAAATAAACCCCTTATCAAAGTTGGAACAAATTTGTTTGTGCGATAATATGCTTCAATCTTCCCAGAAGGGAAATTTGATTTTAAATAACTATGAGAGTTATGTGTGTATATATATAAAGCTGTATTAAACAGAAAGCCCTCTGGATGTCTGGATTGTGTAACTAAAAGCTAAAAAATAAACTATTTGTATTTGAAATCTCATAATATATAATATGTAATTAGCGTATACGTACAGAAAAAGTACAAAATCATCGAAGAAAGTGGAAAAAACGTACGAAGAAAGGTTTTGGCATAATAAAACTAAAAACAAAGTGAAATCAATAGAAAAATACATTATACACATTACTTTATGAAACATTTTAGATTTCAACACAAAGTAAGTTGGAAGACAGTATAAAAGTCGGCAAAATTATTACATCAATAATTTGATTTCGATTGCGTTTATCAATCTCGTATTCACGGACCAGATAGAATTCGCAAAATGATAGTGTCAATATTGTTCCAATATATCTTGTCTGCATCAATCTAATCCGATTTGCTCTTGAATTGTCATCCAGATCTGTATACACGTCCCTTACTAACATGTCCCAAAGGTTTTCTACGGGATTCAGATGTGAGCTACGAGATGGTCCTTCAAGGGATTTGACCTCATTTGCCTTCATCCAGGATTTAGTTGAATATGATATATGGACTGCCGCTTTGTCCTGCTGGAACATTCACTCCCCGGATGTTATAAGAGGAGCAACATGCAATAAATTATTTCCCGCTATATATCCTGATACATAATTGAATTTATTTTAGTTAACATAAATATAATTGGAGTTGTACCGCCTGCTTCGAAAAGGGCCCAAACCACAACGGAGCCACCCGAACCGTAACTACCGACAAATTGACTTTCGGATAATAACTGTGGCTCAGTCCGTAATTCGTACCTAAATTATCGATATCCATTTGTCTGGTCGATCCAAGTCAAACTTCTTTTCATCAGAATGGACCACATCGCTCCAATTCGTACCTTTCTTAAGATGTTTCTTTACAAATGCTAAATCTTTGTGTAAACTAGTAAACGGAGGTTTTCCTTTAATATTTTTAATTTGAATAATATGCGGATTATTACTTAAATAATTTCTGACTGTGCAGCCACTGCATGGTAACGGAATTTAATTTTTATCTAGGAGGCTCCGCCCCCTGTTCGCTAACGCTCGCCAACCCCCGAGAATTGCTACGCAATCCTATGTGGTTCACGCCGTGAAGCATGGCTCGCTGCGCTCGCTCGCCAATGAACACAATGTTCTACCACAAAGACATAATATATTATCATCAAAGACATAGTATTTTATCATCAAAGACACAGTATTGTACTTATGTAGAAGAATTCTACCAATGTTCTTATTGGCTTTTAAAAAACTACAAGTATATTAGCTATTTAGATTGTACATGGTGAAAAAATCAAAACATTTGCTAAATAAGAAACATATTAGCAAAATAAATTATCAAATATTGCTTCACTAATATTCTGCATTTTAAAGCGTGAAAATTCAATGCATAAATAAACGCGAAATATAAAAAAAATTCAATGCATTCAATACAAACACTTAAACGTTTTTTAGACGTTTAGGTAGCTCCCAGTAGAAAAATATCAATTCAACAGCGGCCTTTTAAAGCATTCTCACTTCAATTAATTAATTAATTCCTAATTGGGTATAATATAGCCTACGTCACAGGTTGTGTTGTTCCTACTAAATTTAACCCATGAACGGCATTTTCTGTGAGCCTAACTTCAAGCCACAAATAAACAAACGAAGTGTTCGATCGTTTAAATAGCTGCTCGCCAGATTTTATTGCATTATAAAGAAAAGTTATTGAAACTAAATACAACTAAATAAACAACAACAACTAAAACAAATAACAACAACTACTAATAACAATAACTAAATAAACAACAGCTAAATTCCATTTGTTTAGCATTGCGTCATATGTTGTTCCTACTAAATCGAAGTAGTTGTGTTTTTTTCATATTATACCCAATTGAGTTTAAATTAAATATTGCCATGTTTTTAGTGCATGAATCTGAATTGAACAACCTGATAATGCTCACTCTGGTTATTGTTATCTGGTTGCTCACTACGTGCTCTTGCGCGCCGAATCCAATCAATTAAAAATGAAAACTGCTGCCAGCGCGAGAAAAGAAATATCATCGGTTTTATTGATACATACATACATACGTACGTATTAGCGTTTTATATAATATAGATTAGTACAGAGGACATCTTACCGTGACAAGCAAGCTTCCAGATTTGCCAGATCTTGTCTTGATGAATTATTTATTTATTGTTTTGCCTTCCAATACGCTTTTTACTGTCATAACGTTCAAGATTCCTGAGCTAACTATTCACTGCTGCCTTGGACCTTACCATTTTTCTTGCAATTTGAGAACCACTCAGCTCTTAACTCAGTCGGCTAAAGCCCGTTTGCCTTCCTTTAAATGAGTTCTTCTTGTCACTGTATTGCACGTGCAAACTACAAAAATCTGCTTTTATGCTACTTGGATTTGCTTCGTATACTGGAGCAAATCGTTTTCTCGCATGCTTTATTCCTTACACTGACGTATTTAGTATCGATTTTTATACTTTTTTCCAAGTTGTTTTTCAATGATTATGTCAATTTTACCATAATTTAAATAATATGCGGATTTAAAATTAAATGGTCATGCTGAGCAATTAGGCTCTACATTTGCAAGTAGAAAAGAAATTTGTATATTCAGCCAAAACCGTGGTGTTTCACATATTTGGCGACTTTTTGCTCGATTTTATACTTTTTACTAGCACTATTTATTGTTGCTAAACTTAGTATGTATACTTTGTTTTCAACAATAGGTTCCATATATAAAGCTGATATTCATAAAACTATGTATAAAACTATATATAAATTTGACTAACCTCGCCAATAAGGTTAGTCAACTTGCGATTGTAACGTTTCATGTAACAGATATTTCAGAAGTAGTAGCGAAATATCAAACAATAAAGAACTCTTTCCTTGATGTCGTTAATTAGTAATGATAAAAAGTACTCTAATTCTCAAATAGGTATTCTTTTGATGACTTGTTATGTTCTCCTTTACATGTTTCAAAAGGAACAATTTTAATTGTCTTCTAATTGTTTTACAGCTTAAGAAGCAATTGAATATAATGATACTAATGTTTATGTGTTTTCAAATTAATTATCAAAATAAACTCTGTCATTATCTGAAGCTAAACGATTTGGTATGAGACAGTGCAGTCTAAGGCATTATTGCGTGAAGTGAGGTCATGCGAAACTGTTACAAGTAAAATCTGATTTGCACTACTGGATAATTGTATCGTTTCACCCCCTCCTCCAAGTCTATCGTATTTACATACCAAAAGGAAAAAATAAAACATTACCTGGTTATTAGCGGAAGTAAAATTTTTTCATTTTATTAAACAGAAATTTCATTTATTACTATAATTGAACATTATTGTACTGAAGTATATACATTATTAATGGAGGTTGGTTGTCCTAAGGCAGTGTTTCCCAAGCTTATGACTTTTGTGTACCGTTTTCAAATTTTTCGTAACGCTGTATACCCCTAATAAAAAAATAAATGCATTTTTTACAAAAAAAAAAAAAAAAAAAAAAATTGCACAGAAGTTAAAAATCGTAACTGGCTGTTGGCCCCTCTAATTATTAACTGTTAACTCTGCAAAAAATAGCCAATAGAAAAATACGTAATCGTAAATTTTCATGGCTAGCTTTGTGTTTAAATAAAATGTTTTGAAATTTTTGTTTGTTGCAAGATATTTTGCATAAGAACGCGTACCCCCGCTTAACTGTTCCCGTACCCCTGGGGGTACGTGTACCACACTTTGGGAAACACTGGTCTAAGAGGATACTTCCATTGACTTTACAATGCTATCAAAGGTACATGATTTTCTGCAAGCTATTTTAATTTTAGTCAGTGTCATTTCCTTGGTGCGGCACGGTGCGGTAATGCTACTTGTGTTGGCGCCATGAAAACCGGATCGTTGAATAAAATTTAGAAAAATGATCTCTGCTGATATAATTATGAGTAAAAACTAACTTACTAATTTTCAATGATAGAACTATTTTAAATAAATGAACAATTATTATTTTTTGTTTAAGTTTGCAGTTAATTGTATATTATAAGAATTAGTTAGCTTTAGAAAAAATGAGAAGAGGTTTGTTTGTTGTAAGGTTTAATTTCTTAAAAAATAATTTTATTCTTTTATTTAACTTTCAACTCTATAAATAAATCATTGATAGAATCGCTTTTAGTGCAATATGACTGCATCATGAGGCTATAGATCTCATTCAGAGATCGTCAGGAAGAGCTCCCTAAATAAGAAACTTACATAAATATTTTGAATACATTTTAACCTATTTATTTGTTTTGCAAATATTTTTTGTTTTGATGTTTTTTAGCGTTTCCTTATTAAATCGTTTCCACATTTGGTGCAGAGTTTTGCCTGGTCACTGGAAGAGTCTCTTCTGAAGGTTTTGTTCAACACAAAGTCCAGGGAAAAAAATTCTTGCTCCCAAAAATGATCGTAAATAGCGGAGGTCTCAACATAAAGGTGGCTTTTCATGGAGGTTGTATTGTATAGATCTTTTTAGAATTCTTATCAAAAATGGAGACAAAATTGTGAACACGTCAAGGGTCATGATCATCAAACTCTATCAAAACCTGAAAAATCACAATTAAGGAAAGCGGATATATAAAATACATTTTTTGTGAGAGGATGCAGAAAAGAATAATGCTTGAAACACCTTCAAATTTCAGTCTGCAATTAATCTGGTTTCGATACTCTGTAGACGCGCCTTCCTTGACTGTGATTCGTCGGGTTTAAATTGAGTTTGTGTTTTTTTTCTTCCCCCTCGCTTAAATATTAATGTGAAACCATCAATGTGAATACCTTATTGTGTTTCTTTTTCATAAGAATTTTAAAAATATATTTCAGAAAATTCTCAATGCAACTATGCTCATATTTGGTATAAAAACTACATGGGTGACTTACACAGAGTGATGAAGTAAGTACTTCGGAAAATGTCAAAAGCTTCGTAATTTGTTTAAGCGGGAATAATGCGGCTATTTCTTACGCCTCTCTAAGAGTTGCAAAACAAAATGAAAAAAAAAAAAAAAAAAAAAAAAATTGAAAGATTTGTGCAAAGGACATTTTCTCTCTTTTTTTTCGTTTTCTTTTTTTTTCTTTTTTTTTTGAAAAAAATTCATAATTTATGAAAATTTTAAAAAATAATGAGTTCTGTAATTTAAAAGGAAAAAAAAAAAAACTAGATTTTTAAGAGGAAGAGCTTTAGAAAGAAAAAAAAATCTGTGAAATTTGTAGAAAAAAGCTCTATGAACATTTATGAAGTTTAAAAGAAAAACATATTACGTCAAGCGAACATATTGTTATTGTATCGAAAAAAATTAAATTTTCCAGATTTACGAAATAAGCTTAAAAATATACCAAAGTGTGTATACCATTTGAAAAATAATAACCATAAATATACCATTTTGAAAAATAAATAAGTAAATTTTTTAATATTTACGGGAAAAGAACATTTTAAGAGAAATTAAAAAAAAAAAAAAATTCAAGACTTATGAACATGTGAAGAGCTTAAAAAAGAATATGAAAAATTTTCAAAATTTGCGAATTAGTAAAAAACTTAGATAATAGAGAACATATTACGGGGCCATTTAGTGATTTATAGTAATTAGGAAATGTGTAACATTTTATTCTACCAAGCATTGAATTCAAGTGGTTTTCAAGAGAAATATATGTATGTATCTTGTAAACATCTTACAATCATTTAGAATTCTATATATTTCATAGCTGATTTTCTCTTATTCTCCAACTCTGGTCCTCCTAATAAGTTTTTCAGATATAAATGTAAATCATTAGAGAAACGGAACTGAAGTATACGATCGTCCTAATTAAGAAGGTAGTATTTCTATTTTCTAATTTGAAATACTGTCTTCTTGTTAAGTTGGTACTTCATTTCTTAAATTTGCTCATAAAATCACTTAATAGATGGCAGCACTACAACTCATGAGATAAGTTATAATACTTTTTTTTTCATTAGTCAAAATAAACAATATAAAATTTTTGGTTTTTAAAACACAGCTTTTTTAATGTATAAACAATCCATAATTCATTATTTGAGTCTCAGATGACTGAATATCAGCTATATATAAATACTTCGTTATAGTACTTTATAAAATCGTTTTCATGAATCATGATTTAATATGCTTACAAAATGAACTCTTAGATAGCAGCACTATAATTCATAAAATGATCTATGAGAACAATAAAGAACGCAAATGACCAATAAATTATAATTTTTCTCAAATAACATTTCAGAAATAGTAAATTTGAATATTAAAAAATTTATTTGAAAGTCTAAAGATAAAAGTATTTCTGATGCTCATTTGTCAGTTTTTTTCTTCGGTTCTTCAATTTGCCAGATTTATTTTTAAAATTGACCTACTTTAATTATTTAATAATAATCATTGAAACAAAATAATAAAATGTAATTTTAACATAACTCACTAAAGATAAAGGTAATAAATTTATTCAATTACTCTTCTTATGACAAATCTTATTATTATTAATTAGGTTACATCACATGAAATAAAAATGTAAATTCCCCTCGCATTACAAATTAAATTAATTTCTTAATAAGGTTTTCATGAATCCGATTATTCAATCAATCATTATTATTTTTTTTTTGATTAGTTAACTAATCCACTGAAATACTGTGTCCAATATAAAGTAATTAAACTTGAAGAAGTTGCCTATTAGTTACATTTAGGATTTAAAGAATCCCGGTCGCCATGGCACCTGAAAATTGTTAGCTAGGTTTTATTATTCTATGTAAATTTCAACATGTTCAATTTCTTAAACCTATTTTTATTTTTTTTAATCATTTTTTTCAAATGTTTAGATCTAATCCTAACAAGACCAAATGTTATTTATCTACAAAAATGGACGGATGTCATTACAGGCTTCAGTGAGAAAAATGTGAAATTCAGTTTTCAAAATATACAGCATTTTCAGAAATCAAAGCAAAATTAAGTAAATTTCAAAGGTTTTTGAGAACATTTTAAACTATGTCAGACGTCTTAAAAGCAGTGTAGAGTTGATAAGGGTAAGAAAAGCACAACCACAGCCCTCCGCCGTCATCTAACCAAAGAGGAATCCAACACGCAACTAAGATGAAATAACATTTAAAAAATATTAAATTTCTGCTATTACAAAAATTTGACTTATTTTCCTTTAAACAGCAGAAATGTAAACATAAATTATTAGAAATGTACGTTAATCGATTTAGAAATCAGTTGAATTTCAATTACGATTCATTGATAAAATATTTGTTTGGCAATAAATGAAATCAGTCACTTTTTAAGCCTATTTCTTCCATCACTCAGATGAAATAAAAATTTTATAGATCAAAGTAAATAGTTTATATTTGATAGAATATGATATTCATATTATTATATTTGGTACGTCACAAAATGGAAATGAAAAATGTGTTCTCTATTAAAACTCATTAAATTACATGCGTCTCAGACATGTACGACTCATTTACAATTTATTCAAACTAAAACATAGACCACTAAAATAATTTATTAAAAGTCCAAAGGGTTCCATTTGTAAGAAAATTTTAAATGAAGATTAAAAAAAAAAAAAAATCCTTTTGGGTGGTTTAAAATATCGTCAGAAAAAATCATGCTTTGTTCTTGAAAATAAATAAATTAAAAAATTACCACTCGCATTTTCAGACCTATACGTTTCAGTTACAATGTATTTAAACTAAAAATCCGATCATTAAAATAATCTATTAAATGTCTACGAATTTCTTTCAAAAGAAAGTTTGAAATGTCGATAAAGATAACGCTTTTGTTTTGGGTGGCTTTGAAATATCGTCTGAAAAATCATCCGTAACCAAAATCGTCTGATAATAATAACAACTCAAAACTCACTGCCTAAAGGGAAATGTGTACCTGAAACAAAGCAGGTAATGATTTTCTTTTGACGGAGTCACTTCACTGATGACGTAATTAATGATGCGTAAAAAAATTCTTTAATTAGGAAGTGGCGTAATTATTTTCCTGCGAGTTTTGATACTCCAAATGAGCTTTCGTTTTAAATAATTATGCTGGATGATAGAAGGAGGCAACGTAATAAGTCGTCTCGCGTTATGAATCGCGTAGGTCACATAACTCCAATGGAAATTATTTCTTAAGTAGTGCGTATTACTCAGTTATTTTTCGCGTTTCTCTTTAAAAGTTATTAAATAAAGTGGATTCTTTATTAAATGAGGTGGAAAAAGTTAGATAAATTTTTCTGCTTTGCTTTTTACTGTATTTCAGGCATTCATTAACCCTTTGACGCAGATGGAACATCGGCGTTTCTTTTATAAATTTTTTTTTCTTACGCTCTAATTACAAGCAAAAATATTTTTTTTAAACTTTTTAACAATAAAAAATAGTCTACTAGTTACAAAAAAAGTCTGTTATATTATCATAATTATATTTGTACTGAAATAAAAAATCTAAAAAAAGCAGTTTGAATTTTTTTTCTCTTAAAAATTGCATCAATAGTTTATTTTGTAAATTAAGGAAATTTCAGTGATGAATAACTGTTTCTCTTATATCTAAATAACTGCAAATAGTTTCAAATTAAAAAATAAAAAAAAAATATTGTTTGGAAGTGAACCGTGCTTTGAAGATTTTACCTTTAGCGCAGAAAAAAAAAAGTGTTTATTGCTGCGTTTCGTAACCATAAATTATTAAAATGCTAAATTAAGTTCTATTAATTATTTTTCACCTATTTTGACCTAAATTAATGCAAAATAATGAAAAAGTATGAAAAATATATTTAATAAAAATAATATGTCAATGGGTTAAATGCTTTCATTTGTTGAAAAAACTGAATTCAAGTTATATTTTCAAATTTAAAACTAAAAGGGTATTAAATTTATAGATTTATAAGTTCTCGTGGTTTTAAGTCGCACCAACGGAATTATAAATAAATATGGCCTATTCCTATGAAAAATCGTAAAATAAAGAGTTAAATAAAGCACAGAATTTTTAAAGTTATGGTTCTTATGTTAATCTTATGCGTTTCAGAAAAGAATGAATAAGGATAAGGGGGTGGGGAGACGAGAAAACTCTTAAAATTAAGTTCTATTAATTATTTTTTTTGTTAATTTTTAACAGATTTACACTTGCATTTTTTTAATCAATTTTTTGAAATTTTAACGATGATTTATATGAAATTTTAACAATTTTAACGATATTAAAAACTAATTTAGATAAAAGAAGATGTTATCAGTTCATATGTTTGACCATCACTGCGGGTATTGTTTTCGTTTAAATTATTTCGCAACTCGAATGAGCATAAGTTTAACTGTTTTGGCTTAACTTTAATTTGACTAAAATAATGTGAATTACTTTGGATAATTACGTGCATTAATTTTAGTTTTCTTTCTTTCTTTCTTTCTTTTTTTTTTTTTTTTTTTTTTTTTGCACTTTTAATTATTTTACGAGCATTACAAACTCTGAAGAGAAAAGGTTGTTTGATAAAACGTTAAAATTGAAGAAAACTTCGCACTTTTTTTAAAATTTATGCCATTAAACCAATTAAATTATTACACAATAAAGTGATTTAGAAAATTCGATAGCATTATAATTATTTTGAACAAAAAGAAAAGCATATTTTAATATTTACAAAAAGAGTAAAATAATACTCTTACCTGCATTTATTTTAAATATAAAAATTAAAAAATTTATTTAAAAAAAATATTTAATTTTTATTCTTAAAACAAATGCATGCACGAGAATCTGCTTTCTGGTAGCCCCGTTTAATAACTCTAATGACTGCTCAGAAAAATAATCTTTTTCTTATTTTATTTTATTCTAATCAATGAGGCAAAAACATGCATCACCTTATTTTGAAAAATTTTTAATTCATCCCAGAAGACAAGTATAGAGACTGACTCCTTTTTAACCAAGACATTTTGAGTAAAATTGACCATCATCTACACTAGATGGAAAGGAAAACTAAGAAAACCTCCAAGTTTTCTCAGCCGAAACTGGAAGAAAATGTAATACGACTTCTTCCGCAGAGGAAGTTATTACATTATAGTATCAAATTGTTTGCTTGTTACAATTAAAAAAAAAATTGTATTTACGTACATCAGTATAATTTGCTATTATTACAAATTAAATAATTCACAAATTTAACAATATTCTGGCATTTAATATAAAAAAAGTTCTTTTTTTGCCTTGCCTTTTTTTCATTTTTATATAAAAAAAAATTGAGCACATCCAGAATATATCCAGCATATTTTCGTTAAAATTTTGAAATAATTAGTTATTATATTTCTGGTAAGATTAATATCAGAAATCAACAAATTTGTTATTCGCTGTTATTCTTCCCAATAATATCCTTTATCCTACATTGATAAAAAAAATAACTGGAAATTCCTAATTTGATATGTTTTACTTCATTTTAAAAATCATTAAAAAAAATATATATTTGATTATAGTATGAGCGTTAATTCCTCAAAATAAAAATAAAATATTAAGTTCTATCATGTTACTGTCTTCTAAAAAAGAAAACTATTTGAAATCTACAGGCTTTCCACTGGGGAAAATTTCACAGTTGCCCTTTCTTTCTCTCTCTCTCTCACTTATACAATATTATTCATTAACGTTTTTTGTTTAAGTTACAGGTGTTTGAGATATCAAACTGTTCTTCCGTAACCGAAAACGAAACAATTAAAATTTTCTCGAAGGGTCTTGGAGTGGCAATAACATAATAAATTAAGTAAATAGAGAAGACTTTAATTTTCGATCGTCGCAAAAAAATTTATAAGAATTTAAAAAAAAAAAAATGCAATAAAAACTTTAAGTCAAACGACTTAAACGTTATCAACACTTAATTTACTATAGTTTTTAAGCAGCATTAGTCGCTTACATCTACTTTGATTTCATTCACCATTTCGTCATTCAGATTTATCTCAAGTTGATAATGCTAAGAAAACATGAATGAGAAAGTTATGATAAGGCTCTTCCGCACTTAGTTGACTTTTTCTTCTTCTAATTCTTTTTCACTTTGCAAACTAAATAAAACATTCACATTAACAACATCACTTTAAAAAAATTACTCAGCCCTTTTTAATTTTAGATGACAAATATGATACCATTAAATCATCTTTTTTCTTTTCTTTTTGTATTAGAAGAATAAAGGATGCATTATGAAACTTCAAAGAGTTCTTTCTTCTCAGTTGGTACCAAATGAGAGGCCTACGCCTAACTCTGTCGCCATTTCTTTTTTGTCTGTCAATCGCCTCTTAGTCGGGGTTAAAAATATAAGCTTTCTATTGCTGTTTTCATATCAACAGGCTTTTATTTTCATCGTATATACCAGAGATAAAAATCGACTATTTTTCCATCCGTAACAATTCGGGTCACGCGGACATTCTTTTACGCTTCGGAAACGAAAAGAGCTCTCGTCTGTAAAACGACTATTGAAAATTTTTTTTTCTTCAGTTAAATGGTAATAAGTAGGAATTCTATTTGTTTCAGTGCACGTATGCATAAACGTCTTATTTGTTATGCGAATTTCACCAGATTATAAATGTAGTTTATTTTTTATATCTAAACTTATCATATTGGAAAATTGCTGTTTGATAGTATAACATTTGCTTGCAGTTTTATGGGATGAGCATATCACAGCTCGATTGAAAAAGTGATAATGTCGGCGAAACTTCTGTCGTTTTTTATGTACGCTTTTTTTAAAAATTCAATGTAAGAAGAAAGACTTAAAACATTTTTATTTTAAAATAGCTGTCCTTAAAAAAAAAGAAAAAGAAAAAAAAAAGAGCGAGGGAAAAAAAATAATAGTAACTCTGCAGTTAGCTAGTTAGTACATCTTTTCAAAAAAATTCCCTCTCTTTGATTTTCCAGAAATGCTGGAGCATGGGACTACTATTTAATTCTTACTAATCCGATCATTTTACTCAATGCAAGGGCATCCTTGGTGACAAAAATATCATGGATAAAATATTTATTCAATTATTTTTCTTTCTGAAAAAATATAAAACAAATATCAATGTATTAAGAGGGAACAAAAAGAAAGACATTAAATGGAAAGCTTAAATTTTTCAGACATTATCGTTAAAGAGTGCAAGCTGAATCTTATAATTTATTCGGTTATAAACTAAAAATAGACATCAAAAAAGGAAACCTACCTGCAGCAGAAATTAAAGAACTTGGAAAACGTTGTTATTGAAATTTATTTTTAATTTCATTATAAAACTGAATTTTGGCACTATATACCTTAAAAGAAGAGTTTCTTTGTCAGATTTGTAATCTATCCATAATGATATGTAATCAAAGATCTATTTATAAAACTTCATAAGATCGAGCTGATCCAAAGTAGGAATTACCTTGCAAGAAATCCTCATCAAAATTGATTTTATTTGTTACTTAACTTGGAAGCATCGTCCCTATTCATTCCGCTCACCAACCTCGTGTCTTTTTTTTTTCTTAAATTTTTTTCAAAAATCAACTTTACTTGAAATAAAAATTTAAATTAGTAATATATAATGTGTGATATAATAAGAAAAAATTAATGAAGTAAGTTTACTCGTTAATGAGACCTATCTTTGCAGTAGTTCAAATGGAAACTGGTTTTCTCCTTACTCTTGACTAAATTTTTTTATATTTATAAAAATTATAACTTCAATGATAAGTTTTATATCTGGCAATATTTAATCTCTCTTTCTCACCATTTTTCTTTTCTCACTCTTTTTTTTTTTTGTACTGAGTTTTTAAAATAAAGATCTCGAGCAATAAAAAAAAAATATCTTGAAAAAAAAAGGAACTAAACTTCTAAAACAAATGTTAAACTCATAAATAAAAATGGTCCTGAGATTTCAACTAAGTAGCTGCGGGATCTGCAAAGCAATGGTATGTTTTTTTTATTTTTTTCGGAAGGAAAAAAAAAAAACTTCAAATCTATGAATTAATAAACTCCAAACCTATTATTAAATTTTTTTTATTTCAGTTTTGTAAAGCAAAAAAAAAAAAAAAAAAAAAAAAAAAAAAAAAAAAAAGCGATTATCATTCGTGGTAAAAAGACTTCGAAGAAATCGGTGTTTCGAAAAAAAGCTTGAGTTAAGATCAGAAGCAAAAATAGTCCTTTCAGCACGCCGAATTTCAACTTCTTAGTTGCATTTCTGAGAGCCGCAGAGCAGCCCGCGAGGTATTTTTTATACTACAAATTTAACAGTAAGTATTGAATGTTAAATTTTCTTACTCCATTGTTCTCCTTGTACATTTTTCTATACACTTTCGTAATATCAAGTTAAGTCTTACTGTTTTTGAACAGAAAAATAAAATGTAATGTGAAGTTGAACTCCCTAAACGGCCGCCGAAACGACTTTTAAGATATTTTTTAGTAAGAAATTTTTTTTATTATGATAATTTTTAAATTATTCGCCTCCAAAAGTATTTCAGAAATCATTGAACTAATTATCCCAACAAATCAACGTTTCTTCTTATCTGCAAATCTAACGATTTGCTACAATCTAATGACCAACTTTAATGATTCTTTCCTTTTTTATTGCTTTTTTCTTACAATCAAATAATCTTTGTCAATAATTTATACACATTTAAAAAGGTTTAGTTCATTCAAATAACTGTCATTATTTTATTTAAAATCTAGAATTTAAATATAAGGTTTGAAAAATATGACTGTCATTTCTCCATGATTCATATTTTTTCTAAGATTCAGTTGCATTGCACGTCAGGTATTTTTTATTTACGGAAATTTTTTCATTCTTTAACAGCATAGAAAAATATAAACGAATAGATAGAATAAAATAAAATCATATCTTCAATAATATACAAAAAATATTTTAGAATAAAAAATAATTTTGGTTTTACGCTTAATAAAATTTTTTTTTTCCAACATGCTTGTTATTTGATATTAAATATAAGATTTTACAGCGTTTATTTAATATTAAGATACATATTTTAGAGGTTTAAATTACGTCCTCACCGATTTAGTATTCAGTTTTAAATATTCATTATTACGGATATGTTGATGCAAAACAAACCGGACTATGTAACATAGCTGAATTCATATTAGTTACGAAAAAAGAACCAGCAATAAATTTTTATTTTTCTATCTCCCGTAGGTAAGCATTGAAAGGCGGGGTTTCACCAATGACGTCAGAAACCAACTGACTGAGCTGAGCCATCTTGTTTTCACAACTGAAAAAGATCGTTAGTAAAACGAACACTCTGCCAGGCTTATTTAGTTTATTTTGAAGCGATTGACATTATTTGATTTTAATTTGACTCATATAAATGGTTTCTTACAATGATATCTTGAAATTTGTTTACAGTTTACTTTTACAAGTTAATAGATTTCTTGTATCGAGTGGTTTTCATAAAGTAAACATCTGCTAGTGAAGTAAGTAACGGCTTTTTCAGATTGTGATTCTTGTGTTATATTATTCAAAACAATCTTTATAAAATATTTTACTTTATACTAAGTATATTTATTTAATCTTCACTGCGATTTCTGTAATCGATTTTAGATTATCTGCTAGGGTTATGCATTTGTTATTTTTATTAGAAAATCGCTTAAACGTTTTAGTGATAGTTTTGTTTCATTATGTAAAACAATATAGATTTGCATAAACTCCTATTATTTTTTCTTATTTTCCATATTCGAAATCGTTTCTGATTATAATGTAAACAAAAAAATTATGACTAGGTACATTTCCTTGATTGCAGTAAAATTCTTACAGTATGTTTAGAGTAATGGACATAATTTAATTTTATTTTTAATCATACAAATGGTTTCTTTTGATGTACCGTTAATCATTTTATACTGTCCTATTAATTTCATTAAGTAAACAATTGCTTTTAGAGGATGTAGCTGCTTTTTTACATTAAAAATTTTGTGTTGAAGTATTCAAACAAATTATTAAGAAGTCTTTTATTAACTTGTAAATTTATTTAGTCACTAGAGCTATTTCTTTTTCTACCGTTGATTTATTCGAGTCAAATGTAAGGTTATCAACTAGTAGAATGCATTATATTTCACTTTTCATTTAAAAATCCTTTAATATAAACTTATATATTTATACTAATTCAGGCTCACCAAATCCTGTATTGGCAAACGATTTTTTCTATTGAAAAATAAAAAAATAAGTATATATATATATTCCCCCTGATCTTGAAAATTAAATCAATCTGAATTTTCTGCACAAATCTTGTTTATTTTATTCTATTTCTGTGATTTCCCTTAAATATGTCACATAATTTATTAGAATTATAACAAGTCCAGATAATGTAAGCAACAAAAACTCTGAAATTATTTATTATTATTTTCAAAATAGCTGTTCTATTTCTTAGTTCTTTCTCTGTTTGATTACAATTTTTGAACAGTAAGAGCACTTTGAGCTGGAGTCTTAATTATATTAAAAAAAAAAGAAAAGAAAAAAGTATTTTTGTGTGATTGAATGAAAAATACCGGTAAAAATCATAACTTCGTAGTCTAATTTTGCGTAGGGTTAATTTCATATTTGAAATGCTTTAATTGCACTAACAAAAAAAAAAAAAAAAAACTAATTGAAGCAGGCATAGCCCGCCTTTTAATTAACCAGCAAAAAATAAAATATATGGAAAAAACTAATCTTACCAGCAACTACAGTGCTATTTGATAGTTGATAACTTTAAATTTGAAACCGGGGATAGCTCAATTATAAACACCTCAAATACAATTTCAGAAGAAATTAATTGAAGAATCCAGAAAAGAGGCCAAAGCTATTTTTCATCATAGTTTCTGTTAAAAAAATATGTATATATGTTAATCGTGAGAGCAATTAAATAAAAAAATTACGTAACAGTCATCAATCCCGTGGCAACATATGGTTGCGAGACTTGGACTTTGTCAAAAAAAGATATAAATAATTTACGAATTTTTGAACAAAAATTCTTAGAAAAATTTATGACCTCATGCAGCTAACTAGTACTTATTGGAGAATAAGAGTTAATGATGAACTGGGAGCTCTTAGCTTAGAAATATTGTAAAATTTATCGAAGCACAGAGGTTTTCATGGCTAGTTCACATTGAGAGATCACCTGACAGCCGAGCAGTAATGATCTTGCCTTGGAAGCCCATTTGCAACAGACAGACATAAGAAAAAAATGATCTTGAATGATTTTAAAACTTTAAAGATCTCCAACTGGAAAATCAAGGTCAGGGACAGAGTTGTCTGGAGAAATATTGTGCAGCAGGCTATGGCCAACTGTGGGCTGTAGTGCCAATACAGACAAAGAGTATCATATTTTATATTGAGAAATCTTAATACTGAGTTCATAAGTATTTTTCGTTATGGAGATTATTTATTAAATTTACTTATCATTAAACCATTAAAGTCATGTTTTTCTTTTCAGTTTCAAAAACATGGAAAGAAATGCTTGTTTAGAGCTAGCCCTTGAAGGGGAGCGTTTGTGTAAAAATGGTGACTTTAGTGGAGGTGTTGCGTTCTTTGAAGCAGCTATCAGAGTTGGAACAGATGATTTAAAGACTCTTAGCGCCATATATAGTCAACTAGGAAATGCTTATTTTTACTTGGGAGATTATACAAAAGCTATGGATTATCACAGATGTGATTTAACTGTAGCAAGGTAAAACAATACAGAATTTTAAATTTTCCTCTCATCAAATATTAAATCATACATACTGTTTAACCATTTAATGTCTATCATCCTCTCCTTTTTATTTTACAGTATTTATTTTTAATTTTTTCAATGTAAATTTGTCTAATTATTTTTAGCTGTTTATTTTTCGAGTATTAACTACTGATTGTATTTTACATAGATATCAAGTGTTCAATTCATAATTTAGATTTTTTTATTTATAAGTCCAATTTAATAGAAGTCTTTTTTTTTGTTGACTAGTTTCATGTCCCATAGAAAAGTGTCAGTTGTTTAATCATATTTTTAATTGATTTGCATGGGTGCCACTCTTCAGTCCTGGGGATTGAAATCAGTCTTGAGAGAAAATCAGTAGATTAAGTTTCATAAATTAATATTTTTCCATTTGTTTTTAATGTTAAAATTTTTGTTTTTCCTTAAAAACAAAGCAAATTTTTTTTGTTAAATAAAAATTACATTTTAATGTTAACATTGTCAATTGTAATTATTGCAAAATGATCAAGTAATGATGTAGCTCAGTAATGAAAATGAGATTGAAATTCAATCCCTGCTTGCTTAAACAATATTCGTACTATTGCTGTATATAAATTTTTCTTGTTTTTATTTCCCCCCAACGTTTTGAAACGCTGGCCAAAGTCAAATTGAGATTATTTTAAAAAAAAAAAAAATTATGGAGATAGGACAAAAAATAAATAATGGTGATGTCAAAAATAAGTAGAGATAAGTAAAGAAAAAATTTGTGGTTTATTATTCAGTGATTAATATAAAAAGATGTACATGGTTAGTTGTTATTTTTATCTTGTTTGCTGTAAAAAATGAATTAACAAAATGAAGGGGAAGAAACTTGATAATTGATTTAATATAGGAGTCCTTATAGTAAGTGCATTTTGGAGTCGAAGAGCTATAAATTTCTGAAAATTTAAATGTGTTAATTGATCAAAAAAATAAATTCAGTCTTAAAATACTTTTAGAGTGACACCTGTGGATTTGTTCTCTAAATTTTAATATAGTTTAATATAATTCAAAAAAGTTAAAAAGTTATTATTTTTTTTAAAGGAAGAATCATTTTTATATTTTAGTTTCATACAAAATAAAAATAAAAAAAATCAATATCCTGTGTAGTACAATAATTTATTTTGAGATGGAATTTGTTTTATTCCTTTTCTGAATAAATAAATTAATATTTGCTTAAACTTTCATAAAAACACATTGAATTATTCAAAGTGTTAATTTATCGTTTCAGAGCTATTGGAGATGAATTAGGAGAAGGAAAAGCTAGTGGAAATTTAGGCAACACTTTGAAGGTCATTGGAAAATTTGATGAAGCTGTAACGTGCTGTGAAAGGCACTTAACCATTTCAAGAAAACTTAAAGATAAAGTAAGTGTTTGAACTTCAAGATGACTGAATGATCTCATTAATTACATTTTCTGGTTTTATTTCTAGTTTTTTTAACCTTCCGTTAGTCGCGCACTTGTTTCCGACATGGTTAATCGCGTTGCACCTATGAGGTGTTTCTGATTTTTTGAAAGCCAAATGAAATTTAGTCTAGTTTAAATAGTTAATTGTTACCAATTTAAGACTCTTTACAGAGATAAATATCAAAAAAACTTATTTAGCGAAGTACCGAAGATAAATTTTTCTTGCTCCCGCGTCGGATCTCTTCCTCCATCACAAGATGTTCAACCAATTGACGCAAGAAGGTTCTGCGGTTTTTTACTCCGTAACCATTTTCTGTGTATATAACTTGACCATTTATACCTGCTACGTTGAGTAGGACAGAAAATGAGATAAAATATATATATTTAATTCATAAAAATATTATATCCATAATACTTGCGTCAATGGTCGCGCTGCACCAGAGGGGTGATTTGAGCGGTTCCAACTCTCCATCGACATGTTCTAAGGTCGGTTTTACACGGACATTTGAGTAATCCAAAGTTAGGAACATAACATTAGGCTCGACCCCCGGAAAAATCTATTGACGGCAAAGGAGGTGGAAATGCAGTAGGGATGCACCTGTGAGGTGCGCGCGACTAACGGAAGGTTAAACAGTTAATCCTTTGTAGTTCAGTTTTTACACTATTTTAGTTGGACTTTTTTCTGTTTGTTTTATTTGAGACAGTTTTGTCTAAAAAGATCCAAAAAGGGAAAAGAAAAAGAACATTACAGAGGAAACTTAGTGATTTTTTTTCTTCTTAAATTTGTCTTATTGATTAAATATTGCTGAAGCAACTAGTGTTGTTATATCTATTGTGGCATGCCTTGTTATTACTTTATATGAAGCTATTTAACTATTAAAAAAGCATGTTTTTTTTCCCCTTTCTTTTTAAAAAATTTTTGAGGGACAAAAATCAAATTAAAGCCCTTTTTTCTTCTTCCCCATGTTTTTAAAAAGTTATGCTTATTTTTTGCTGTTATTTTAAATGCAGTGCACTGATACAGGGGTATCTCACAGTGAACTGATTATAAGGACACTGTTCCGAGTAAAACACCAAAGTCAGGCATTATTAGTTGCGGTCAGTAAGCTGGTGGATGACCACTTTGATCAGCCTGCGCAGGGACCGAGGCTGCACGAGATCGGTCCACGTTAAACTGTTCTACCGTAAAGTTCTTGACTTCGTGCACAGGTCCTCGGGTAGAGTCATCCCCCATGCAGAGGATCGAAATTACAATGACATGTCTTCGAATCATCCTCAGGGATGTTTCCCAGACCGTCGCCAATAGCCCATGGTGTAACTCTAGTGCGACGTAAATTGAGTACCTTCCTACCATTTTAAATGTATTATTTGTTAATTTTGAAAATTAACTTCTTCATTAAAACATATTTTTATACTTCTTCAGGGTATTGTTGATTTTTAAAAAGTAAGCCTGTTTCTAGATAAATTTTTTAATATTGTAATTTTTAACATATTTATTTAGAATAATATTCCATTATTTTGATTTGTTTTCAACAAATTAATAAAATGAATTCTGTGCCATATGATTATTTTTTCAAGGTTATCTTAAACTGTCTTAGAATCTTAAGTGAGTTGAAAATTTGTGATTAATTGTCCCTCTTGCTAAATTAAGAAATAGATAAACTAAAAAAAGATTTTTTTAACAAAATGGCTGGTAGTAAAAATTTTTTAAGACTAGGTAATTAAAAGAAATAGCTCATGTTTTAAAAACCTTAATAAAATAAATAGCATATGCTTGTAAAGCCATAATTTAAAAAGGAAAAAAAAAAGCATATCCTTTTGAAGCTATAATTAAAAAAAAAGTATATTCTTTGAAAGCTATAATTAAAAAATAGCATATTCTTTGAAAGCCATAATTAAAAAAAAATAGCATATGCTTTAAAAGCCATAATTAAAAAAGATAGCATATGCTTTAAAAGCCATGATTCATAATTTTACTTTACGAAAACAAGAATCTCAATTAGGAAATTCCTCACCCAACAGAAAATACATTAGTTATACGCATGCTGTTAAATTTCGAGAAGTTTCTTATCTGTGTGGGCATAAAAATAATATTCTGCTTTTATGAAACTCCATCTTTACTGTTATGTAATTACTTTAAAGTAATTCATTCTTTTGAAAAAATAGTAGATTCTCTTGTATGCATGAAAACGCATATACTTAGACAAAATATATTACACCTATTTAATAGAATATTTTTATTTTATTCTTAGTAATAAAAGTAATGCCTTATTTCAGGTGGGAGAAGGAAGGGCACTTTACAATTTAGGCAATGTATATCATGCAAAAGGAAAACGATTTGCTTGTATGGGACACCAGGATCCAGGAGAATTTCCTGAAGAGGTTAAGGCTTGCTTACAGAAAGCAGTTGAAAATTATGAGTATGTTAAATTCACTATATATATAAAACTACATGTTCTTGAAAAATCGTATGGATATAATTTAAAGATATAAATTCCACCCGCTTTATGGTTTGAAATCATTAATATTTTATATTTCTGAAATTATTTATTAAGGAACCACCTGTTTTATCTCCTTCTCATTGTGTTTGTTATCTTGTAAATTTTTAATTGAAATCTAAATTTATTTATTATTCTTATTACTGTAACTGATTTTTTAATTATTTATTTGTGATATTTTGCATTCAAAATTTTTTTAGCAATTAAACAGGTTTCTTTAATTACAAGAACAAAAAACTTGAATTAAAAATTTTTTGTTTTGTAGAACCCTGATAAGTTGTAATATATTTTTACAGCACTGATCGATGAAAGAGATTCTTGTTGTTGATTTAGCTGTATAAAGCCCATTTATATGTATTCTTCAATTTTGTAGCCACAGCTTAAAAATGACAGAGCTAGAAGCCCATTTGTCTTTGTTTTTGTAAATTTCTTATAAATTGATTGATATATGTATCTACAAAACTTTTACTGTAACTGACTTTTCAGTTATTTGCGATATTATGCATTGTATTTTTTTAGCAGTTATACAAGTTTCTTTAATCTCAAGAACAAAAACTTTTAACATAAAAGTTTTTGCTCGTGTATTAAAGAAACCTGATAACTTCTAATATATTTTTACAGCACTAATCAATGAAAAGAGATTCTTCTTGCTGATTTAGCTGTATCAAGTCCATTAATTTGTATTCTTCAATTTTACAGCCAGAGCTTAAAAATAATGACAGAGCTAGAAGATAGAAGCGCACAAGGAAGAGCATGTGGAAACTTGGGTAACACACACTATCTGCTTGGAAATTTTAATGAGGCTATTACTTACCACGAAGAGGTACTATTAAGTTTTTCATGGAATTTTCTTATTGAACTTTTTGTAAAACAAAATAAATTATTTACACCTCAATTACTTAAACCTTTTTCATCCAAATATCTGCATTAACAAAAGTGGATTCTTGTTAATATTTTTTTACTCATATTTAATAAAAATTATAATAATTTTTTGTTTATAACATCTGCAAAATACTTGCTTAAAAGGTAAATAGATAAATAACAAAATGCAAATTTTATGGAACCAAATTAGACAAGAAAAAATGTGTTAATACAAGAACATGAAGTAAATAAAAACAAGTAAAAAATCTAGATTTGTACTGCTAAGGAGTATCCTCATGCAAGCAGCTAGAAAAAAATTTATACTTACACTTTTTTTTCCTTTAATTTCAATAATAAGCTGTCGTTATTCATTTATACTTGAGGTCTCTAAATGGAAAAAAAAACTCTTTCTTTCTACTGCAGAGAATTGATGTTTTTCTGTTGAATTACAAAAAAATTATATTTGTTAGTAAAATTTGTTGCTATTGTTTTTCTAAAAAAATCTGAAAGTTGTTGTTTTCATTGCTCTGTCCTTTTTTTTATCATTATTTTTGTTTGGTTATTTCACAATGGCTTCTATTTTTTTGTAACGGAAGTGTGTTATGTATCTGGGTTAAAAAAAACTTAAATATTGTACACGGTGCGTAGCGTTTTTAAAAAGGGCTTAAAGGTGTTTATTTTTGATTTTCGTTTTTTAAAAGCCCTTAAAGGTGCTTTTTTCATTGGGTGTTTTTAAAAAGTGATTAATTTTCCCTTTTTCAAAATGAGATTTTACCATGTTGATTTTCGCTACGAATTAAGCAAAAGGACACAGTTCATATTGTTCTATTCAACTTTTTCACAATTAATTCAACCCCAATCTATTTCGGTGTATTGTCAGTCCGTAGCGTATGAAAACGCCATTCGTTTTACATGATTCAAAATTTCATGATTTTTGACAAATGTCTAAAACAATAACAAAAGTTTTTTTTTTTTTGACATGACGGTTAAAACAAAATAAAACTGTCAATTGTCAAAAACGTTCCTACCCTGCCTAATTATGATATTTTTTTAAAGTGCTTAAAAATATTTTTTAAGTGCTGAAAAGGTGCTTATTTTTTATTGAATAATCTGGCTACACACCCTGTTGTAGTACAAATGAAAATCTTACAGGCTTGCAAAGGAATATAAATAAATGAGATTTATTAATTAATCGGAATACTTAGTTTAAATGGTTTGTTTAGAAAAGGATCGAAGGAGTACTATTGCGTGTATTGTGTAAGTGAATCTTGAACTAAAATATCTTCATATCTATTTAACTAAAGGGCTATTATTAAATGGTCATATTAAAATAAAATATAAATAATTTATAATACTGCTTTTAAAAGAAACTTCCAGTTTTAAAATTTTTTGAAGAAAATAGATTTTAAAAAAAATGAATGTTATTTCAACTAATTGAATATTTTGATTATTCAAAGTAGATCTGCATCCAACTTCCTTTTATAAATTCGGTCGATTATTGAAACCCTATTTTGAAATTATTTTATTGAAAGTGAGCATCTTGAACTCAATTACAAATTTTAATTGTATATTGGCTTGAGGGAATTTTATGTAATTGATACTGGTTATTTTTTTAATGCAACTACTATAAAGATTTACTACTCATTGAGTTGAAACTATTATGAGTTGTTCAGCCTTCATAAAATTATACTGGAAACTTTTAAAACTTTCTGTTCCAAACAAAGTAAGTCTGCATTTAAAAATTGTATATTTCATTATTCTTTTACGGTAAGATGTGCTTTTAGTACATTTAAGTCGAGTGAGTTACATATTTTTTTAGTTTGCTGTTTTCTTAAGTAATCTGGTATATGTTCTATGTTTAGTTTAATCATGGAAATTTTTTTTCAGAGACTGAAAATTGCTAAAGAGTTTGGTGATTTAGCTGCTGAAAGGAGAGCGCACAATAATCTAGGAAATGCTCATATATTTTTAGGAGAATTTGAAATCGCTGCTGATCATTATAAGTTAGTATTTATGCGTTTTCTGGAATATCTTCAAATTATATGCTTTGTTTAATTACATGCTGTTTTAAAAACTATGCTTTGGCTAAAATTAATCGCTTTATTTCTTGAAAATTAGTTTGGTTTTAAATCAAGAGAGTCAAGTTTATTTTATAAAACTTCATAGATTTCATATTAATAATGTATTCTTACTAACACAAGATAAAGTAAATTATGTTTCAGTATATTTAAATGAAATAAACAAGTACATGTTTTTCGTCATTTCAGACTATATACAAATTAATCATATCCCCATTGTTTCTGGAAATTTATATACTTATTTATGCTGTCCTTTAATTGGTGTCAACATTATACATTTGGTATTATGATATAATATCAGAAATAGTCGTCTGAATATTCCTGATTTTTTTTTTTATACAAAATATTCTGTATTTATTGTCCCGATTTTTACACTGAAATTTCTGACTTTATTTGTTTGTCCTGAATTTTGACAAACATTTTATTTTTAAATGATCATTTGGATTTTTTTTTAAATTTTTCATTCCAAAGAAATAAGAAAAACTAAATTTATTGATGTCAAAACACCAGGTCTCTCAAACATAGGCTACTGCTGGAGAGAATTTTTTTTTTTTTTTTTTTGAAGAAAATGAAACCTTTCTTCCACAGTAGAATTTCATTTTTATTTAATAAAAGAATAACTATGCACTTGTGAATTCCAAAATTTGCCTGCTATAAAAGTTAAATTTTGCTGTGAGTTGTACCTCTTATTGTAGAAAATATTTTAAGTTTATTAATTATATTTTAAACTTAATGTCTGTTATAAATTAACTATTATTTTGTACCTAAAATGATCTGTGATTATTGAAGTAATTGAAGGGTTGAACATTGTGAAAACTTTTTCAAGAATATGGGTATTTGAAGCAGAAGGGGTATTAGAGATTTCTAGAAGGTTGTTAAATTCTTAATTTTTTAAGCAGATATATTAAAATTATTTGTCTAAAAGAAGCTTTTTAATGACGACAAGAAAGTACTGTAATACCCACTTTATAGTTTAAAATTGAATTGCGCTATGAAATTGAAATTTGCTTGTATGAATTTAAATTTTTTGTACTCCTATAGCTTCTTTAAATTTTGCCTATAAGGATGATTTATTGTTTATCTTAATTAACATGCTATTTTTAGCATTTCTTAAAGTAGTTATAAATTTATTATTTAAGTTATAGTTAATTTTATTCTTCCTTTAAAATTTTTATTTGTTTTTACTCGTTTTATTATTGATAAAGAATTTTAATTGTCTTTTTAAGTTACGTTATCTCTATATTTTACATGTTTTCTCCTTTGTTAAATATTTCTAAGGGATATTATCAAATAATTATTTTTGAATTTTTCATTTAATTTACGAATTATAACTCTCTGATTTAATTTGAAGCATGGTTAACATGGTATTAGCTTTTCTAAAAAATACACACGTTGACCTGATTTATTCACAATTTTTATAATGCATATTAAAATAATATTTATAAATATCACTGTAATATTTAGTTTTTATTGCAAAGTGTTTTGTTGAACTTATTTTTTTACAAACGCTTTAAAATCTTACAAATGAGTTATTTTATTATAATTAGTATAAAAAACGTTTTCAGTATAAATATATATTTGGTATTAAGAATGTTTTTATTAACTTAAAGACTTCGAAACACGGAAGTATGCCATAGCAAAAATGTTAAAAAATTTAAAATGATGGGAAAAAAAAATTAATCTATTATTGTTATTTGAACGAAGGCTTTAAAAAATTTTTATGTTGCAAAGTAGATCGTGATCAAAAAATGGTTGGAAACCTATGGTCTAGTAGTTGTCTATTGCATCAAAAAATGATCTAATTTTGTTTTTACTTTTTTTTTAAATGTTCCCGAGTTCTTTGGTCCTGTTGTTTAAGATGTTCCTATTAGATTTGTGGATCCTATTGTATTCAACAGGGAGAGAGAGAGAGAGAGAGAGAAATATATTTTCCATTGAAAATAATGTATTTTCACTTCTTATTAAAGATAATCTAAAAGCAACTTATGCTAGTTTTTTTTTTCTTCTTAAATTTTCTAGCTTTAAATTTAGTTTTAGCTAGTGACTGGGTTTAATAAGCATTTTTCTGTGCTTATTAAACCCTGTTCAGCTGTGCTTATTAAACCCATTTTGTGCCTATTAAACAGGTTCTTATATAATGTGTGTCCTATTGTTTCAGATATTCCTATTATATAGATTTGTGGATTCTATTGTATTCAATAGAATTATATTTTCTATTGAAAATATTAATGTATTTTCTCTTCTTAATGAAGATTATCTGTAAGCAACTCTTGTTATTATTTTTTTGTACTAGATTTAAAGTTGGTTTTAGTAAGCAACTGGATTTAACAAACAATTTTCTGTTTCTTGGATTTCTCCTTGAATGTGGCTTAAAGATAGGTTAAATGTGTAGGGTAATATACTTTTTTAATTATATTGTAGTGTTTTCTTTAATTTCTGTTATTTTTTTAATAGGAAAACTTTAAATTTAGCCATTGAGCTGAGAGACAAAGCTGTGGAAGCTCAAGCATATTATAGTTTAGGAAATACGTATACATTACTTCACGACTATCCAACTGCCATTGAATATCATTTACGCCACTTAAAAATTGCCCAGGAACTGAATGATAAAATTGGTGAAGGAAGAGCTTATTGGAGTCTAGGAAATGCGCATTCTGCCATTGGAAATCAAGAGCAAGCATTATGCTTTGCTAATCGACATCTTGAAATTTCTAAAGAGGTAATTTATTTTGCCAGCCATTTTTCGTTTTTTTAGAAATAGCTGTTTTATTTTTTAAAATTATTATTTTTATTTTAAGAAACTAAATTAACTTACTATTAATATTGTGAATTTTAACTCTCATCAAAGTTTTAATTTTCACAGTTTTAGTGAGAATTTCTACTTTTCTACAGACCCTGGCCAACTTATTAGACGCAATGTAAAATTCTGCTGCATCTTTACTTTCGTTTTGGGCTCAATTCCTACCCTGACTCAATTTTCTTCTCAATGCTCCATGCGCTAGCTTCAGAAACCTTCCATTTTCGTGATATTTCGCGACTTTAAAATATTTTAGCATTCAGGAGGGCCTTTACTTCAACTTTTTTACTTGATGAAAGATCGCCTTTTTTACCCATGATGAAAATGTTCCAATTGGTTATTTCAACACTGCACACAAAACAAACAAGTCAGGTAGTATAAGACTACGAAACAAGTAAAAACAGCTCATGAGGGACAGAAACACATCCTCAACTGACGCACGTGACTGAAACAGGTTTGCACTTGTTTACGTTCGTGTATCGATTGGTTAGCATAGCAATGCAGTACATTAAAAATAAATACAAATGGGAAGTATATAAAAAATCTCCTGAATGAAAACCCAATACATGTATACTTAAATATAAAAGTATTGCACATAAACTTGTGCAAAACATGTAATTATTTAAAAAAAAATACAGTGCAGCTAATAATTTGACCAGAGACTAATAAGTTGGTTTTCTGGAGCTAATTTAATTCTTGTATTAATTCAAATCTTATTTAAAAAGTTACCATAAAACATCATTCAAACCATTATGTCATCATAGTTCATGAAGATAAATAAGCAATGGTCTAGAAAAAACCTTATGCACTGATTTTATAAGAAAACATAAATAATTATCTATACAATACATTAAATAAGGGGTGGAAATCTTTTTATAAATCTTGCATCTATTATTTAAAAGACATTTTCTATTTATATATAACTGACTAATTTTTAGGTGAAATAAATTTTCATCAAATGTTTTTGACTGATAAAATTATGGTTAAGCAATGGTTTCCAACTTTCAGGCTGCTGATTCGTACTGGTCTGTAAATCAAATGGTACCACACTGTTATTTTAATTTTATTTACTGTGGTTTTATTTCTCTCGGGTTTGTACGACTTTCCATGGACGAGAGGTTTATTATTGGGAGCTGAGAGGGGTTACCTAAAGTCGTACGGATACACCACATGTAATTGTATTTTATTTTGAAGACATGTTTAAATACAATTAAATTAAAATTAATAAATCAAAAATCTTAAATATAAACAATCAATTCCCTCCCCATAGCAGACCACAGTAAAATTATCAAACTATCCACGGCCATGAAAAGGTTGGGAAGCACTGGTCTGAAAAAGAAATGTTTATAAGTGTGATAAAAATGTTAACGAAAAAGGTTCTCTGCATTATTAGCACAAGTCAAATTTTTTGCCTTTGTACTAATGTGAAGTTGTGTGAGTAAACAGATTTAATATTATTATTTTCAAATAATAATAATATTAAGTAAACAAATCAATATTAGCATTTGTCTTTTCTTTCACCATATTTAGTTGCCATGTTTAATATAAACTTTATTAAAAATTTACAATGAGTTCATCTGAAAACTTGTTACCCTGAATTACTTTTTAATTGGTATAGTTTTTAAAATATACTTTTTTTCGTAAATCTCAAGTAGTAAATAATGCTTTATTACTTTTTACTATGAACTAGTAAATTTATTCAGTTTATTATCAATAAAAATGAACTAATGTGGAATTGTTTTTTTTTTTTAAATTTTGAGATTAGTAATATATTTGTAATGTTTTTAACCATTCAAGTTTGTTATTTAAAAAAAGAAAAAAAATTTATAAGCTCGAAAAGCAATGTTTTTTTTTTTTTTTTTTTTAAATTTTAAAAGTGATTTCTATATGAAAACATTAAAAATGGTCACACATAATGATAAGCAGATTTTTATTGAAACATCTAGCAGATGTCAAGCTAAGTAAATAGAAGCAGAATTTTTTTAAATAAATTTAAAAAAAAGTAGGTTAAACAATATTTGACTTATTTTCAGCTCTTCATTTCCATTTATAAGTATTAATATGCTAATTTTTTCCTTTCATCATAATAGATTGGCGACCATGCTGGTGAAATAACTGCACAGCATTGCATAGCTGACTTGCAAAAATCCCTTGTTACTCAGAATGTTGCTGCCCTTTCTTGCAGCAAAAGCTCATTATCAAGCAGTAAGTCTTTTTCATTTATTATCATTCATTTAAAAGAAAAGCTCATATAATTTTTTTTTCTCCAAATTATATTGTCAGTTTTGTTGTTCATTTGGAAGTTATTTGAATTTCCCATACAACTTTAGCATTTTTCACATTGAAATAGATATATTTAATAGATTTTTAATTAAAATCCTTATTTTCAGTTAATAATAAAACATTCTTTAACAGGGGAAAAAAGTATTCATTACTTGTGTACTGCTTGAAAGATTTTTTTTTTTCATGTAAGATTTTTGAAAGATTTTTTTTCCAAGCAGGTTCTCACTTGAAACAAAAAATAAAATGACAAGTAATAAAATTAACAAATTAATTTTCTTAAATCCTTTTTCATTTTAAATATTCTGCTGTTATTATATGGCTGATGAGGCTCCACAAACAAATGTTTGTTTTCTTAAAAATTTTTCTTCTATTTTAATAATAACTTTTACAACTGATCTATGCTGCTTATGAGATATTAAAAGTTAATTTTGATATGAATACTAGGTTATTTAAATATTTCTCTTGAAGAATGACTTGAATGAAAAAAAAGTAAGCTCAATCTTGAGGAAAGAAACATCCAAAGTTAGAGCTTCTGTTATTTTAATGGTTATGAGGAGTTATCACAATTATTTAAATAATCAAGTGCAAGACTAATTGATTACTATTCAGTGAAAATTTTGGAATGGGAAAGTGTTATTATGCACCTAATAACAAAGAGTAATAAGTAATTTTTTTCTTTAAAAAATGAGTTAAGCTAGTGAAAATTTTAGCGAAAAGAAAATATGTAACCATAATAAGGAATAGATAATAAAGGAATATAGATAAAGGAAAGAATAATAATAAAGGAAATGTATAACCTAGTTTCCCCCCCCCCCTAAAGTGCTGTTAGTGTGCAAGTTTTGGAATTTCACAACTCATTCTTTCTATTGTTTGTGCATTATAGAATACACTATACCAGGGATGGGCAAACTTTTTTGGTTGTGGGCCATAACTCTAGAAAAAAAAAGTTTGGTGGGCCTAGTAAAAACTTCTAAAATAAAAATTCTAACTTCCGAAATAAAATAAAGTCAATTCATCCTTGAACGCATGGCACACTACATCAACTTTGCGTTTTTTAGTTGCCATTTTGGGGTTAAAAAATTTTACAAATAACTCAAAAAAGCAGTAGCCATTTTATACATTTAATAATTTCACCATTATTTACTATGACGTTGTATGTGTGCAATCTTTCCATACGCAGTAAATAATGCTAGAACTCCCCCCGGCAGAAAAATTCGCTCGTTGGAACTTAAAAATGTGTAGTCTGCCTCATGTGAAGTACAATTCACCTATATTAGATTCCATATGTCAGCTCCTCGAGAAAGACAAACACTAGTTGGAGCTAATCTATGGCTATTTTATAAGGAACTTCTGCTTTCAACATTTTACCAATTGAAGCTGTCTGTGCTAACTATTTCCATCAATTTATGTCTTGCCGAACAAAAATAGAGAAAGTAAAAAGGTCATCAGTACTTTGTTAAAAAAGAAAGAACAAAAATAGCTTTAAACAAAGTAGACAAGAAAATGGACGTATAATGTATGTTTATATTCGCCACGGATCGGCAAGTTAAAATTCTGTCTGCGGGCCGGATAAAACCCTCTAGCGGGCCACAGTTGGCCCGCGGGCCGTAGTTTCCCCATCCCTGCACTATACCCTTATTTTTTAAATTTCAGATTTAAATTTTTCTTATTGTTATAGATTCTAGTGGAAGGATGCGCCGTATTAGTATGGAACACATGGATATACTAAAACTCACTCCAGATGCAAAAGTGGCAAAGGTAATTTTTTTTTACTTTTAAGAATAAGTGAAACAACATTTTAAATAGCATTTTTATAAAAAGTAATGATCACATTTCCTATATAAAAACATTTTATGTCCATTTATTCAGCAGAAGGAGATTATTTTTTTTTTTAATCTAACAGTTTCAAATATAAATACTTACTTAGCCTTCTTCCTGCCCCGTGGCTCATAAGGCCCTTAACTCCTGCACCAGCCCACTTTGTCATCAGAAAAGCATCTCACCTCTGACAAGCTCGTCCATCCCTTCTGCTTTTGTTCTTCTTCTCATTGTCTTCTCCATGTTGCCATAGGTTTGCCTTATTTTCACACCTTTTCTGATGCCTACATTAAGGCTATTGCTGGTATTCTGCATTCTGAAAAAGTGACCTATCCATTTCCATCTTTTTCTTTTTATATGAAAGGTGATTGGTTCCTGTTTGATTTTACTGTGGAGGTCTGAATTAGGAATGATTACATTTATATTAAACCATTTCTTAAACATCTGTTTTGCCAACTGTTTAGTTTTTATTCTGTAGTTTAGTTAGCTTCCATGTTCCTGACCCATGTAATAGTGCACTCCTTAACATTGAATTAAAAATATTAATGTTAGATTTCAGAATCAAATTATTTGATCGCCAAACTTTTGAAACAATTTTGTGCTTTAGTAATTCTTGATTTTATTTCTGCAATTGTTGATAGGAATATCAGCGATTGCAAAGTATGTAAATTTTTCGACTTCTATTTCGACTAAGGGCTGACATTTGCAACTAAAAAGATGAGTAGAGTAATTATTTTGAGAAAAAAAAGCTACTATGGCAACTAATTTTGTTAATATATAGGCAAAAGGCTGCTCTTTTTCTTCCGAATGGAAAAGATTGATGACTTTTTTTACCAATTTGCCACTTAAAAAATCTATTCACAATTTTATCTCACTACTTGCTGTACCAATAAGAATTCCTTTCTTTTTCGCTTTGTCCATTCCTTGTTCTTATGTTCTTTTTTGCAATGTCCATTATCCATATATCTATCCTCATGTAAAATTTTTTTTCTTTCACTCCATTTGATCAATGCTATTACAATGTGTTTCACACCACTGAAGTGAGTTAAATCCATAGATTATTTTGGGAAATGACAATCTTCAGACCTGTTTTAGTTTCTTTTTGATAGCTGCATATTAATATAAAATGTATAGAATTTAACACTTTAAAAAAGTAAAATAAAATTTGTTTATAATTTTTTTCCTGTTTTCATTGTTTTTAGCTAGTAATTAAAATTATTCTCATAACTATTTTGGATATGTTATTTATATCTGTAGCAACTATTTTTGAAGTCTTACCCCAGTAGCAACCTTGCTATTTCATAACTTTTAATCTTAATTTCATGCTGAATCTTGACATTTATTCTTATACTTTTGGTTTTATTTTTATTTATTTTCAATTTGTTTTGATAGTCAAAAAATTTCATGTACAATGTTAATAATTAAATTCTTTACTTTGTTCAATAATGATCTTTAAAATAAATTTTTCTGGGTGCATCACTTCTGAAACCAGCTTGTTCTTCTCTTGTATTTTTAACCTAATGATTTAAATTTTTCAAAAACTTTGGCTTGAGTCAATCTATCCTAAGCAGAAAGATATCTCATTTTGGTAATTTTAAAAATAGGTAAAACAAATAGGTTCACAAACCCCCCCCCCCTTTTTTTTTAAGCAATTTTTTTCCAACGTTTTAATATTGTGGTTGACTCTGTTTTTGACTATTTTATCTATCCACAAATTGCCAATCATGCATTTCTTAGCATGCTCCCAGGTATCTTTTCGGAACAATTTAGTCACTACTTATTTTAAATTCTCAGCATTAAGACTGAAGGGTTTTGCCCCTCTGTTCAACCATTATTAATTTACATAAATTTCTTCATGTTTAAAATGCATTTCTTCATTTCTATTATAGAAGATGCTGCTCACTATTTTATTTAATATGGCCATATTTGTTTAACTTTATTGATACTTGATAACAAATCAAGCTCTTATTTAAAATAATCTATGCAATAATCAATCTTTTATCACTAAAATGCAAATGTATCAGAAATTTTCACTTTGCCGCCAATGGTTCATAAAATTGGAATAAATGTCTCCACAATAAAATAAGTGGACAAAGCATTTTAAAGTATAAATTTTTTTTTTACAGTCTTCTGTTGAAGAAAAAGAAAAGAAATTAAATGCTGTTTCTGAAAAGACTCAACCAAAGGTTTTGATAAAATCAGAAACAAGTAATGAGCGACAGGAAGCCTCAAAAGATGCAAAAATAAGTCCTGTTAATGATTCAAAGGTAAATTGACATTATTTACTACTGAAATTTTTTTAAATAATATAAATGAATGACTAAGCTTGTTGAATTTACAAATAACTCATTTAAAAGTCATTTCTCAAGTTTTCATCTTTAAACAAAAACTTTGTTTGAATCAGGGTACGATAATGTCTGGTAAAATTTTTTGTTTTGCATTTAGGATTACATTGAAGTACAGTAAAAGCTCGTAACAAGCATAGCATGTTTTGATGCGTTTGATATTACAACAAATTTTCCATTCACTGTGGAAATGCTGATAAAGATTTAAAAATTGTATGTTTATAATGAGCTAAAAATTATTATCCTCTCACTGTTGGGGCAGTTTTTTTTAAAATAGAAATCTATTGTTTAAGTGAGCATGTATGAAAAAGAGCAAAAGGAAAAACATTTCTGTCCATTTCTTGTATTGATACTGAAAAGGAAAAAAATGAACATCTTTTCACCTTTGTTTATTAAGTTATGTATGGGAGACCATTGGTAAGCTATTTTTTTCCTTACAAAAAAAAATTTCAGCTATTTTTAAAAATCTTGCAACAAATTCATATGAATGTAAATGTGCTTTTTTTTTAATCACATATCTACAATGTCCCATTATTTCTCTTCTCGACGGCTTACTAATAAAACCAATATCCGGTGTTATTGATGACATTAAAAAACTATTGCACTCCATTTCCCTTTTTTTTTACATGTATATTGTTTCACCTATACTCTATGTGCGAAAACAGTATTTATGTATTTTAAATCAAAATTGTAGTAAATGTGACTTATTTAAGATTTTAAAATTTGTTTTATTGCTCTTTTGTTATAGAATGTGAGTATTTATATATAATTATAAGTTCTCTATAACAAAAATTCCATCAATGTTAATTATCACTGCACACATGTACTGTTTGCATAAAAAAATTTTTTCTAAATATTTTTTGCACTTTTGACAATGATATTTTTTCAGGACTTAGAAGGTTCTATGGATGAAGATTCTTTCTTTGATCTTTTGAGCCGCTTCCAAAGTAAACGAATGGACGATCAGAGGTGTACTTTGGTGACATCAGAAAACAAGGAAAATAACCAATTTCTTGGCAATTTTCCTAATAATTTAGAAGCTTCCTCTTCTAAAATAAATAACCAACTCTTAAGTAATTTTCCCCTCAACCTTCCTGCTCCTGTTAATCAAGGCAATAAAGCAACTAATATTGATAAAGGTAAGCATTTTATACATTGACTCCAAGATATTTACTTGTGTATGAAAATGATTAACAGCTGCACTGTATTGAAAAAAAAAGTTTGTTATTTTTATACAGTGAAAAATATAGATACAAATTTTAAAAATGTTTTTCAATAAGCAAAGTTTTATAGTTTATAGTTCATTCATAGTTTAAAGTTTGTGAACTGTGGATTTGTGATTTATAATATACATCATCAGAATTCAAAATACGCTTGTTGTAATAATATCTTCATGGAAATGTTTGAAAGAATGACCTTAAAATAACATGGAATAACAGTAAACTCAACCACGTCAAAAAGTGGTTTTCTAATGAATCATTGAAAAGTAGTTGTTACTCAAATCCAAAATTGGCTTCTCATAATGAATACCATTGTATTAAATATTAATTAAAAATATTGATATTTAAAAATTCTCAGTGAAAATGGCCTGAAAAACAATGCAGAATGGTGTAGATAAAATCATCATTTGGGATGAAATTGTCATTAAAAAAAATAGAGAGAGTTTGTTAAAAAATAATTAATAAAAAATTTTCCGTCTTATCGTAATAAAAATGTTGAGATTTGGAAAATCGCGTTAAAATAGCTGGGGAAATGATAATTACTTGCCAATAAAAATGGTCATCAAATGCGTTTATTTATTTTGGAATTGGCTCTAAATCAAAGCATTAGGAAATGATAATTCCAATTAGAAATCCCCTTGTCGTAATAACAACATATTAAAATAGCGGAATTTGAAAAACCATGTTTAAATAGTTGAAAAATGAATTGCCGGCAAAACGATCAGAAAACCACATGGTTTTAAGAAGCAATATTTAGGTCAGTTTATATGTATATATATTTGAAAAAAATGTTAATTAATACAAATTATATGACACAAACCCAATTAACAATTTATATGACACAAATCCATGTAGCAGGAACTATTTAACTAATGTCAAAAGCATTGCATGATCGAAATTATTTACGAAATAAAGAATGAAAATAGAACTCTCACAACAGAGCATCATCATCAAGGGGGCATTATAATGCACTCAGTGCGGGTGTAGTTTTTGTGGTTAGCCTATTTTTAAATTTCTTTTGACGGGAAACCCATATAGTAAATTTTTTCAATCTTAGTTGGAATTTCTAATATGTTTATTTTATATATTAATTCATTTTTTTTCTAAGCTCTGATAAATGTGGTTATACGTTTAAATTTGTTTTAACATGTAATAATTGATTGTGCTACTCAGAATATAAAAAATATTTTCTCCAAAAACCAAGTTTACTTGGTCCAAAAAAATTTTCTGGTCCAAAATGGTTATGATGCTGTTATGTCCCTGAATATTTAAAAATTTTATTTTAAATACCTTTTTCTTATCTCAATGCAAAAAATAATTTTTCAACGTTTGTAACATTGCTATTTATTTTCTGTACGCTCATGTGAATACAGAATGCAGGATGACAACTCACACCAGATATAAAAAACTAGAATTCCCAGGGAATTTGAAAATACTACCGGAAACCCTGAAATTTTAGGGATCATCATCTCTGGAATTCTTTTGAATATCAGCAATCAGCAGTATTGTTAGTTATATTCATTTTAATGAATATTATTTTACAACTATGAATAAGTGTTTCAGCCTATTACAGGGTTTAAGCTGAGTCTAAAAATTCATTAGCAAAAAAGCTAAAATCTGAAAAAAAGTTTTAGCAAAATGCTAAAATGCCATTAGGCTTATAAAATTACTTTATATCAAACAAGTACTGTAAGTTATCTGACAAAGAATAGCTTAATGTACAAGAATATCAAAAAGAATACCTATAACAAAAAAAAGACACATTTATTATTTATCAAAACATTTTGGTTTATAATTAACAATCTTCCTTTCTTTCATGTTTGCCCATTTTACAAATGCTTCTTGAAAGTTAAATGCACTTTCAGGGCCCTCAATATTAATCATTAACAAATTGTTTACATGGTTGATTAACAACCTGTTTCGAATATTAGTTTTAATCAAATTAAGGCAGCTAAAGCCCCTTTCACAGTCAACAGGTATTGGTATTGTTGCACAATACTCTATAACAGAAGTTATTAATGGGTACTGTTCAGACACATCATTGGTATATAAAATCTTGTCTGATCAATCCTTCTTGTTTGATCAAGTTTTTTTTTCATGGATGTTAGCGTCATGGTTTTTCGCGGAAGCTTTTTTTTTAAATGGAATTTAGTAAAATCCTTTAGCAAAAATGCGAAAATGCTTTGTTGAATTTTAGCATTTTTGAGGGGTCTTTTCGCATTTTGCGAAAAAAGCTACCGTAGCGGAAACCCTGGTCTATTAATAGGCACTTTTATCTAACCAATTATATCTTTTAATCTTTATCCAGTCTTACATTTCTTTTATTTTCATTGTCTCCATTGCTCTTCGAATAAATAATTCATTTCTAATTTTGAACAAGGTTCTAATTAATATTTTCAATTCTCTTAACATCTTAAAACATTGAAACAATAATTGTTCTTAAAACCCAATTTCTCTTTATCTGAAGCCTGTAATAAAATGCATAACAAAAGATTTTAATAGAAATCATCAATATTTTTTAAATTTAATATGAGAAAACTTTAGGATTAAAACCATGACCAAATTTAGTTTGAAAAATTGACAGTTTTGATTTAATTTTCTTTTCTACTATATTAAGATACAAATCATTAATGCGTGCGCATAAACTTACAAATTATTTGAAAAATTATATTAAGTTAAATTGTTACAATTTGTGATACTTTACTCAGAGATTTTGGTTTTGTCCGGAAAGAGGCCACCCTGAGAAAGTTGCCCATTGTTTTATTAGTTGCGGTTCTGTTTTGTCTTCTTCATGGGCATGATTTCGCATTTCTTCATCTTTTGCAAGCATTTCTTCTACCAACAACATCGTAAATTTCAATATTTTTATCAACTGATGCATAAAGCTCAAATGTGCTGCTAGAGGCATTTTACCCAACCTGTAACAAATCCTTATTTTCTTCTTCATCATTAGTATTAGAAGTTACTATTTTCAGTTAATACTAAATAGTTTTTATAATTTTTAATGTTTGCAGATTTCTGAATGATATACATGAGAATTCACTAGTTTTAATAATAATCTAAACGGGTATTGATTATATTTTAATAATAGCATTTGTGATGAGACCGTTAAAACAAGACGATACACATAGGGAAAAAAAGATGCGAAACTGAGAGATCGAGGTTTGGCTGGATTGTTTCTAGATTATCATTTATGTTTATAAAAAGAATCTCAAATTATTCCTAAAATATGGCATTATATTACAATAGAAATATTTTGTAGGAATAAGAATTATACCTTTTCTTGCTAATTGGTAAAATTAATTGAAATGGCATTATATATTTTAATTTTTCATATTTTCTCAAGTTTAATGTTGCTTAATGTTTGTTTGATCCACTGTAGAACTACGTTGTAATAATTGTAGTTTGTTTTCTTTAAAAAAAAAAATTTTTTTTAAAGATTTTTTTTCCATTAGTTTGATGCATATCTCAGTTCTGAGTACTTACTGCTTTAGGGTTCATTAGCCTAACAAGTAAATTTTATTGATGTAATTTTATTAAAAATTTGACATCTGGAACTAGAGTTCCAAATTGGGATAATTATTTTAATGAAAGTTTTTTTGGAGTGTATACTTTGTCTTATTTTTAATCTTCGTCTTGACTTTAAATGCTCAAAACTTTTGTTTATTTTTGTAATAATTTTTTTTTTTTTTTTTTTTTACAGAATCAACCCTTTATGGAACCTTTTAGGTTTTAAGGGTTGCATTATAATTTTGCCAAACATGTTTCTCTTTTTTTTTTATAAGATACATATTTTGAACTCTTTTTTCTTAGAAAACAATAAAGTACTTAGAGTAACCTACCAATAAAGTACTTAGTACTAGAGGAACCTACCAAATTTGACATCTGGAACTAAGAGTTCCAAATTGGGATAATTATTTTAATGAAAGTTTTTTTGGAGTGTATACTTTGTCATATTTTTAATCCTCCTCTTGACTTTAAATGCTCAAAACTTTTGTTTATTTTTGTAATTTTTTTTTTTTTTACAGAATTAACCCTTTATGGAACCTTTTAGGTTTTAAGGGTTGCATTATAATTTTGCCAAACATGTTTCTCTTTTTTTTTTATATAAGATACATATTTTGAACTCTTTTTTCTTAGAAAACAATAAAGTACACGATGACTTATTCGACCTTATTGCCGGAATGCAGAGTCGGAGACTAGATGAACAAAGAGCTAGTTTGCCTCGTCTTCCAGGACTCAATTACTTTTCATTAAATAATGAAGTTATTAGAAACAATAATAACTTCAATAATAATAATAATACAATTCCTCCTGGCCAAGGGCTTCATCGACCTTCTAATGATGCTTCTGCTGTGCTGGATGATGATTTCTTTGAGATGCTTATGAGATGCCAAGTAAGTAAAATTTTATATAATTTCAAATCACTATTCTTAAAACTTTTGTAGCAGTTTTATCTGCTAAATTTTTGTTCTGAACATTTTTATATATTTTTTAATGTTTTAAATTACAATCATTCTTCATGTTTATATATACATTTTTATTATAATTAATCCTGCTATTTTTGAACTTTTTACTCTTTATTTATTATCAACTCATTATAGATAATGTTGTTGATTGTTCTTAAATATGTTGTCTAAAATTTGTGTGATTTATGTTATTGGAATGTAATTGATCTGTTGCTTATGATGATTATTGGTTATTTGGTTAGTATGATAGTGCACCTATTATTACTGAACCAAAAGTTAATAACTATATGTAAAATAAAGCATTTCTGTAACAGCCTGTTGTGGGCCAGGAGGGTCATGATGGTTAAGTTTCCACAATTTTGTTACCAATTCGTTGATTTTGGCAATGAGGTCAGCACTTACTTTCCAGACAAGCTGATATCCATCAATCTAAGGCTGAGCGGGCTTCAAGCCACTACTGGGGATCAAACCCCAGTCATGGCAATGAACCCAGTCTTCACAATGAACACTAAGCCGTCATGTCTTAATTATCATTTAATTATTGTATGAACTGACTTTATTTATAATTTGAAAAGTTTATTGTAAAATTTAATCATTGTATCATTTGTATGAATTCTTTTTATTTTAAAAATTAGCTTTGATCTAAACGAGTCGCAAGGATTTCTTAAGATGTAAGACAACGATTAATTTTATTTTAAATGGAGTATATATATATGGCCGGGATACCTTGGTTGGTAGGGCGCTGGGCCATGTTCGTGCGTTCGAACTCTGCCGGCCGAAGACTCCCCGTGTAGTTGGTGACTGATGCACGTTAAAATTTTGTCAATTCGCAAAGTCCTCCTTGCTCCCATAACAAATCAAAACCTCTGGGGGTACTGGATTGGAGATTGATCGTTCTCTGATTCAGGTCAAAATTACAATCTGTGGATGAATGAATGGATGTACGAATGGGTCCGCCTAATAAACAGGTGTGACGTATTACGTGGCAGAAGTCGAATTCTTGGCTATAGATGGCGCCACTGAAAAACAAGAATCGCACACTCTGCCTTAAATTTGCTCGGTTTCACCAAGCAGGCTAGCCCATGTGGCAAGTGGCATTAGAACCAACCAACCTATATATATATATTAAGAATATCTTTTTAAATCCAAAAATATGTGCAGTTTTCATTTTGATAGATATTTAAAAATACTATCATAAAAAGGAACAGCACTGTTTTTTGGGAGGGGCGGAGCTTCATAAAGTGTGTTTACAAAACAAACGCTTAATATTTTCCATATTTGCTCAGTTGTTACTGACATTTAACATTAAAGTTAAGAAACATTAACAAAAAAGCTAAAAAAACTTGTTGAAAAAGTTTATTGTGCAATTATTTTTTCCAAAATTATTTAATGCCTATCATTTAAAAACATTTTGCTTTGAAGATCAACATATTTAGCTTTCTTTGTTCAGCATTCTTGATCAAGACATAACAAATTGTCTTCAACAAATTGAATTCTTTACTTTTTAGGACAGTAGATTGGAAGACCAACGAAGCAGTATGCCAGATCCCATGTACAGACCTCACCTGTATTCCATGACACATTGCAATGGCACTAACAGCCACACAGCTCCCACTGTCCCCGATGAGGACTTCTTCAGTCTCATAGTGCGACTGCAGGGTGGTCGCATTGAGGATCAACGAACAGCCATGCCCTCCAAACCTCCCAAGGAGAAAGTTGATAAAGCCATTCCTAGCACTAGTTCTAGTGGTAAAAGCTCTGGATCATCATCCAAGACAAGCTCTCTACGGTCAAGCTTCAAATCTGCCAAGGGATCTTTTAAACGTTGATTTTTTCCTCTAGCTTATTGACTTTTTGGACCAGCACATTTTGAATCAGCTTCAGTCGCTGCAACTGTGATGGAAAGTGAAATGGTATTGTAGTTTGCAGGGCACGAGCAAGTGTGCTGTTTTAAGCCTGATAATTAATGAGTTATCAGTGTGCTGTAAACCAAAGAATATTTATCTGTGGCATATTTTAAATGGACTTACAAAATGGGTATTTTTAAGTTATGGATACTTGATATCTTGTTTTGCTGGAATGCCCGAATATTGTCTAAAAGTGTATGCAGCCATTGCTATTTATTTTTTAATATTTTTAAATATCATTTTTGATTTTAGATAGGTTAACAATAAATGTGATTATAATTTAATGCATCCTATACTTACGCTTTTTCTTTCATTTTCATGGTGCATAAATAGTTTCAGTAAAATTTATTGCACGAAGCGAATGGAATTGTTGCTGCATTCTGTATTTTTTAAGAAATTAAATTTTTTTATTTTGGGAATGCTAATTATTGTGGTTATATGGTTAATTTTAATCACTGATTATGGAAAAAATGAAAAAGTTAGTTTGAATTCTGAAATGAAAACTGTCACTAGCATGTGTAAAATTTTACTTAAAAAAAATAAGATTTTTTTTTTTGTATTTATATTAATTGGAAACAAGATTTTAAAAGACTAGGCTTTTCCTTCTATAAATTTCGATAATGCATGCATTAATTATAATGAAGGTTTAATCTAAAATAGGACTTTAAATCTAAAATATTGTGATTCACTTAAAATACTATTTTAGATAATTCGTGACAAATTTGTCTTTTGTTGTAACTTTAAAAAAAAAAAAAAAAGAAAACTATTTGATTGCCGCAATTTTATTTTTCAGAGTCAATCCATTAAATGGTTATTTTTAAGAGCTTTAATATTCTTCTTAAATTTTATAAAGTAGTATTTTTAATTAATTGATAAATAATTTTTCGTAATTGTATAAGTTTTTTAGAAATGATTTTAATTATTATATTTAAATTGGATATTTTATTGTAAATCATCCTGCCCACACGTAGTTTACCTTCTAAATTATGATCTAATTTAAATGAGTTATAATAATGTCATTATTAAATTCGTTTATATACCAATTGTCAAAATTAATATCATTTTTAACCTTTTAAGTTTTTGTCTTTTTTTATAATATTTATTTTAAGGAATTTTTTGCTATTCTCAAAGGACCATTTATCCTCGTGCAATGAATTTAATTTAGTTCTCAGTTAATAATTGAGATTTGAATTTTCTCTTTAAACATTAATTCATTCTTTTTATATCATTGTTTCCTTCATAAATCTTTTCAAAAATTATTCTTGCTTATACGTTAAAAATGTTTCCTGCAAACAAAAGTACTTTTTATTTTTAAAAAAAAACTTAATTTGTGATTTCATTGTTTCATGTAGCATCATATTTTTCATTTATTTCATTCACATTAATGTTCCATTAGTCATTTTAAAATGACAAAAGGCCAGTTTTATATTTTAATTTGCATTTTAATTTTTTTTAACCCTTTGAAGTCCATTTTTTTTAAAAAAAAGGATTTTTTTCTTCTAGGTCAGTTATTTTTTAGACTGATACAGTATGCTTTAAATAAAACAGGAATAAATAGCTAAACCAATTTCATAAAATTAATTAATATTGCGATATCTATGTTGGACACAAACCCAGCTTAGGATCACAACATCAAATTTATAATGCCAGTGTGAGTCTAACTAGGATCACAGAGGGTTAAAAAATAATAAAGCTTTGTATATTGTTTCATATATTTTAGCTCAAACTTAAGTACTTTTCTTCCTGTCTCATATCATTTGTTAATTCAAACACTTTTTTCAAAGGTGTGATTGATTATATGTGGTATCATATTATTGTTGCTCAATTTTCGCTAAATTTAATGTTTACGTTTTATTTTTAAAAAATTATAATAAGGGATGGCAAATATATATGAAAACTGCCAAATTATTATAGAAGGAGCAGTGTGTTCTTTTTTGTCATTGTATCTATACGAAACCGAAAATAGTTGAACAAAGAAATTTGTTTCTTTTAAAAATGACACTGATTTCGAAAGTAATAATTTTTGAATGCACTTGAAAATATTTATATGTCGGTATGAATATTTTTATAAACATGAGTTTCACCTACATATTTATGTATACTTTAAAATTAGATTAATGATTTTGTGGTCTCTTTATTTGTTTAATAAAACAAATGCTTATGGAATTCTTATTAAAAAAGAAACTGAAAATTTCTTAATGGTTTACGTTAATAAAGAAAGCTCTCTGTAATCATTGTTTTTGAAAATATATTTAGTTTCGATTCATAAAGGAAAGGAAACAGTGACGATACATAAATAATATGGCATTGTTCACATTATTTTATCTGGAATCTATAATTTGTAGATTGCATTAAATCACATGCCTATGCGTGATTACTTAATATGAGTTATGATGTTTTTTTTTAAAGTTTCTTTTTATCATTTAAGGTTGCTGCATTGAATTATGTATATAACTTTGTATATAATTTTAGTTTCATTGACTGTTTAGTAAGCATAAATTTTTTTTAGTTCATAAATTTTTGGGTTGGAGCTTTTAGTTTTTTTTTTTTTTTGTTTTCTTTCTCCAACATTGCAAATAATATATGATTTATCTGAGTCAGACCAGATTCTAGTCTTGAGATCGGATTAGAACTTCCAGGATTAGGATACGTTGTATGAATCACGGTACTTTAAATATACTTTAATATTGAATATGCCAATTATTTAGTTTTGTAAGCACCTTATACAAAGATGGAATTATTATTTTAAGACTTTGCTTGAGTTTCAAGCAATAATTAGCACCATACGATACAGGGGACAATTATTGAACTGTATGAAAAATAAACCTTGATAACTTTTAAACTGCTAACAACATTCAGTTGAAATTTGCGGTTTGACTTGTATTGTTTATCATTCTTCAGCAAGAATGACAAAATATGGCAATTCTGAAAATCATCGATCTTACGATTTCTCAGCCAGTTTTGTAGAAGTTTGATTTTTACCTTAGCCATCTCATGGGCATTGGCTATAAACAAGCAATGATGTATGAATCACAGTACCTTAATATTAATTGTATCAATTATTTAATTTTTTAAATACCCTATACTAAGGACGAATTACTGTTACTTTAAGACTTTGCTAACAATAATTAGCACCATAAGATACAGGGTGACAATTAGTGAACTATACGAAAAATAAACCTTGATAACTTTTGAAGTGTTAACAACATTCAGTTGAAATTTGGCTGTTGACTGCAGATTATGTTGGAATTTTTTTGAACTTCTTTTGTTTATCATTTTTCAACGAGTTTTGCAGAAGTCTGATTTTTATCTTAGCCAACTCATGGCCATTGGTGATAAACATATCAAAGATGCCGTCAACTAAATCTGAATATCTAGCTAATTTGAAGGTTTGTGTAAAATTGTTGAACTAAGTAGTTTCTGAATTTACATTTTAGCTTATTGATAGCCATCCTGTAAAAATAATTTTAATTTTGTGACTTGCTTTTATTAATAATTAGTTTTTTAATCATAATTAGTTTAAGTTGGTAAATGAACTTGTATGTTACTTTATGTTGGATGTTTTAAGTTTACTTTTCGGTTAAGTAATGTAAAAAAGTATTTCACGGTGGTAACTTTTGCTTCAATAAATTAAGTATGAGAAGTGATGGATGATTTAAGGAAATTTATCAGCTATGAGGTAAATCACTTTCTTGTAACCTCGTAACGTCTTATGGCATTTGACCCCAAATAAATGCCCATTATTTTTTTTTGTCAACAGCATTTTATTTGTTTTAAACTGGTATGTTTTAACTGTGAATATATTTCTGAGATCTTATTTAATTCTAATTTTGCAAATGAATTTAGTCTATATTATTTATATGAAGCTACGTTTTAACGGTCATTAATTATTTCAAAAAGGGACATATATGTTTATTAGTGATTTTTTAATTGCCAAAGTCTGAAAGTTATGAAATAATATAACATCATGATGAGGATCATATATATATATATATATATATATATATATATATACATACATACATACAGCTGCTAACTGTTCCGATTATTTAGCCTTGTTCCGAAAATACGATTTTAGGTTAAAATATTTGATTTTTCGGCCTTTTCCACTCCTTATGCCGATTTTCTTTCATCCCAGGGCAGATCTAAAAATTAGAAGCAGGGTATGTTATTTCCCCGCGAATATCGCAGAATTCCGCATATCTCAATACCATTGGTTAGTAGACTTCCTCGAATCTAAAACTTATAATCAGACGAAATTTTGAAACTTATGCTAAATCTCGTTAACGAGATATTCACATACATGTCATACTTCCGCCAATTTGATTCCTTTAGTTCGGAATCTGCTAATATCGCGATTCTTATTTACGCGATTTTAAAATCGTACATCGCGATTCCCATTCACTCAATTTAAAAATCCAATATCTTAATTTTTGTTTGCGCGTTTTTAAAATCCAATATCGATATTCGTATTCACGCGAGTTTAAAATCCAATATTGCGATTCGTATACATGCAGTTATATCAAGCATCGATTTTCGCATTTATGCGTTATTTAAAAACTACGCATTGCGATTCGTATTTACGCGATCTAAAAATTATGCATTTTGATTCATATTTACGCGAATTAAATATTCAATATCGCAATATTTGTATTTGAAATCCAATATCGCGATTTATATTCAATTTAATTTAAAATCCAACATCGCGATTCATATTCGTGTAATTTTAAAATCCAACATCGCGATTCGTATTCACGCATTTTAAAATGCGACATCGCGAATCGTATTCACGCGACTTTAAAATACAGAATTGAATTTTCTTGAATTAGTTACTCTAAAGGTGTGATATTCGTCATTAGTAAGTAATTTAATTAAAGCTGTTAGCTCAAAAAATTATGTTAAATATGAAACGTGTATGGATTATCAATTGATGTTTTGATATTTTGCTTTTCACTTTGTAAAATAATTGCTTTTGATTGGCTTATCATGCTTTGTGTTCCTATTTTTTTTGAACAAGTTGGCGGCTGTGTAATTATATAGTATAGAGAGATCTATATAATGCAATTCTATAAATCTAGATTCTCTATAAACCATCCTTAGTGGGTGTAAACAACAAAATTTTCAGTTTAAAAAAAATTTATATATCGAAGCAATAATTATTTATTTTTGCATTATTTGTTTAATTAAATTATCTGCTAAGAGGTTGAAATTTCAAAAAGTAAAGGAATTAAAATTTATTAATTTGTTGGCTACTGATTCTGAAACTGCAGAAAAATTAAATTCTTTTCTGCAAATAATAAATACTTAAGTGCATATTTTGTGTTTTTAAGTATTTGTATTCTAAAAATTATTTTAAAATTTATCTATTCCAAACTAAAATTGCCATATTTAATAGATAAGTGAAATGATCTATTTAATATAAAATTAGATAAAACTCAAAGGCCCCAGGTTTCAAGGTTTGTGTTAACTGTATGTGTGTATATATATATTCATTCATTTTACTTTTGAAATTTGCTTTCATATCTGATAGCAGCTTTTATCATTTTATAGTGTACAATATAATATGCACAATTTTGTTTTGTATCTTTTTTTCTTTCATGTGTAAATACATTTTGCTTTATATACAGTTTATTTTTATATTAGCTTTTTTGTTGTTGTATAAATTTGACTGAGAATGAATAGTGATGAAAGGATTTGAAATATAATATCTCTAACGTTGTTTTTCCTTCTTGTTGGAAGGTTATAACTAAGTGTATTTATTTCAACGTTCTCATGCTCAAACTTTGTGGTCCAAAAAAATTAATTTTTTTTAGAAGAAAAAGCTATAATAAAAATTGTTTTGACTTGTTTGATTTAATTGTATGAAGTATATTTCTGTAATGTTTTTGGTGCTTCTTATCTCAAGTCTAAGTCAAGATCACAAATAAAGAATTTGAGAAATACTGTTCCTTTTTTTTTAAATTAGTTAATTATAGCTGCCAATGCTTTCACGTTTACGTCCTATTTTCTACTTTTATATACCAAGGCTGAAATTTTTAAAATATGTATTAAAATTTTGCACCTTCTTAGAATTTAGACAGGAAAATTTTCAGTTAGTAGTTGGGGGCCTAATAACTTAGTAGAGGCTTTTTCCTCAAGCCTAATGAGTCTGTAACTGATATTGATAGATCCTTTTCATTTAAAAACCACCTTTTGCAAGTCTTTTTTTTCTTTCTTGGATTAAATTATATTTGAAAAATATTTCATATTAGAGAAGTTACATATAGCTATAAAAGTTAATTCATCAATAAAAATAATACTATAGTGAACACGGTTTATAGTGAACTCCCGGATGAACGAAATGTTCGGTCCCGTGCCTTGCTATACAAGTGTAATGTTATTTTTTGTGGATATAGTGAACCAAAAAAGTAAGGAAGTTGGATATAATGAATTCTTTTCTGTCTTCGACTGATTTTTTTCTTCATTTTTTTGGTAGTAATTTTGAAATTTCTTCTTCAAAATAGATACATATACCGACTTTTAAAACCATCTATAGAGGGGAATGTGGCGATAAACATTTTTTCTTGTTTACTTTTATCTCACTCTCCCATCCCTAAACAAACCAAGTCAGATGTTTCCAACCCAGGCAGATGATGCACCTGTAAGGTGTCAGTGGGATCAATATGCACTTTCTGTCAGATGGAATGAGTAATTATTCATAATTGGTCAAAGGGTTGGTCACTAATATGTGTTGATAAGGCCCTCATTTCAACTCCTTTTTGATCTCAGTTCAGTTAAGAACATCCTGCAAACAAGTGTCTTAAATTTAACTATGCCGAGCAGTAAACGTAAAACGTTTTTCCATTGATGATAAAATGCGCATAATCAGAAATATTGAAAATGGATGCAATCAAGCTGACATTTGCAGGGAGTGTAAGCTATCCAAATCTGTAGTTCGTAACATATGGAAAAATAGGCAATTAATAATTTCTGTTCATGAAAAAAATTTAGATGGCAGAAAAAAGTTGAGAAGAGCAGATCACAAGGATGTTGAAGAAGCATCACTGAAGTGGTTCACCATTCGAAGAAGCCGCAATCTTCCAGTATCTGGACAAATGTCGATAAATTTTCAAAACGATTTTATGAGACTACTTTTATGTGCTTGAATGGCAGGTTACATAGGTTTAAAAAGCGGAATAAAAGAAATTCAGGAAAAATTATCTGAGAGTCGGGAAGTGTTTCCATATCTGATATTGAAGATTGCTCATTAGCTGAAGATTATTAATTTTTTCTTGTACGCAAGACGAAGAGTAATGAAAAATAACAAATTTTTTACTACTAGATAATATTTTTCAGTCATTTATTTGCATAATGTGTAATAAAAGGAAGAAGTTCGGGAACCATTAGTTAAATTGCCTGCTTAACGGATATAGTGAACTCCCGGTTATTGTGAACCCGAAATTTCGGACCCTTGAACGTTCACTGTAGCGGGGTTAGACTGCATAAATATGTGACAATGGTTTTCCTCTCCATATAACGCAAATGCGGGTTAGTTACATTAAAAAGTCCTGAACTAAGGCACAATTTCTTCCTATACTTGATCCAGTAGTTCTCTTGTCTTCTAGACTAGGTTCAAATTTACAAGGCTTCGGAGTAGAACATTGATAGTCATAAACCCAATGGATTGGGTCGGCTTTCAACGACGGTTATAAAATAAAATAAAATATGGGACAAAATTTAGTTAAATATACTAACTTTAAGGAACTTAATTTTCAAATATTTATTGAGACGATTAGATTGGCTGTATAAAAACGACTGCTATGAAATGAAATAAAAATAGTAAACGGCTATAAAAATTGACTATTTTTAAAATTCTTGTGTCAAATATTTAATTATTACTACGTTTTTATAAACTAGCTTTCACGTTTGTGAGGCCGGATTCTTGCATTCGATATTTCTATCATTTTCTTACTAGCTAGAATACTCATATCTACTACAGCTCCGTGACTGTTGACATTGCAAGTTTCGTTCGTTTCCTGTCCTCCTCCTGTTTCCTGCAAGTTGTTCGTTTCCTGTTGTTAACAGTTTTTTATCGCCAACGGGGATAAATGCTGCTTTTTAAACTGGAGCTCTGTGCTGTATGACAATACAAGTTCTAATAGCAAAATTGGTATTTTTAAATAGAATTTATATCTTCAATTGAAATATCATGAACTTTCGGACTAACTTTTAACAGGTGCCTGATGCAACTATAAGTTACAATAACTTCCTGAATGGTGCAAGCAAAATAAATTTATCGCCTAGTCGAAATTACGGCCAATTTGCGTCATAAAGAAAAACAACAAACACAGAATTATAAAGGTGATTTCAAGATGACTAAAAGGAGAAAATTTTATTTTTGTTGGTTCTAAGAATAAAAACGTAGGGTGTGCATCAGTTTGGTTATCACGATCTAAAATTTCCCTCCTACCACATCTTTCGGAAGTGATGCACCCTAGATTTTCTGTTTATAATTCTGACAAAATTATTTTCTCCATTTTAATCTCTCCCGCAACGCACTGAAAGTAAAGTTCCAGTAGAACACGCACTGAAAGTTCCAGTAGAACACCGAAGTCAAGCACCACTGACTGCGGTCAATAAGCGGGTGGGTGATCACTTTGATCAGCCTGCTTAGAGACCAAAGGTACGCGGTGTCGATCCTCGTTGAACTGTTCTATCGTAAAGTGATTGACTCTACGCAGGTCGTCGGGCTTCCAAAGCAGGGGAGTTATCCCCTCTGCAGAGAATCAAAATTGTGATGGCATGTCTTCGGATCATCCTCAGGGATGTTTCCCAGTCCGTCGCCAATAGCCCATTTTGCAGCTCTATTGCCACATGAAAAAGTACCTACCTTTTCTATTTCTAAAACGTAGAATTTTGAAATAGAATAGCAAATTACCTTATTACATTGGTATTATTTTTCTTTTAATAATTACTTTTGTATGCATGTAATGGCTATGAGAGTCTTCCTGCATTCCGATTTTCTAAGCTGATTTGAATCCACAAAAACGTTTTGGCGTAAGTCAGACATTTTTGATTTGTATCATTCAATTACACCGGTGGGCCGAGATAGCCTGGTTTGCAGGACTCTTGTTTGTTAGAACGGGAGTTGGCATCCAGTCTTCCGAAGACTTCCCGTGTAGTAAGTGGTGACTGATGCACGTTAAATCTGTTGGGTCATAAAGTCCTCCATATTCCCATAGAAAAATATACCTCTGGAGGTTTTGAATTTGAGATTGATCGTTCTCTGGTTCAGGTCAAAATTATGATCTGTGGATGTATGAATGGGTCCGCTCTATAAACGGGTGTGACGTACGGGTGTTGCAGAAGTTTCCTTGGCCATAGATGGCGCCACTAGAAAACAAGAACTATCGCTTCCCCTCTGCTTTAATAGCCGATGACAACAACAACATACACTGGCAAAATCGACAATGGACATGCACTAATGGTTATGTAAGCAAGAAATGATTATACTTCAAGTATACAATAGGCATACAATTATAAACAGAACATATATAACAGAACATATACAATTATAAACAGAACAGGCATAAAAAGAACATATTAGTTTTTGGTTTAATTGTCGGAATTTTTCGTACTAAGATGCGTTCTTAATCATTCAAAGGATTAACCTTAATTATGTGGGCATACAATACTTCAAGTCACGAAATCTGACAAAAAAATATACTTTCTCTGATTAAGCATGCTTTTCATATGATGCAATTGAAATTTTGTCCCTCAAAGTATAAGGGAACTATCTAGAAAATACAGCAAAAATAGTTTAGCCAAGAATGTGATCAAAAGTTTGGTCTCATTTAAGTTTTCTATACTGAATAGTATCAAAAGAGCCATACTTTTGAATTTTCATTTCTCAAGAACTATTTGACAGATTCCGTTCAAATTACGGACATTGTCATTTAAAATTGTATAGTTAAAAGATAAAAAAATTTCTCTACCTTCTAATTCAAAATTTTTGATCATTATCAAAATAAACAATTATTAAAAAAAATATTTTTATTATCTTTGAATAAACAAATTTTATAAGTGTGAGAAAAATTTCTTAATTATTCAAAATAGTTCAAGAACCTACCGTCCTTTTGCCGTAACTATTGGGTCTATATTTACCAGATTAAGGCTTTCCCCATAAACAGTTCCATCAGAGGAAAAAAATGTCAATTTAGAAAAAAAAAACGCCTTTTTGTGTCTAATATCATCTGCGCAAATGTAAAGTTCATCCTTTGAATAATTAAGATAGCATCTTAATACGTGAAAAATCAATCATTTGATCAAAAAATAATCAAGGCGTTTTCTTTATTTTTACTGCGCACGAAATTCCAGTTTATGGTTTGTGACAAATGAAGCATTGTTTTTCGAGTGTCAATGAGTACACGTGAAAAGAAATCAATAGGATTTTTAAAATGTAAGTTTTTTTGAATTAGTCATTTCTGCTCAGATGTGCAATAGATTTCTGAACTTCACAACCCTAATATCCTCACTGATTCTTTTGGAATGTGAACGACTAGTTGACGGTTGAATTTCCAAAAAGTAATTCTAATGCTTAATAATTAAATTTGATTGTTGAACGCAGAGATTACTTAGATTTCGTGCTTGTTTTAATGGAAATTTGTGCTTTAGGAAATGTGTAACATGATTTAGTTGAGTCTTAAAGCTTTTTAGTTAGGAAATAAATATAATAAGAAAAAATAATCTTCTAAAATTAATCAAATAAAACCCAACCCAATGCCTAACTTAAACAGAGTGCGCAGCGTTTTTAAAAAGTGCTTAAAGGTGCTTATTTTCGATTTTCGTTTTTTAAAAGCCCTTAAAGGTGCTTTTTTTCATTGGGGTGTTTTTAAAAAGTACTTAATTTGTCCTTTTTCAAAATGAGATTCTTCCTTTACCATGCTGATTTTCGAAAGAATTATGCAAAATGACACGAGTTCACATTGTTCTATTCAACGTTTTCTCAATTAATTCAGCCCCACTCTATTTCGGCGTATTGTCAGTCTGTAGCGTATGAAAACGCCATTCGTTTTATATGATTCAAAATTTCATGATTTTTGACAAATGTCAAAAACAATGCCATAAGGTTTTTTTTTTTGACATGACTGTTAAAACAAGTTAAACCGTTAATTGTCAAAAACTTTCCAACCCTGCCTAATTATGATATTTTTTTAAAGTGCTTAAAAATATTTTTTGAGTGCTTGAAAAGTGTTTAAAAGGTGCTTATTTTTTGTTCAATAATTTTGTCACGCACCCTGTTAAAAAAATGATATACAGTTTTTTAAAGGCCATTCTAAATTATTTTTTAAACTTTCCTAATTATAAACTAAAAATTATATAAATTGAAAAAAAAATTTGTAACATTAATGCTGGAATGTAATATTTTCCCACTTTTTTTTTTTTTTTTTTTTTTTAGCTTAGACCAAGTGAGTTCCAACTGGATAATTTAATTTTTAACTCTCATCGCTGTTTAGAACTACAGATTTCATATGCCGTTTTCTTAAATTCAAAAGAGGAATTAAATATTTATTTCCTGTTTTTTTTAGGAAATATATGAATGAAAGAGTAGTATTAACATTTAAAATGTACTGGCACAAAGTTATTTTTTAAATTCTATGCAGTTTTTACTCCATACCATAAAAGCAAAATTACAACATTTTATAATTTCTCACAATAATAGCTTTAATAGAAAAATTTTTTATTTCATCAAGGTAAAATAAAATTATAGTTTGATTTTCTTTCTTTTTGTTTCTCATTCTCACTGTTAAAAGTTGAAAGTTTCTTCTACCAAAAAAGAAAGAAAGAGCTCTTCCAATAAAAGCTCTGAAATAAAAGTCATTGTCAGGATATTCTTCCTTTCCTGTCTTTTCCCAATGCTGGCGCCACCTTTCGGTGAATAAACGTTTCCCCAAAGAATTGTACTCTCGCTATAAATCTGCTTAACACTATATACTAAAAGCATCCGCTGTGTCTTCTCTACTTGGTAATAGCTGTCTCTCTCTGGTCATTGCAACTAAAAAAGATTGCCGCCATTACATCGATGTCCTAAAAGAACTTAGTGGACCACGTACCAAACGATCAGTTTCTGAAACAGGCTGTTTCGGTAATGATGCTATAACGAGGTTTGTCCTCCATAACGAGAGAAAGGTTTTCGGTGCTGTGGGTCGAAGTTGTTTCCATTTATTTGTTTCTTTTTGTCCGCAAATAACTAGTTTCTGGGTAACCGGGAATCGTTCCGATAAGCTTATGTTCGTTTTTCGGATCTATTCGGTCGGTGTAACTGAATGTCTGGTAATCAGCTTCTTGATGTCGTTTTCACTCTTTGTTTATGAATGAATATTGCTTGTTGGGTGTTTTTGTGCTGAATCGATTAAAGAATTAAACTTTATATCGCAGACATCTTTGTCACGACATCAAATAAAAGTACATATTAGGCAAGAGAATTTTTTTTTCCTGGTACTCTTATAAATCTGGTTCCGGGGTTTAAGGACTATATTTAAAACTTTACCTGTGTAACTTAATATACAATATTTAACTTCTTTTAAAACTTATTATGTTTTTATTTGTTTCTTTTGTCCGCAAATAACTAGTTTCTGGGTAACCGGGAATCGTTCCGATAAGCTTATGTTCGTTTTTCGGATCTATTCGGTCGGTGCAACTGAATGTCTGGTAATCAGCTTCTTGATGTCGTTTTCACTCTTTGTTTATGAATGAATATTGCTTGTTGGGTGTTTTTGTGCTGAATCGATTAAAGAATTAAACTTTATATCGCAGACATCTTTGTCACGACATCAAATAAAAGTACATATTAGGCAAGAGAATTTTTTTTTCCTGGTACTCTTATAAATCTGGTTCCGGGGTTTAAGGACAATATTTAAAACTTTACCTGTGTAACTTAATATACAATATTTAACTTCTTTTAAAACTTATTATGTTTTTATTTGTTTCTTTTGTCCGCAAATAACTAGTTTCTGGGTAACCGGGAATCGTTCCGATAAGCTTATGTTCGTTTTTCGGATCTATTCGGTCGGTGCAACTGAATGTCTGGTAATCAGCTTCTTGATGTCGTTTTCACTCTTTGTTTATGAATGAATATTGCTTGTTGGGTGTTTTTGTGCTGAATCGATTAAAGAATTAAACTTTATATCGCAGACATCTTTGTCACGACATCAAATAAAAGTACATATTAGGCAAGAGAATTTTTTTTTCCTGGTACTCTTATAAATCTGGTTCCGGGGTTTAAGGACAATATTTAAAACTTTACCTGTGTAACTTAATATACAATATTTAACTTCTTTTAAAACTTATTATGTTTTTATTTGTTTCTTTTGTCCGCAAATAACTAGTTTCTGGGTAACCGGGAATCGTTCCGATAAGCTTATGTTCGTTTTTCGGATCTATTCGGTCGGTGCAACTGAATGTCTGGTAATCAGCTTCTTGATGTCGTTTTCACTCTTTGTTTATGAATGAATATTGCTTGTTGGGTGTTTTTGTGCTGAATCGATTAAAGAATTAAACTTTATATCGCAGACATCTTTGTCACGACATCAAATAAAAGTACATATTAGGCAAGAGAATTTTTTTTTCCTGGTACTCTTATAAATCTGGTTCCGGGGTTTAAGGACAATATTTAAAACTTTACCTGTGTAACTTAATATACAATATTTAACTTCTTTTAAAACTTATTATGTTTTTATTTGTTTCTTTTGTCCGCAAATAACTAGTTTCTGGGTAACCGGGAATCGTTCCGATAAGCTTATGTTCGTTTTTCGGATCTATTCGGTCGGTGCAACTGAATGTCTGGTAATCAGCTTCTTGATGTCGTTTTCACTCTTTGTTTATGAATGAATATTGCTTGTTGGGTGTTTTTGTGCTGAATCGATTAAAGAATTAAACTTTATATCGCAGACATCTTTGTCACGACATCAAATAAAAGTACATATTAGGCAAGAGAATTTTTTTTTCCTGGTACTCTTATAAATCTGGTTCCGGGGTTTAAGGACAATATTTAAAACTTTACCTGTGTAACTTAATATACAATATTTAACTTCTTTTAAAACTTATTATGTTTTTATTTGTTTCTTTTGTCCGCAAATAACTAGTTTCTGGGTAACCGGGAATCGTTCCGATAAGCTTATGTTCGTTTTTCGGATCTATTCGGTCGGTGCAACTGAATGTCTGGTAATCAGCTTCTTGATGTCGTTTTCACTCTTTGTTTATGAATGAATATTGCTTGTTGGGTGTTTTTGTGCTGAATCGATTAAAGAATTAAACTTTATATCGCAGACATCTTTGTCACGACATCAAATAAAAGTACATATTAGGCAAGAGAATTTTTTTTTCCTGGTACTCTTATAAATCTGGTTCCGGGGTTTAAGGACAATATTTAAAACTTTACCTGTGTAACTTAATATACAATATTTAACTTCTTTTAAAACTTATTATGTTTTTATTTGTTTCTTTTGTCCGCAAATAACTAGTTTCTGGGTAACCGGGAATCGTTCCGATAAGCTTATGTTCGTTTTTCGGATCTATTCGGTCGGTGCAACTGAATGTCTGGTAATCAGCTTCTTGATGTCGTTTTCACTCTTTGTTTATGAATGAATATTGCTTGTTGGGTGTTTTTGTGCTGAATCGATTAAAGAATTAAACTTTATATCGCAGACATCTTTGTCACGACATCAAATAAAAGTACATATTAGGCAAGAGAATTTTTTTTTCCTGGTACTCTTATAAATCTGGTTCCGGGGTTTAAGGACAATATTTAAAACTTTACCTGTGTAACTTAATATACAATATTTAACTTCTTTTAAAACTTATTATGTTTTTATTTGTTTCTTTTGTCCGCAAATAACTAGTTTCTGGGTAACCGGGAATCGTTCCGATAAGCTTATGTTCGTTTTTCGGATCTATTCGGTCGGTGTAACTGAATGTCTGGTAATCAGCTTCTTGATGTCGTTTTCACTCTTTGTTTATGAATGAATATTGCTTGTTGGGTGTTTTTGTGCTGAATCGATTAAAGAATTAAACTTTATATCGCAGACATCTTTGTCACGACATCAAATAAAAGTACATATTAGGCAAGAGAATTTTTTTTTCCTGGTACTCTTATAAATCTGGTTCCGGGGTTTAAGGACAATATTTAAAACTTTACCTGTGTAACTTAATATACAATATTTAACTTCTTTTAAAACTTATTATGTTTTTATTTGTTTCTTTTGTCCGCAAATAACTAGTTTCTGGGTAACCGGGAATCGTTCCGATAAGCTTATGTTCGTTTTTCGGATCTATTCGGTCGGTGCAACTGAATGTCTGGTAATCAGCTTCTTGATGTCGTTTTCACTCTTTGTTTATGAATGAATATTGCTTGTTGGGTGTTTTTGTGCTGAATCGATTAAAGAATTAAACTTTATATCGCAGACATCTTTGTCACGACATCAAATAAAAGTACATATTAGGCAAGAGAATTTTTTTTTCCTGGTACTCTTATAAATCTGGTTCCGGGGTTTAAGGACAATATTTAAAACTTTACCTGTGTAACTTAATATACAATATTTAACTTCTTTTAAAACTTATTATGTTTTTATTTGTTTCTTTTGTCCGCAAATAACTAGTTTCTGGGTAACCGGGAATCGTTCCGATAAGCTTATGTTCGTTTTTCGGATCTATTCGGTCGGTGCAACTGAATGTCTGGTAATCAGCTTCTTGATGTCGTTTTCACTCTTTGTTTATGAATGAATATTGCTTGTTGGGTGTTTTTGTGCTGAATCGATTAAAGAATTAAACTTTATATCGCAGACATCTTTGTCACGACATCAAATAAAAGTACATATTAGGCAAGAGAATTTTTTTTTCCTGGTACTCTTATAAATCTGGTTCCGGGGTTTAAGGACAATATTTAAAACTTTACCTGTGTAACTTAATATACAATATTTAACTTCTTTTAAAACTTATTATGTTTTTATTTGTTTCTTTTGTCCGCAAATAACTAGTTTCTGGGTAACCGGGAATCGTTCCGATAAGCTTATGTTCGTTTTTCGGATCTATTCGGTCGGTGCAACTGAATGTCTGGTAATCAGCTTCTTGATGTCGTTTTCACTCTTTGTTTATGAATGAATATTGCTTGTTGGGTGTTTTTGTGCTGAATCGATTAAAGAATTAAACTTTATATCGCAGACATCTTTGTCACGACATCAAATAAAAGTACATATTAGGCAAGAGAATTTTTTTTTCCTGGTACTCTTATAAATCTGGTTCCGGGGTTTAAGGACAATATTTAAAACTTTACCTGTGTAACTTAATATACAATATTTAACTTCTTTTAAAACTTATTATGTTTTTATTTGTTTCTTTTGTCCGCAAATAACTAGTTTCTGGGTAACCGGGAATCGTTCCGATAAGCTTATGTTCGTTTTTCGGATCTATTCGGTCGGTGCAACTGAATGTCTGGTAATCAGCTTCTTGATGTCGTTTTCACTCTTTGTTTATGAATGAATATTGCTTGTTGGGTGTTTTTGTGCTGAATCGATTAAAGAATTAAACTTTATATCGCAGACATCTTTGTCACGACATCAAATAAAAGTACATATTAGGCAAGAGAATTTTTTTTTCCTGGTACTCTTATAAATCTGGTTCCGGGGTTTAAGGACAATATTTAAAACTTTACCTGTGTAACTTAATATACAATATTTAACTTCTTTTAAAACTTATTATGTTTTTATTTGTTTCTTTTGTCCGCAAATAACTAGTTTCTGGGTAACCGGGAATCGTTCCGATAAGCTTATGTTCGTTTTTCGGATCTATTCGGTCGGTGCAACTGAATGTCTGGTAATCAGCTTCTTGATGTCGTTTTCACTCTTTGTTTATGAATGAATATTGCTTGTTGGGTGTTTTTGTGCTGAATCGATTAAAGAATTAAACTTTATATCGCAGACATCTTTGTCACGACATCAAATAAAAGTACATATTAGGCAAGAGAATTTTTTTTTCCTGGTACTCTTATAAATCTGGTTCCGGGGTTTAAGGACAATATTTAAAACTTTACCTGTGTAACTTAATATACAATATTTAACTTCTTTTAAAACTTATTATGTTTTTATTTGTTTCTTTTGTCCGCAAATAACTAGTTTCTGGGTAACCGGGAATCGTTCCGATAAGCTTATGTTCGTTTTTCGGATCTATTCGGTCGGTGCAACTGAATGTCTGGTAATCAGCTTCTTGGTGTCGTTTTCACTCTTTGTTTATGAATGAATTTAGCTTGTTGGGTGTTTTTGTGTTGAATTGATTAAAGAATTAAACCTTATATCGCAGATATCTTTGTCAAGATATTAAATAAAAGAACAAATTTGGTTGGTGAACTTTTTTTTCTAGTTCTCTTGCAAATCTGGTACTGGGTTTAAGGACAATATTTTGAATTGAACTTGTGTTACTTAATCTACAATATACATTTTCTTTTAAAACTTTTTAGATTCAACAAAAAGAATGAGTAAGTTTCAAAAAATGAACTTAAATGATTGAAGTTATTTCGTTTCAACATTTACAATTCGAAATCTTATTTGTTTAAAATATCATTTAAGTCACTTATGTATGAATTTAGCTTGTTTTGTTTTCTCTAATGAATCAGTTAATGAATTAAATTTTATGTCGAAGGCATTTATATGAAGACATAAATAGGCATAAATTGCGCTAGTGGATTTTTCTGGTACGCCTATAAATTGCTAATGAGTTTAAAAGAAACTTTTTAAACTGTACCTGCTTTACAAAATCTACAATATAAATATGAGATTAAAACATTTCGAGTTCAACAAAGAGAAAAAATTAATTAAAAAATATTTAAAAAAAACTGAAATTTTTTAGCATCAAAATTAGAACTTACATGCGTATTTGTTTAAAAAGTCAATTAAATCACTTGAGGTTTATGAATAAATAAATGTAGCTTGCATTTTTCTCTTCTTAATGAATTAAACTTTGTATCGTAGTCAAGACATTAAATAAAAGGTATAACTTAGCTGATTGATTGATTATGTTTTTGAATTTAGTTCATAATTGCCTAGTGGCAAAATAAAATAAAATTATAATAAAATCGTAAATAATGATAACGAATCGGAATGAATCAAGGATTTAATTCTTAATATCGATTCATTGATTATCGAAGTACGGGTTTTAAGCTAGTTTAAATGAACCATACAATTTATTTTTGAAAGAAATTTAAAAATGCTTTTATGAAAATTTTGAATTGAAGAACTGAGTAAAGTATCAAAGAAAAATTTTATTTTAGCATTTAAATAAAATCAGATATACTAGAATAAAAGTAGTTTATAGTAATAGAGGTGTTGTACGTTTGTATAGCTAGTCTATATAATGGTTTAATTCTATAATTTCAATAATATTCTAACTATATTGAATTTACTAATAAAAATCGCTTTGATTAATTTTTTTATGAACATCAATATATTTTTATCATTATTTATCTGACACTAATTGATTTCGTTCAAAAATTTATTTTCATAAAATTAACAAAAATATACGAGAAAAAGAATTTGTGCCTTGAACCTGACTTTTTCCCATTACATTGTATTTTTTGAAAATTATAATTCTTTTTTACAATGTTGACACATTATATATATTTTTTAATGGTAAACCTGTGACGTATTTGAATGTAGAAAATGTGGATGACGCTGATTCACTAAGTAATTCTATAGATATCTAAATGACAAATTAAATTAAGTAAAATGACTCTACCATTCATATTTGTTTTTAGTGTATGAAATACAGCAAGAAATACATCAAAGTTAATGCTAAAAAGGATTGTAATGGTTTGATGTGCAACTACACAATACTGGATAACATCAGTTTCCGAAGAGTAACTCATGTTTTCGATGAGTTATGATTTTATGTATAAAAACTTCCGTTGTAATTTTTTTTTTACAGCTTGAAGATGAATGAAACTGAAGTTACAATTTTGGAACCTTATAAGTCTCTAGTATTTGAAAATGTTATTTTTCACCGGTTGCAATACTAAAAATCTCAATACTTTAATGCAGTTTGGATCAATATCTGCATTAAGTCATACTGAAAATCAATTTTTCATTTTGGCTCAACTTCAATCATTTTTAAAAATGAAAATTTTTCTTTTTCCTATGAAAGCGAGCTTTTTGGTGATCTCTTTTTTTCCCCTCTTCTCTTCAACGCATTGCATTCAAAATCCCCAGCGAGAGTTTTGATGACTTCAATATAATGCTTTCCTTTGCAGCCAATAGCGTAAAAGGGATTTCGACCAACAAAACGCGCCAGTGTTCTCTAAAATCTGGTCTCGCCGACAACCAGGGTTGATTTACGATCTGCCAAAATCCCTAAATTTTAAATTGAAATTCCCTAGAGGATCAAAAAGCCTTTTTAGGAGGCCACACAAAGGGAAAAATCTTTCTTTCTTTTCTTTATTTTTGGAATAACGGGATAAAGAATACCCTGAGTTCCGTAAATGCATCAGGAAGTCTGGAATTCCTCTTCTCATACAATATTTAGAACTTTTTTGTTCTTTTTTTCTATAAAACATCACGAATACAAAAGACGGATCTCTGAAAATGAATATTTCGTCAAAGGATTTTTGCTGTGGTAAAATTTGAAAGGTCAGATAGTGCTCTTGAAGATTTATAAAGGCTTATAAAGCTATTCGAACCTTTTTTCATGATAATTAAACCATCTTATTCACTTTCATACCATGGAATTAATGAAAAAGTCATTAATTACTTAAATTATGCATTACTTAAATTTTCTATAATACTATAAATTTTCTAGTAATTTCTAGCAATTCATAATAGAAATGATTGATTTTTAAATAGAAAGCATTAAAAAGTGTTCTGCATTGCTCTGTAATATTATTCTTATTTGCTGCAACTTTAATAGGAACTTAATAAATTTGAACTATGTTTCAAATCATGATGTTTGTAATAAAAGTGCAATAAAAATTAAACTTGCAATAAAAATTTATCTTAACAATTCAAAGTATCAATTATAACGTAAATTATATTAAAAACCCATACTATATTTTTGAGAACCCATACTATTCTTTTAAAACTCTGATAGAAATGCTGGGCGTTTTTATCTAGTTATTAATGATATATCCTAACCAAATTAGTTGTTAATTTTGAAACAAAAATTATTTTTAGTAGAAAATTTTGAAAACTAACTAAAAATAGTACATACTGCTCTTTTATAGTTATAGAGTTAATAATTTATGCATTTTTTTTTACATAGTTTAGAGAGTTCTTTGGCTTTCACAAAAACGAAACGTGGCTCGATAAAGTTAGCATGAATTTGATGAGCAAGGAGAAACAAAATTAGAGAGAAATTTTGCCAATTGTGGTAATCAGCTTCAGCTTCTTACGTTTTCGGATGATTTTGAAGCAGTTTGTGATAATCCTATAATTTTGCATAAGGATACACATTCCAATCGGCAGTTTCTTTTAATTGCAATAAAGACACTTGCTTTATAACTATTTTTAACATTTCAAATATGTAATTCATGCGTATCTCAAATGTAATCCAAGTTATTGTTCTCCGAGTTTATTAAGTATATGTATTAACTGATCAAGACCGCTTTTTTTCCCTGCTCAACGCCATTGCAAAAACTGTTATATACCTATCGTTTAACTTATATCGTTCAGAATTTACAAAACATATAATTTAGAAGTTGATAAGGTACTTATCTGTGTTAAACGAAGCTAGGCAAAAGTTATCATGCATCGTCATTAGCAATTCCAAGTCCTTGCATTTCCAATTCCTTTGAATGCAATGCTAGCCAATGCAATTCATTCCAATTCTACAATTTCCATTATCCATTCCTTCGTCCTTATCCCAAGCCGAATCCGCCAATTATTTATTTGACCCTAGGGGAATTTTATTAAAAGGAAATATGTAGAAAAAATGAAAATAAAACGTATATGAAAAATATGATTTTGAACATTAAAAGTTTTGGTACTTACGTATTATCCTTTCATCTATTTTTTGGTCCCGCAGTGGACTGATCGTTAAGACACGGTTCCCAGCAGACCACCGAAGTCAAGCATCACTGGTTGCGGACAGTGCGCGGGTGGGTGACCACTTGGATCAGTCTGCGTAGGGACCGAGGGTGTACAGTATGGGTCCTCGTTAAACTGTTCTACCGTAAAGTGCTCGACTTCGCGTGCAGGTCGTCGGGCTACCGAAGCAGGGGTGCCCTCCCCTCTGCAGAGGATCAAAATTGTGATAGCATGTCTTCAGATCATCCACAGGGATGTTTCCCGGACCGTCGCCAATAGCCCATTGTGCAGCTCTAGTGCGACGTAAATGAACTACAACAACAACAACATCATCTATTTTCGTCAAGCTGAAAATAAATTTGAAATTTGTTTAAATTTAAATAATATCTCATTTTTCGCGATAGGTTATAATTGTATTTTTTTAATATTTTATACTCAATTACTATATTAAAATAAACATGAAGGATACCAAAATAACTGGCGCGATGTTGACAAAAATGGATAATATGTAAGTACTTAAGTTTTTTCCATCACAGACATGAGATTGCAAATCTCTTTTACAAAATAAGTTTTTCTTGGAGTATTCATACTTGCTCTTCGTATTGATACTTTAAAAACTTGGGGACCAGTTTACAATTTTCGACCCGAAAGTTTCGTGTGGCACCCAGCTAGTGGTTAAGTAGCGTAAATTGTACGACCTCAAGAAATTCCGTGGTAATTATTACTATGGTGATGATTATTTATTTATAATCAACAATTTGCACCACTCTTTCAAGAAATCAGGCATTCAAAAAAATGGAAGTAAGTTCTAAAATATACAAGACTTTTTACCACGTTTTAAAGTCATAGATAACACTGACAGCATATATTTCGAATGTTTTGCTAGTCTGTAGTATATTGATAACACTTTAATGGAGCTAAAGCTTATCAGATCACTTTGCTTGACTTATAAATTATTTAATAGAAATTACAATTCTTTAAAAAGAAAGTAAAAAAACAATTTTTAACCACGCGAAGAAGTTACAATACTTTGTTTTAACAAAACCTTATGTTTATACCACATACGTTATTGTCAGTAAACTGAATATGCCATTTTTCATATTTTAAAGCAAACAAATCTGCATTTCCCTTTTAAAGGCCTAAAAACTCTTTCGCCTTATTGCTAACCTCTTAAGAGAACAAATCTCCTATAGCATGGCATAAAAAAATCCCACCTCGTCTAGCGTTCATTCTAAAAGCTAAAATATCATCCCGGCATATCAACTCAAACTTCATAGTTTCATACCAAATCCGCCTTAACGCTCTAAAAAGTAAGGTTTTTATGTAGTAAATCTGCAATGTAGAAGGGGAAGAAAAAATATCCAGAAAAGAACGGAAGAAAATCAATGCAAATACTCTTACACATTTCCAAAGTTGCGATAAATTTAAAACACGCTTTTCTCTTTCCGCCATTTTTTTTTCCTCAAGCATTTCCCGTTCCCTTTCTTTAACCCATTACAGCATAGATCAGATCGTAAAAACGTCGGACTTAAGGACTAAAAGGACAAAAGCTTTAGGAATTTTTTTCCTTTTAGACGGCCCTTGGATGTATAATGGACGTTTTATGGACACAGGCAAAACGTCAAGAGTGGTTTAAGAAGTTTAAGGGGAAGGCCAACATCTCTTTTTTACATCCCTATGATCTCTGTTGTGTATGCACGCGCTTACTCATGCATGTTGCATAAAGTCGGAAAGGGAGGGAGTATAAAGATTTAAATGTTGATCCACTTTTGAATCGAAGACAAGAAAGTTGAGAGGGATTAGTTTACGAATGGATTACATTTTAGCTATCTGAAGATATAAAATGATTGATTGGAATTCACGATATGGTATTAGAAATGCACGGTAAAAGATTGAACTTTATGTGTATCGGTTTTATGGAAAGAACATCAGATTTTAAATTTGATTTTTTTTTTATTTTAGTTTTTCATTCTTAAATAAATATGTGCTGATTGAAAAAATAATGAATCAAAGGCAAATATGTTGAGAGGGATTAGTTTACGAATCGATGATATTTTATCTATATACGGATATAAAATGATTGGTTAAACTTCTCAATATGGCATTTGAATTACGTGGTAAAAGATTCTGTTTTACACAAAGCATTTTAAATTGTGATTTTAAAGAAATGGGAATGTGCTAATTGGTTGTGAAAAAAATTATTTGAAACTGGTCTTAAGTGTGTGCTGACACTTTTGTATCAAAAGCAAATATGTTGATAGCGATTAGTTTACGAATCGATGATATTTTATCTATCTACGGATATAAAATGATTGGTTAAACTTCTCAATATGGAATTTGAATTACGTGGTAAAAGATTCTGTTTTACGCAAAGCATTTTAAATTGTGATTTTAAAGAGTTGGGATTGTGCTAATTGGTTGCGAAAAAAAATGATTTAAAACTGGTCTTAAGTGTGTGCTGACACTTTTGTATCAAAGGTAAATATATTGATAGGGATTAGTTTACGAATCGATGATATTTAATCTGTCTACGGATATAAAATGATTGGTTAAACTTCTCAATATGGAATTTGAATTACGTGGTAAAAGATTCTGTTTTACGCAAAGCATTTTAAATTGTGATTTTAAAGAATTGGGAATGTGCTAATTGGTTGCGAAAAAAAAATGATTTAAAACTGGTCTTAAGTGTGTGCTGACACTTTTGTATCAAAGGTAAATATATTGATAGGGATTAGTTTACGAATCGATGATATTTAATCTGTCTACGGATATAAAATGATTGGTTAAACTTCTCAATATGGAATTTGAATTACGTGGTAAAAGATTCTGTTTTACGCAAAGCATTTTAAATTGTGATTTTAAAGAGTTGGGATTGTGCTAATTGGTTGCGAAAAAAAAATGATTTAAAGCTGGTCTTAAGTGTGTGCTGACACTTTTGTTTCAAAGGCAAATATGTTGATAGCGATTAGTTTACGAATCGATGATATTTTATCTATCTACAGATATAAAATGATTGGTAAAACTTCTCAATATGACATTTGAATTACGTGGTAACAGCTTCGGTTCCACGCAAAGCCTTTTAAATTTTGATTTTAAAGAATTGGGAATGTGCTAATTGGTTGCGAAAAAAAAAAAATGATTTAAAACTGGTCTTAAGTGTGTGCTGACACTTTTGTATCAAAGGCAAATATGTTGATAGCGATTAGTTTACGAATCGATGATATTTTATCTACCTACAGATATAAAATGATTGGTAAAACTTCTCAATATGACATTTGAATTACGTGGTAGAAGCTTCGGTTCCACGCAAAGCGTTTTAAATTGTGATTTTAAAGAATTGGGAATGTGCTAATTGGTTGCGAAAAAGAAAAGATTTAAAACTGGTCTTAAGTGTGTGCTGACACTTTTGTTTCAAAGGCAAATATGTTGATAGCGATTAGTTTACGAATCGATGATATTTTATCTATCTACAGATATAAAATGATTGGTAAAACTTCTCAATATGACATTTGAATTACGTGGTAACAGCTTCGGTTCCACGCAAAGCCTTTTAAATTTTGATTTTAAAGAATTGGGAATGTGCTAATTGGTTGCGAAAAAAAAAAATGATTTAAAACTGGTCTTAAGTGTGTGCTGACACTTTTGTATCAAAGGCAAATATGTTGATAGCGATTAGTTTACGAATCGATGATATTTTATCTACCTACAGATATAAAATGATTGGTAAAACTTCTCAATATGACATTTGAATTACGTGGTAGAAGCTTCGGTTCCACGCAAAGCGTTTTAAATTGTGATTTTAAAGAATTGGGAATGTGCTAATTGGTTGCGAAAAAAAAAAGATTTAAAACTGGTCTTAAGTGTGTGCTGACACTCTTGTATCAAAGGCAAATATGTTGATAGCGATTAGTTTACGAATCGATGATATTTTATCTATCTACGGATATAAAATGATTGGTAAAACTTCTCAATATGACATTTGAATTACGTGGTAACAGCTTCGGTTCCACGCAAAGCCTTTTAAATTTTGATTTTAAAGAATTGGGAATGTGCTAATTGGTTGTGAAAAAAAAATGATTTCAAACTGGTCTTAAGTGTGTGCTGACACTTTTGTATCAAAGGCAAATATGTTGATAGGGATTAGTTTACGAATCGATGATATTTTATGCGGATATAAACTGATTGGTTAAACTTCTCAATATGGCTTATAATTTACGTGGTGAAAGATTGTGTTTTACGCAAAACATTTTAAACTCCTATTTCAAAGAATTGGAAATGTGCTAATTGAAAAATAAACGACTTGACACAAACTTTTAAAAATGTGTTGTTAAAAAGTGACATTATTGAATCAAAAGAAAATAAGTTGCGAGGAATTAATCTACGAATCCATTATATTTTATCCATCTACGGATATAAAATGATTACATCAGGATCACAATATGGTATTGGAAATACGTTTAAAATTAAGTTTTTGATAAGTATAGAAACGTATCACTATTAAATTTTTCATTTTGATTTTAAAAATTGGAAACATGCTAACTGAACAACAAAAAAAAGGATGCGAAACAAATTTCAAGAAAGAGTGGACACGTTTGAATAAAGAGCAACTAAGTTCAGATATAATTTATCGAAATCAAAGGTAAATCAAATAAGTTGAGAAGGTTTTAGGGATTGATTAAATTTTATCTGACAACAGATGTAAAATTATTGGCTGTTCACGATATGATATTAGAAACATGAAGTAAGAGATTGTAGTTTATGCATAGTATATTCTTCTTCTTCTTCTTTGTCAGCATAACAGCCTCTTGCTGGCCTTGGCTGTCTCAACAGCTGACACACGCCAGCTCCTCCTATCTACGGCAACTCCCTTCCAATTACATTACAATTCAAATATTGATTTTAAAGAATATGGAATGTACTAATTAAAGAAAATAATGATTTGAAAAAACTTTACGAAAGTGTTAATATTTTGAGTCAAAGACTAGAAAGTGGTGATGTTTGACTTATATGAGTGGATTGTATTTTAGCCGTTTACTGATGTAAAGTGATTGGTTGGAATTAACAACATGATGTTCGAAGTGTGTTAGGTAAAGTATTGAGCTTTATGCATTTTTGGATTTTGCAAAGTACATCACTTTTTAAATCATAATTTTGAAATATAAGAAATGCGCTTTAATGAAAAAAATATTTGAAACGAACTTAAGAAAGTGCTGGTACTTTCGAATTGTAAACAAGGCAATTGAGAAGATTTAGTTTACTAATAAATTGTATTTAATCAGTCTACAGCTATAAAATTACTTATATTAAAACATATATAATAACAGCTATCTTATTCTAAAAAGATTGTGTTATTGAAGGCAATGTTTTTGAATAGTAGACAATAAAATTACGAAAGTAGACACTAATGAATAAATAACAATAAAAAACTGAAATCAGTTTAAAAATAGTTAGCACTGGACATAAAATGGTTAATTGGTGTTTAGAATATAAAAATTTCTTCACACCGAGAAAATAAAGTATGGAACAAAGTATCAAAATATGGTAAAATTTATCATGTTTTTGGCTCTATTTGTACAACAAAAAGCTCAGCAAATTTTTACCGAAGCTCTTTGGAAATGACTTCTGCTAAATTAACAACAATATATAGTTTTATAACAAGAGATAAAATTTGGTTAATGTGGTAATATTTGGTAATTTTATGATGGTGCTTTAGAGCATTGTATAAAAATCGTTTATTCGGTTAAATTTACACTTCAGTTATGCAATTTTCACTCAATGAGTGATAAAAAAAACTATAATTTTAAAAATTAAAATTTCCAGTAAACCGTCACCATATAAATGGAAAAATTACAAAATGAAGGATTTGTAATCAATATATTTTGGGTTTATTAATCAGAATTATTTTTTCCCCTGCTTTACCAGTGTCAGGGTCACGTGATGTAATAACACGCATTTTCTGATGTTGCGAGCTAAAAGCTTGATATTATAGATATGACATTTTTTTTGTTTTGGTTTTTAAAAACGATGGATGAAAAAGAATAATAAAAATGGTGAATTAGTTTTTGTAGAATTTTGCGTTATTTCTTTTGTAAAAGGTTACGACTGACAAATGCGCGGGGAAACCCCAATGGATTTCAAAATAAAAGATTGGTAGTTGTTTGTTCTATGAATTTCAAGTTGTTTGATGGAAGATAGTGAGTTATTTAGATTGTCTTGAAATTGGTTTAGGAAGTGGCATTTTTTTTTGTAAGAAGGTGCAGTTTAGAAAGTAGTAGGTGAAAAATGGCATTTTTAGGAAGAGCTTTAAAAGTAGATTTGAAGTGTTTGGCGGAAGAGTTAGGAGAAACGGCAACGGAAGACATGAGAGTTACCGAATTAAAGAAGATTATATTGGCAAGTACGGAGTACGAAGAGGAGTTTGTGAAGGAATTATTAAAAAGAATAGTTAGTGGAAGAGAAGAAATAAAGCGCCAACAAAAAGAAGATGAAATTAGGCGACAAGAATATGAAATTAAGCAACAGGAAAGGGAAGACGAATTGAAGCGGCGAGAACAGGAAAGGGAAGATGAATTAAAGAGGCGAGAACAGGAAAGGGAAGGTGAATTAAAGCGGCGAGAACAGGAAAGGGAAGATGAATTAAAGCGGCAAGAAAAGGAATATGAATTGGAGAGGTTGAAGATAGAAGCTTCATTGGTACATACTGGTACTATAGGAGAGACGAGCAGCTCTCGAAATGAAGAAACAAGAGAACATGTACCTGGTGGATTGCAAAAATTAATGCGTACTTTTGATCCAAAAGAAGGTGATATAAGTTTTTATCTAATATTGTTTGAAAGACAAGCACGAAGAGTCCATATAAAAGAAGAAGATTGGGTAACGCATCTTGTTGGATTATTGCCTCTAGAAATGGCGAATTTAATTGCAAGGGAGCCTGAAGAAAAAGCAAATGATTATAAACATGTAAAAGGTATGTTATTGAAAAGGTTTAAATTGAGCCCAGAAGCATTTAAAATAAAGTTTAAGAGACATTGTAAAGCGGCTGAGAGCACTTGGCGAGATTTTGGATTTGAATTGGCGAACTATTTTAACGAATGGGTTTCGGGACTAAAAATTAATGATTTCGACAGCCTGAAACAACTTGTCATTGTCGAACAGATAAAAGAACGAGTACCTGGAGACATACAAAATCATTTTATTGATGAGTGGAGTAGAATTTGCTCAGTTGACACACTTGCTGAGAAGTTAGATGAGTACGAGAATGCAAGGAAATATAACCAAACTACTAAATTCATTGCTTCTCAACCATATAGGAACTTATACCGGGAAAAACCAAACATGGTTAGTAGAAGATATCATACATTTGGTGAAGGATATAAACATGAGCATAACAACCATGGCAGAATTGATAAGCGGAGTTCTTCCCAAAATCCAGTCACATGTTTTAATTGTGGACGAGTAGGACACTTGGCACGATTTTGTCGAGATAATAAAGAGAGGAGAAGAAACATTGAAGGCAAAGTGGCCGAGGTTCAAGTATCGGAAGGGCAAGTATCCGAAGTTAAGGTACTCAGAAATGGAAATATCGAAAGCAAAGTAGTCACTGCAAGATTTAACGGTGAAGTCATGATAGGAAACAAAAAATGTAAAGGCGTTCAACCAAAAATAGCTGCCCTTAAGAAAGTTAGAATTTCATATAATGGAAATGAATACGAAGCTGTAGTAGATTCTGGTGCACAAATAAGTGTATTTAAAAACGATATAGTGGGTAAGGAAGTGGATTACAAAGGACATATAATACTACAACCTGCGTTTGGCGAAAGTCTAAAAGCTGAATTAAAAGAAGTGGAAATCGCTTTGGTAACGGAAGGATATATTACGCCTATAATTAAAACGATGATAGCAGCCGTCAATGGGTTAAATGCTGACATTTTGTTGGATGCTGAAACTTATGAGGCATTATTAGAACAAAAAAGAGTATACAATCCCAGTTTTACTGCTGCTATGAAGCTAAGATCAGATTCCCGAAAGGAGCAGTTATATATGAGTGCAAGTGACGGAGAAGAGCAGCAGGAGCCAACAGTAGGTGAATGCGGTGATAAAAAGAATGGAAATGAAACCGAACGATTCAAGATACAACAACAAAGTTGCGATACTCTCCAAGAAGCATGGAAATTGGGGAAGCAAAATAAAGGAGGGTATGTGATACAAAATAATATACTATGCCATGAAGAGCTGTTGGACGGGAATAGAATACAACAATTAGTAATTCCCGAAATTAGAAAAGGTAAAATACTAGAAATTGCCCACGAGTCAGTATTCGGAGCACATCTAGGAGCTCGTAAAACAATTCAAAGAATTAAATTTTCCTTTTATTGGCCAGGGATGGTCAAGGAAATTAAAGCTTATTGTAGCTCATGTCATGGGTGCCAAGGTAGAAGAGTTGTTCGTTCAGTAGACAAAATTCCGATAACACCTGTGTCACGTCCTGAACTTCCATTCCAAGTGGTGAACGTAGATCTAATTGGTCCTCTAGATCCAGTATCAGCACAAGGACATAAATATATCCTTTGTTTGATGGACCAACATTCAAGATGGCCTGAAGCAGTCCCGCTCAAATCGTTAACGGCAAGGAATACATGTGAAGCACTGCTCGAAATATTCTGTAGGACAGGAATTCCAGAAGTAATCGTGGTGGATAATGCGACAAATTTTACGGCAAGTTTAACGCAAGAGTTTTTGAAGGTTTTAGGAGCTTGTCCGCGATTTTCAACGCCATACCATCCGGAAGGGAACGGATTGATTGAAAGATGGAACCAAACTTTCAAAAATATGCTACATCACATTATTAGAGAAGTAGGAAGAAATTGGCATCGACACATACCATTTGTACTATGGGCTTATCGAGAAGTTCCAAATGCAACTACAGGAGTACCACCTTTTCTGCTAATGTACGGGAGAGAACCGAAAGGCCCGTTATCTATATTGAAGTCAATTTGGGCCGGAGATATGTTTTTACCTTTGAATATGAAAGGATCAGCGGAGGAATATTTAAAAGAGTTAAAAGGAAAATTAGAAATAGCAACCGAAAAGGCAAGGTTAACAAGTGATGTGCAACAAAGTAATTATGCCAAATATTACAATAGAAGGAAAAAATACCGGGAATTTGCGCCAGGAGATCAAGTACTTGTGCTAATGCATGATTCATCCAATTCATTATATGCCAGATGGATAGGTCCAGTAAAGGTAATTAGAAGAGTGAAACCGAATTCGTATTATTTGCAAATGCCTGAAGGAAATTTAAGATTATTGCATGTTAACAAAATGAGAGAATACAAAGCGAGAATTCAAACAGTTGGAGTTGTCTATGATATTGATGATGAATTTGGTGAAATATACGAAACACCAACTCTTCCTACAGATGTGGAAAGCTATGAAGCATTGAAAGGATTAAATTTGGATTACTTACCCAAAATGCAACAAAATCAATTGAAAGATCTTTTACATAGACGCAAAACGTTGTTTTCGGGGAAGATAAGGATAGCTAAAGTTGGGAAACATGCGATAAAGCTGAAAGCTGAGGAGGATACGATGAAACCAAAAACGTATAAGATACCAGAAAACTTAAAGGGGAAAGTGGATGCACAGATCAATGAATTGCTAGCGTTAGGACTGATTGAACCGGTGGTAAGTGAGATAGCACACCCGGTAGTATGTGTTCATAAGAAAGACGGAACAATCAGGTTATGCATTGATTTCAGAAGTTTGAATGCTCTTACCGTTCCGGATGCATATCCAATGCAAAATATGATGGAGTTGAATTTCTTAGTAGGAAAGAAGAAATTCATTACTGTGCTAGATATGTTGAAGGGATATTGGGCTATACCGATGGAGAACGGCAGCAAACACCTCACAGCATTCCGAACTCACCGAGGCCAGTACCAATGGAATGTATTACCCTTTGGATTAAGAAATGCTGCTGCAACCTACCAAAGAGCTATGTCTAAAGTGGTTCAGTCCATGTCTGATTTCACTTGTGCTTATATCGATGATTTAACAGTATTTTCTGATACGTGGGAGGAACATTTGATTCATCTTGAAGAAGTTTTTAAGAGATTGGAATATTTTAATTTCTCCGTGAACTTGAGAAAGTGCGAATTTGCTAGACAAAAGGTTAAATACTTAGGACATATTATTGGTTCAGGTAAACATGCTCCTGACAAAGAACGAATAAGAGTAATACAGAAATTAGAGGCACCCAAAACCAAAAAACAACTGAGAAGTGCTTTGGGATTATGCAACTTTTACAGGCAGTATATTCCAAACTTCGCAAAGATTGCTCTTCCACTAACAGAGCTTACTAAAAAGAAAGTTCCTAATGAGATTACTTGGAGCGAAGAAGCTGAGAAGGCATTCAAGGAATTGAAGACGTCGCTATGTAAGATCGCAGAGTTACAAGTCCCAGACATAGAGAAACCATACTACTTGCATACGGATGCATCTCAAAATGCGGTCGGATGTTGTTTAGGTCAGTTAGATGAAGAAGGAAATATTCGTCCCATAGCTTTCGGTAGCCAGAAGCTGAATTCAACTCAACAGAAATGGTCTACAATTGAAAGGGAAGCTTATGCTATTATTTGGGCTTTGCAGAGATTTGAAACCTTACTCTGTGGTGCTAAGATTATTTTATTAACTGATCATAATCCCCTAGTATTTCTGACGAGTGCGACACCCCAAAGCCCGAGGTTGCAGAGATGGGCGTTAGCCATTCAACGCCATGATATTGAGGCAAGTCACATCAAAGGATCGAAACTTAGTAATGCAGATGCATTGTCCAGACTGTAAATATAAACTAAAATAAGACTCTGAACATTTTTTCCTATTATTATTATTAGGTGATTAAAGTAAATACCTAGTGTTAAGTTAAACCTAAGATTCAGTGAATATTTGGGTGAATGTGAAACATAGTTTGTTTATGTGTAAAGTGTGACCCTTAAATTATTTGCCATATTCGATCTTTGGATCTAATATGACTCTGGGGGGAAGGTGTCAGGGTCACGTGATGTAATAACACGCATTTTCTGATGTTGCGAGCTAAAAGCTTGATATTATAGATATGACATTTTTTTTGTTTTGGTTTTTAAAAACGATGGATGAAAAAGAATAATAAAAATGGTGAATTAGTTTTTGTAGAATTTTGCGTTATTTCTTTTGTAAAAGGTTACGACTGACAACCAGAAATTCCATTATAATTCAGTGTGGTAATTTTACCAGAATTTTTTTCCCATGCGTATGCCAAACTATTTTCATTGCATTTAAATTGTACAATAGATATTGCAGACTTATTCAGAGTGTATCATTTACATATAGGATTTTAAAAGGAGGTAATGTGTCTATTTAAAAAATTTCTGATCTCCAATTTTGCCTAAAACTGGTATGAAAGTGGTATTTCATGTAATCTTAGAACCAGTAATATTTCATGTAAGGCAAATTTAAGAAGTTTATCTTGAAATTCTTAAATTCGTCTTACATCTAGTACAATTATTTTTCAATTCAACTATTGTAGAATTTAATTTATTATTATTTCAAAACTCGCTTCAAAGGAGTAACTATGAGCAATATAAACTCGTGGTTTTCGATAACTTTAGAAATACTAATTCCGTGACGTAACCTTCACATAGACCGTTATAAATATCTTAGAAAAATGTATAAATGGCAATTTATTTAATTGCTGTTTTACTATATTCAAGCAAAAAGTTAGATAACCGTAGATGAGATGGTATTCAAACTGTTAATTGTGAGGAAAACAGGTTATTAACTGTTTTCATCGAATACAGTTAAACAACCAGAATTTTATCACAACAACTAAGCATATCTAATGAAGGCAGTTAGTTCCTTGCAGCTGATTACATATTATAGTTGAGAGGGCTAATCTGTCGGTCTCGTGACCGACAGAGCTGGCGTTCGAGTGCCAACAATATTTCTTCCTACACATGAAGAGTTTCCAGTGTCCTGCACTCCCCAGTTTGTGTACTGCCCTCTCTAATGCCCATTATCTAAAAAAAACTCTAGTTCAATTATCAGTTAAATTCTTTTTTACGGTTTTGAAACCATGCTAGCTGTGAATGGTTAAAAAATCACATAGTTTTATATTAATGGTTTTATAATCATACTAGTTGTGAATGATTTATCAGTTAAATTATCCTTCACGGTTTTGAAACCATACTAGTTGTGAATGGTTAAAAAATCATATAGTTTTATTTTAATTATTTTATAATCATACTAGTTGTAAACGGTTTCAAAACCGTAAAGATAAAAAAAATGTTCTTAACCGTAAACTTTCCGGTTAAGTAGATGGACAGACTGCTGTCGGTTATTTTACCATCATTTTAGAATGATTATTCTAACTGTGTTCTATCTACGTTCATTATTGAGTTTATTTGATATAACGGGAAAAAAATAATTAAAGCTCCTGTTTGATTAAATAGAGCTGGAAAACATATATCATATAATCTTTTAAGTTTTTGAGAAGACAGAATTATGTTTAACTCAAAAATGCTAAATCAATACGAAGAATTATTTTTCAAAACGTCTCTCCTGATGAAATAAATACACGGGTAAAAATTCTGGTAAAATTATCGTATACAGTGTGTCGGGGGTGTGGTTGAAGGAAGGGACATGAGGTGCAGATCATCCGCTAACTGCTTGTGATAGATTTGATACATCACCTTCCTAAATCACGCCGATGGCTGGTACATCTTTTTTGAGAAAAGAAAAACACAGGTTTTCGTAGACAAAAGTTCATCCATCTTTTATTTTATTTTGGTTCTAAGAACATGTTCACTTCCAGTATGCAGCTCACCAATACACAAGAAACTGAATCCACCATGTGGATGCTGGATCCTCCCTGTGTGCTCCAGGGGGTAGATAGGAATTTAATTTAACATATTGAAATAATAATTGTTTTCTTGTAGAATTACATGATGCATCAAATAAATAATTAGAAGATAAGGTAGCAGAAACTTATAACGGTAAAAATCAAAGATTAAACTCTAGAGCACACAGGGGGGGGGGGGAAACAAAAATTCTCCTGCTCCTAAAAAGCAACGACTTACTCGAGATCCACGAGGAATACTGGTCTATCTCCAAAAGATAGCGTCCTCTCTCTAGCGGTTGCAAGAATCTCTAAAGACGAGCTATGAGTCGAGCCCTAGAGATCCTGCAAAGGCAATGAAGAGGGCGCTCCTGTTGGAGACAGCCCAGTATGAAAAGTAAACATTGTGGTGATCCCATGATCACACCACACAGTGTAATTTTTTAAAGTGTAAACTTTTTGAACAAATTTTAGGATAGGGGCTGAAATAGCCCCTTGCACCACTGTTGGAATTTCGTGACGCTAGCGCAAATGGTTTAGAAGCGAGGACAGACACACGCAAAAAATTATGTATGTACTCATTTTATTATCATAGATTTCTTATTTATGTAAAAAAATAGAACCGCAAACAATTGAAGAAATTTACCTACTTTTACGTAGATCTTATACAGTTAAATTAATTAGAATTTTGTCATATCAATGGCCGCAATTCATTTTCAGAATTTACTAAATCAGTACACTTGTGAAGTACTTTTTATTTGTTTTAAAACTAAATCACGAAACCAATTTTTACGACCTCAAATTCCAGAAGAGTATTTTTCAGGCACTTAAGGGGTTTGACTTTTTTTTCTTTTCTTATTCTTTTATCAGTTTAAACATTTTTAGTCAGTTGTTGAGTTTAATTTCCCTGTAAAAAACTTTCCTTGTAGTAGCACTAACTATGCAGGAAAACCATTTTAAGGGTGTTTTTCGAAGACTTCGCGGTCATGTGAAATAAGGTTTTTTTGAGTATAATATGCTATTTTCATAACTGCTGTGAGTTTACGACAGTTAGTTATAATTATTAGGACAAGTTTTGCCTTTCTGAAGCTAGCGTTGTCAATGCTTATTTTGAAAATGGCGAAAAACGTCATTATGGAGATAACCACAGTTTTGTGGAAATAAAAAGCGTTTGTGGTCTAATTTTTAAATAATTAAAAATGTACTCCTGCAATATCAGGGCTAATTAAAATGTACAAAAACTGAAAATAAGGTAGTGATTAATAATGTTCTTCTAGATGGAAAAATGTCACCGAATTGGCGATTTTTAAAAAGTTTAATGACTTTAAAAATGTTAAGTTCTTCGCTCGTTTTAAAGCCTAGATAATTTTTCACAGCAAGATTATGTATACAGTTTAAAGTAATCGTTTTGCTTCAAGTGTAAAGAACTCAAACTGTGACTTTTTTTTCATTTTCTTTGGCAACAGAGCTTCCAAAAACATGTTAAAGGATCTCGAAGAGTTTTTTTTTCTTTAAATTTAAATGTTGTGAGAAACTTGAATTTTATTGAAGTGAAATCATTATAGCGCAAAAGTAAATATTTACTATTTATAAAAGTATTTTCCTACTGTAATATTGGCAGTACTTGAAGTGTTCTGATTTTTTTTTTAAAATTAAGGGAATAGTTATTTGGTTGATGAGTTTGATTAATCTTATAAAAGTGCAGTAACGCTAAATGTGCACAAAAATCATTTTCACTTCTTGAGACCCAGTTTACAATAATTTGGACAGCATTTGGAATAATTTTCTTACTTAAAATATTGTATTTTATGTTTTTTTTCTGCTTTTGTTTGAATGTCTTTATAAACTGATTGTTTTTCTAAAAATACAATTGGATATGCCCTCGTTGGTTGGAGTTTTTAATTTCAAATAAAAATTATAAGAATGATCAGCAATTCAATTCAAATAATTTTTCGAGCAATTTTATATAAATATTTTATTCTTCGAGTGTAGGGTATTTTGCTTCATGAGTGAAGTGTTGCGAAATACATCATGAAAATATCCTATAATATGCAAAAAAAATACTGCTAATTATTATTATTTATTATTTTATATAATAATTAAAAACAAATAAAAAAAATTAAATTTAATTAATATTTAAATAAAAAAATAATTAAACTCTCCTTGGTCGGAGTTTTTAGCTGCAATGAAAAATTAGAAGAACTGTTAGCAACACGATTCAAGTAATTTTTTGGGATATTTTGTGCTACACAAATATTTGATTCTTTGAGTCTAGGGTATTTTACTTCATGTTGCGAAATACATCATGAAACTGTCCTATAATAAGTAAAGAAATATTATTAATAATTATTTTTTATTATTTTGCGGAATAATTAAAAACAAATAAAAAATTGAAATTTAATCAATTTAGTTTATTTCAAAAGAAAATATTCTACTATAGGGTGAATTTAATAACTTAAACACTACAGGAAAAATTTTAAAAAAATATTAAACTGAAAAAATAGCGTTTTTCGATTTGAATTTCCATTTTAGGTACATAAACATATGCATATAATTTTTATTTTGATTTTTTTTAACAAATTTCATATTATTTCTAAATTTAGAAGAAATTAAGAAATTAAGATGCGCGAGCGAAGCGTTCTTAGATAGAAGACAAAGCGATCTTAACAAAATTGCGGAATCCGAGATTTTTTGTAGCAGATATGATATAATTTAAATAAGTAAACATTTGTTTTTGAATTACTTCATGTAAAATGTGAAGATATTCTTTTTACCCTGTGATTTACTTTATCGAAAACTATTATCAGCGGAAGTATGATTTATTTTCAAATTACGTACTCTTGGAATAATAATGAAATATATGTATTGCTTTGTTTCAATCTATAATTTATGCAGGAATATTTAAGTTTTTGAATTGTGTTTTTTAAAAATTACTACTTCAATTTTTTGATTTGTTTGCCATTGCCATTATATCAATAAAAGGCTCCACAGGGTCGGGTTAGCCTAGTTGGCAGGGCGTTGAACTCGTGTTTGTGAGAACAGGAGTTTGATTCCAGTCGGCCGAAGACTCCCGTGTAGTAGATAGTTACTGGTGCACGTTAAATCTGTTGGGTAACAAAGTCTTTCATGTTCTCGTGACAAATCTATACCTCTTGGGGTACTGAATATCAATCATGTATTTATTTAAATAATTTTACTCTTTCTAAACAAGATTTAGAAAGAAGAAAGAACACCAGAAATTACTTTTTAATTTATACGCAGATAGTTTTTGAGAAAACTCAAAGAAAAAAAAAATCTAAATTATGATATTTTAATTTATTTTACTAGTTAGTACATGGAGAAAAAAAATCTGGTAAAACTACCGCACTGTACGGTAATGACATTCCTATTAAAAAAACCTATATATTTCTGGTAATAAAAATCAAAACATACCATATTTAAACCATTTTCTTGGTAATTTTTGCTTTTCTATGTTAAAGTTTTAGTTTTCAAAATTATAGTTCTTATTACTACCCATTTAGTAAAAAATGCAAAAATAAGAAGTAAATTTAACCAGATAAATTATTTTTAGACAGACCTACTCTAAGATATCGTGATAAAATTACCAAATTTTACCACATTTAGTGAATTTTCTAACCTATTATTAAACGATATTTTATTGTTAATTTTACCAAAATCAGTATAAAAGCAAGTCGGCAAAAATTATCGAGCTTCTTGTTGTTCCCACAGAGCCAGAGCATGATAAATTTTAAACACGATAAATTTCACTGTATTCTGGTTGTTTTGACCCTATGTTTTTATATTCAGAAATTAGAGAAACCTAAAGAACATAAAAGTATAGTTCGATTTAAGATTTATATCAAGATATATATAAAGATATATATATATATTTCGAATAAATCCATATCCAATAAACTTCCCATCAGTAAGACAGAACAGACATTAGCTGCTCTGATTGTCACTAACGGATGTAAATACAAATTTTAAAAATAAGGAAGGAAATTTTTGAAATATTCTAAACTACAAATGTAGATTAAGCAGAAAATATTTTAAATACCATTATCAAAAATAATAAAGTCAGTTTTTACTATTAAACTAAAATAAGCCAAAAATGAGGATTAATACTCCAGTAAATATTTAAATCAACAGAGATTGCAAACGATTAAAAAATAACTTTCATTCGAAAGAAGAACGCATTTTGAAAAGGGATGCTTTTTTTCTCAAGTCGAAATTTTTTCCCATTCCATTAAGGTAGATTATTTATTCATAACAATTTGTACTCAGTCCCCAAATGACAAAATAAAAAGAAAATCCTGCGCCCCGGCCCCATAAATCCTCGGACCATTTATTCGTCCACTTGTGTTTCCATTCCGAAGAACGCAAACATGTGAGTGATAGGCTAAAAAGACACATAGCATTTTATCCCACCCCCACGACAGACTCCACCTTCCCTAAAAGACCCCTTAAAGTACATCCATTAAATAACTGCGCATGTAATACGAGGGCAAATTCCTTCGTAATGCACCCCTCCTATCCCCCCTTTTTTTTCTATTCCGTTTTATGCGGATATAGACGTAAAACGGAAAGATCCGCCTCTCTGCTTATTGCTTAAAGGCTGGAATTTATTTTTTATTATATGTTATTTCGTACTTTACTTTTCGACTGGTAGCGATTCTTTTATTTTTTTATTCATTTTTTCCTGTTTCTGGTATTGTTATTGGTTCCAGATTTCTCGGGATCCGCAACGAAATTTACTTACCTAAAATGGATTTTGGATTTGGAATGGATTTAAAAGGAGCCGCATTACGTGCTACATAAGTTTTTTTTTTCCGTTTTCATTTTTTATTTTTCATTTTAAGAATCACCACCGCGTCTTCGATGGTTTATTTTACTAGAATAGTTTTTTTTTTCTTGTTAGATTTTTCAGAGTTTAACGATGAAGTAGTTTCTTTAAATAAGAAAAATGTAAAAGGATTTGTTTATTACTATTAATGTTTGTTGACGCATTTAGAGTAGAGTACGAAACCCTGATATACGTTTTCTCTCTTTAATGCTTTTAGCGACTAATGGAAAATTTATAGTTTAGAATACAGTTTAAATACGGAATAAGCTGATGTCGCTAAAAATCTTTTAGGAAAATTTTTGAAAATATTTGCATTAGAATCTTGTAAAAAAAATAAGAATTGAACATAAGCATAAGCCCTGATTAATAAAGAGCTATGAGCTCACGGTAAACAAAAATTGATTTTGAATCTTAAAAACCCATTAAAAAATTATACGACGATTAAGCTCGCAAAAGTAAAGATATTTGAATTTCAGTTTTATTTCTTAACGTATTTCGCTTGACAGAAAAATTTCCGACTTCACCAAGATTTGTCTGGAACAAAAGAAAAAATATTAGCATATTTTGTAATAAAACAGATGTGTTATCTTTTAAAATAAAAATATTTCTGACTATTTTTGAAATTTTTGAAAATAATATACCAATTCAAATTTTACGCTTCATTTGAATTTTTTTGGAAAAATCAGGAATATAATAGAAAAAAAAGATTGCCAATGCTTCAGTGGTTTGCTATCACTTATAATAAATTCCTTTTTTTCTTCTTCCAATTCGATTATGTACTTTTTATACATGATTTCATATCAAATAAATTAAAACTCTTTTTAAGCACCTATTGTTGTCAAAATTGTGAAGGAACAACTAAGTGCATTGCTACAAATGCCGCAAGCTATACCCATATTGACCCATACTTTTGCAGTTTTTGTTAAGGCTAGTAAAATAGGAAATATTAGTGACAGGCCTTCTATATAAATTTTTTTTCTCAAAAGTGTGTGACTTCAGAAAAAGAATTATGCATCAGAAATGCAAAAATTTCATTCGCTTTTTAAATTAAGAAGGTAGAAAATTTCAACTTGTTTCGAGCACTTGCCAGACATGAATGAGGAAATTAAAACCAATTTAAAGCAGAAAATTCATTGTTCTTGACGAAAAAACGGCAAACAAATAAAGGTATAAAACAGAATTAGAGAAAAAATGTGATCATCGAGAAAGGCAAATCGAAGCAGGAAGCATTTCCATATGTTATGGGTATGATTTTCAATAAGATTTCCTGGCATCCTGGTATCTTGTAACACTCATATGAATGATACAGGATTTCAGAGCATCATGATGAGCTGATGTTACAAGGAGAGAAGGAATTTGGCATTATGGGAATAAAATTGATGCCCTAGGTTCCAACAAGGTGCAGTAATAGCTGATTTATCTATTTTTTGATGACGGACAAATCTTTCAATCCAAATTTCAAAGTACGACTGATATGTTCGATGTAGCTAAGGTTGAAATGATAAGGTATGTAGCAAATTTCCTAGTGGTTTTCAATACCTATGTGATCTTTCAGGGACTTTTAAATAGGCTTGAAAATAACTTTGAAACCAAAATGGGTAATTATGTCAACAAATTAGTTGACAACCGAGGAGAAAAATGGTAAAGTAACAAGCTCGCTGTAGGGATTAGAAGAAGAGGAGCGATTGGGACTAGTGAGTTTGGCAAGAGTAGTATCAATTATGGAAGGGTCAAATCTAGGGTTAACAATAAGCAAGCATTGTACTCATTTCATAATGTTCTCATTTAAAGTCTTGACCATTTCAAAGAAAGAGCTAGTTAAAATGTTGAGTCAAAGTAGTTTTTTGAGACAACTTTGATCTAGTAATTCTAAATTACATTTTGCTTTATTTATCGGGCAAAAGTACCTCTGTATTAAGTTAATTTGAGCCATTTTAAAGTTCTTGACATAAAATTGATTTAAGTTTTTTCTTTTTTTTTTAAAATTCTGTATTAAATTGATGAATTTCAAAAAATTGCACGTGTAAAAGAAATCTTCACATTTTACAATAAACATCATTATCAAGTCACAGGATTCTAAAAACCTTCCAATTAAGCTATAGAAAAGTTATCTTTAATATTTTAGCTGATTTGTAGGTGGTGGACAAAATTTGCCGATGTCTGGTTAAATATTTTGTTACAATTCGGCAAAGTAGCTTCGAAAACATAAGTATGTTTTTACTTTATGTTCTTAACTGTTACAACTTTCTTGGAAAATTAGTTAAATAACAATTTACTTAATTGTTATTTTACCATATTCAACCAAAACAGTCTCATATCTTTAACAAAGATGGTATTCAAACTGTTAACTATGATAAAAACTGTTTACTGAATATTTTCGCCTAAAAGGGTTAAAGAAACCAAATTTTTTTCACAGCAACTTGATCCACAGCCAATGAGAATCAAGAACACGTTCTACAAAAGCTGGAAGCTAATGATTTCTTGTTTTTAAGGATTACAGGTTTGGAGTTTTATTTTCCATCGCTGGATGCCTAACACAACATCAAGTGAATGCCTAATAATCTTACTAACAATGTGCCGAATAATCTTACTGTAATAAGTATGTGGTAAGCATCTTATGATGCCACTTAGTTCCTTGCAGTTTGGTAGATACTTTAGTCGAGATGGCTAATGTGTCAACTTCATGACTAACTGAACGGAGCTTCAAATTCCAGTATTGTCACAATATTTTTTCCATTACCTCAACACAGGAAGAGTCTTCTGTGTTCTGTACAACTCAGTTGGGGACCTTGGACTATTGGAATATAAAGCACTCAGTCACGCATGAATGGTAGCACTACAGAGCTACTTAGTGCGAAAAAGTATAGTATTTTCCATCTCTCACGAGAGATGGCACCACTAGAAAATCTGATTAAACCATATTTAATGGTTTACTTGACAAGATATAACTCAACCACAACCTGACTCTAATGTCCATTGACTAAAACACTCAAACTCACAAGTGCAGTTAAATTTCCTTTTTACGATTTTGAAACCACGATAGTTGAAAATGAATACAAAATCGCATAGTTGCATTCACGACTTTGTAACATACCTGTTGTAAGCGGTTTCTAACTCATAAAGGTAGAGAAGGTTTCCTAACAGTTAACTTCAAGGTTAATTGGATTAGCAGACCGCTTTTTTACAGAATGAAAATTAAACCAGTGTGCAAAAAATAAACTCATTTTTTTTTAACTGAGCTATCATAGATTAAACTTAGATATCAAATAATGTCAACTAGAAAATTTTACTATGGTAACAGAAATAAAAAAAAAAAATTGTAAAAAAGTTTTTTTAGAAACATTTGGGAATCTGCGATGAAAATACTTTAAGTCTAATTTATTTAGTTCTTTTCTGTTAACTCATTAAAACGTTTGAGATTTATATTTTCAAAAATCAATAAGTTCTACGTTCTTCTTTTTTCTTCCTTTGTTTTCTGATTTCAGGATAGGAAACTAATCACCCTCTCTGAAACAACAGACCACAAATCGTCACGCTCATTTCACATTCATATCATATCCGCCATTTTTAAAAGTTTTTTTTTTAAAAAAACAAACAAATAAATAAATAAATAAACATCTTTCTGTAAAAAACGTAAGAAAAACCATTGTAGTGTGAACAAAACAGAACACGCAAACCAACCGATTCTCACAGACCAACCAGAACAGAAATGTTGGAAAGGCTCGAATTCCTTTTTTCTCTTTTCCTAAATCCTTCGGTTTTAAGTTAAATTAAAGTGGAAATCCTCAATATATATATTTACTAGAAAAGAAAAAAAAGCGGTAGCCAATATATTCGGGGCAGAAAACGTACAGGGGCGCAACCGACTGAAGAAGAGAAGAATGCCCGCACAGCAAATAGGAATCGACGCTCTGAATCTTGGGGCTTAGGGGCGCTCGCTGAGGAGAAGGGATATTCGTACTGTCTTCTCAAACGCCCCCGTTTTCGACCCCTCCCTTTACTCTTTTCCAGGGCGGTTTCCACCCCCTTAACCCCTTTCCTCTTTCACTTAAGTCCGAGTTTTCTTGGTTTCCATAGGCGTCCGGTATTTAAAGCGACCAGAAACTCTGCATGCTTACCAGTTTCAGGTGAGAGGTCTGTAAAGGTGGTTTTCCATCAAATTTTTGCTACTTGAAAGCGTATTTGGAATTACACGAAACAGAAAATTCCAGACGATAATTTTGGTTTTCATAATTTTCAAACGATAACTTTCAGTTAATATTCTTTGAAGTCATAACTCGTTTTACATAGTAATTTTGGTTTTTGAAGTTTTCAGAAGATAATAGTTTTAGTGGCAATAAGATTCAGACGACAATTTTAGCGGCAAAAAAAAAAAATTCAGACGATAATAAGGATTATTTGGTTCTCATAATTTTGAGAAGAAAGGTTTGGCGGACATAACTTTAAGACGATACTTTTTTGAATTTATAAACGCCAATAGTTTTGTTACGTCAATAGTTTTGGTGGCAACGAGATTCCGACTACTTTTTGGATTAAAATTGAAGAAAAGATAATAAATAATAGATTCTGATATTCCAGAAGCAATAATTTGAATTGTTGGCCGTACTAAAGATACAGACGATAAAAAATTAAGTCATGAAATTGTGTTTTGTTTCACGATTCAAAGACAATTTCAGTTCTGTTTCATTTTAATTTATTGCTTCGCTAAAGATTGTTTTTACTACTTTTTTAGTAAGCAATTAGCAAGTAAGCCTTAACTTAGAAAAATCAAATGCTACGAGCGTTTTTATTAGATGAACTCAAGCAACATAAAAGTCACATTTTGATGCAAGTGAAACAATCAGTAATTAAAAGTATCGGTTTGTTATTAGCATAGAAAAATAATTTCAAGAAATTGTTCCTGAGACTGTGAGTTTTATTAATATAAATTACATATAAGCTAAACTTTAACATTAGTTCATAATTAATAAAGTGTTTTTCAATATTGATGAATGAAAGAGTGAATTAATGTTCTGATAACATATTATTCACCTTCTACTTCTTAATTACTTTTAGATTATAGTAATTAAATTTTGTCTCTCCAAATTGTAAAAAAATTCAAATTAAAGAAAAAAACAGTTGTTTTATAGTATAAATTTCAGAAATAAATAAAAAAAATTGACCATAAAAGAAAAAAATGAGATAATAAATGCATAATTTATTATTATTTAGAAGAAATTAATTCTAAATTCAGCTATTAATTGCTACTTTTAAATAATGATTTGCCAAATCATATCTTGAAACAACTACTTTATATTTCTCATAGGTGATGCAAAACAATGTAAGAATAAGTAAAATTTAAGCTTGCGAATTGTTTTTAATAAGAATTTTAGCTGAAAGTGTTATTAATGCCAAACTAAAATCAGCACGTGTATGAATATTCTGACAGGTAAGGTTACAAAAACTGTGGAGTTGAGCAACCATAGACAGTGTCACGTGACAGGTGAATAACCCAATCGGAACTTCTCACCTTCGTCTTCTGATTACAGTTAATTTTCTTGAAGATTAAATCTCATGTTATCCAAATACTGCATCGAAAATGTTCTTCTAAAATTCATTTGCATGTCGTATGTAAACTGTATCCACTGAATATGATCAAATTGACTATTGACTAATTAAACGGACAACTACAGAGAAATAAACAATTTGGATTTTGAGAACCGACTAACCTGTTGATTGAAAGGAAAAAGAAATGATGATGTCTCATTTTAAAGTTATGATGATGGGTAAGTAGTACCTGTTTCAAATTTTTAATTTTATCTAGGTCACAAATCTAGTTATGCTGCTGATTTTTATGAATTATAAGTTAGAAATAGGATTATTGCTCTATATCAAGTTTAGAAGCACACAATATTTCATACATATAATTTTTTTAAAAATTATTATCTTATAGAACTGGGTTTATTGCTCTATATCAAGTTTAGAAGCACACTATCTTTCTTACGTATTATTTTTTCTCAAAATTATTATCTTATAGAACTGGGTTTATTGCTCCATATCAAGTTTAGAAGCACACAATATTTCTTACATATTATTTTTTTAAAAATTATTATCTTATAGAACTGGGTTCATTGCTCCATATCAAGTTTAAAAGCACACAATATTTAATATTATTTTTTAAAAATTATTATCTTATAGAACTGGGTTTATTGCTCTATGTCATGTTGAGAAGACCACAATATTTCGTACATATTATTTAAAAATTATTATCTTATAGAACTGGGTTGATTGCTCTATATCAAGTTTAGAAGCACACTATCTTTCTTATGTATTATTTTTTTTCAAAATTATTATCTTATAGAACTGGATTTATTGCTCCATATCAAGTTTAGAAGCACACAATATTTCTTACATATTATTTTTTTAAAAACTATTACCTTATAGAACTGGGTTCATTGCTCCATATCAAGTTTAAAAGCACACAATATTTAATATTATTTTTTAAAAATTATTATCTTATAGAACTGGGTTTATTGCTCTATGTCATGTTGAGAAGACCACAATATTTCTTACATATTATTTAAAAATTATTATCTTATAGAACTGGGTTGATTGCTCTATATCAAGTTTAGAAGAACGCAATATTTTTTACCTATTTTTTTAATAGAAAAAATCATAATCTAATATAACTGGATTAATAAAAAATATTCATTTATTAAATAATGTAGTTAGGACATCATAATGTATTAAAATGAAAATAAAAATGTTTTTCACCTAAAAATCATTGCATTAAAGCTATTTTTCTGATTTATTGTAAAATATTATTTGTTGTTACTTTAAGAAGTTTACATCACATACTTAATTAATATGCAATTGATTAAACACACACAATATTTTAATGGTAAATTGTCTGGAGGATTTTGTTATTCATACATACTAATTTAGGCTATGAAAAACATGTTCACTTTCGTTGCTATTTATCTATTTATTTAAATTTATTATTTAAAAAAAAAGTCAGAAATTTATTTCAAAATATTATGCAAAGAATATTTAAAAAAAAAATACCAAAGGAATTATTATGTAAAAATTTCTGAGGCAGTTTAGCTAAAAAAATAATTTTATGGAAATAAGCCGTAACATTGAAATTAAAAAAGTTCAGTTTCTATACTTAAAAAATTTAATATCTACTCCATGTATTAAATATATAGTGATTGAAAATTGCGAAAATAGTCAATTTATAATAAGAACACTTTTAACTTGATCACTTGCATGGTTACTACTATTATGTCCAAATTTTTCTGATTATGGAACAAAAATACTTAATAGAATAAATATTATATTTATACTTTTTTTTTAAATTATGAAAGCTAAAAATCATATTCCTTACTTCAAGAGTTACGAATACAAATATCAATTTCATTTCGTTCTTTCTTCAGATCAAAAAATCTTAACCTAGAGTTTCAATGCTTTGTTTAGGTTTAAATCCAGTACGTTTTTTGTTGTTTATTTTTACTTTGTTAAAATTATTAGTTAAAATTTTTACTCCGCGATAATTGTTTGTAAAGAAGTAGATTATTTTTAAAACAATATGTAAATTTATTAAGTCTTTCGAAAAATAGTGGCTTTTTTATATTATTGTATTATATAGTTTTCTCTATTAAATACCCAATTCAAATTTGCGAGTAAAATTTTCTTAGTATATTAATTTTAATTCTGAGAAATAAGAAAATTTTTTCATTCTAAATCGTAATGAACATGCTATGTTTTCATTAGTATAGTGAGCATTTCCATGTAATTGGAATTCAATTTTCCAACAACCAAAATAAGGCTAAATATTATTCTTATTTTTATATATCATTCTCATTTTTAAATATTATTCTTATTAAATATAAATATACTATTTTTATTTCATTATTATATTATTTCTTATTTTTTAACATGATTTACATCAAGTGATGGAAATTCATAAGGTTTAATATGAAAGATTATAAAAAGCAAGCGATCATTTTTTTAAATATGTTTTCTTCTTTAACTCATTTTCATTAATAAAAGTGATAAATATTCGACTATTATTTATATTGATATAGTTACCATTTACATATAATTTGAATCAAATTTTTCAACAACCAAAAAAAACGCTAAGAATCGTGATTCAATTTTTGAAAAAAATATTATTCTTTATTTCTTAACACATCCTGACAACAGTCAGTAGAAATTTATTAGATTTTATATGCAAGATAAGAAAAAGCAAACGATCATTTTTTCAAATTCTTAATTTTGCAGCAAACGATTATTCTAAAGCAGATAATTGAAAAAAAAAAAAAAACGTTTTGTGGCAACCGATATTTAAAGAACTTTTAGAAGAGAAATGTGATTAGCTTATAACAAAATATTATATTATAGTTAGGATACCATAAATTCTAATTATCAGTTCTTTTTTTAAGTTTGTCAAGTAATTTTTATGTTGTTTCGATCATTCATGTATAATGTTTATGGAACATGTTATGGAACTCTTACGCTATACATGTATACTGTTTATGGAATATCTGGAATTAATCATGACATTTGTAGTATTGAAAATTTATAAAGATATGAGTGCACAAAACTGTCAGACTAAGTTCTGAAAAGGAAATTTTTCAAAGGAGAAAGAAAAAGGAAATTAAACATTTAGTTCTGAGAAAACAGGTAAGTTCTGAACTATTTTACTAACTGCGAAAAAAAATATTTTCTCTTAAATGATAAAAATTGGCAATTTTTAACCATTTAAAAATGTTAGACTTAAAGTTGCATATGCTATACACTAAAATCCTAAAATTGCATATTAAGTATCTTAATTGCCCAAGTACTATAACATTTATTATTTTTTTTCTTTTTTTGAAATTTTCATAATTTGTTTTCTTGTAATGTGTTTCTAATAAAGAACTAAAGGCCCTGAAAATAAAATACTGTTTGGAAGAAGTTACCAATGATGCTTATATAGTATTTCATCAAATTTTCGATAACTTATGCTAGCTTGCATACTATTGTTTAAGAAGAGGTCATTATTTAAAAACCATCCCATAAAAATTTGCTAGGTGTAGAGAAAAAAACATGATTCAAATTAGTGCTCTTGTACTCGAGTTATTAGCGAGCATGCTTACAGACTTTCGCTTTTATATATAAAGCGAAGACTGAGATAATAATAAAAAAAATGGAACAAAGGTTTTAATGCCGCTCATTGCCCAATTACTGAGAATTTTTTTACTTTTATATTTATCGAAAAAGTAGACAAATCAATAAATAAAACTTTGCTTAAAAATTTTGGCTGATTATTTTATAGACAAATAATTTCTTTATTTCATTTATTTTATTCGTCATACTTTCGATTTCTCAGCAGCAGTAGGTTTTAGGGATGCTTTGTTTTCAATTATATTTATTTAATTTTAAACTTACGCTTTTTTTTAAAAAAAAAAATTGACTAGTTATTGCAGTTTATTACTTATTAAAAGTTTTTCTTCCCCACAATGCTTATTCAAATACTCAATCATTGATGAATTGACACGCCCTTTAAGGGTCAAAAAAAGATCAACTTTATGGACAACCGCACCCTCGGACAAGCAGCTTTGACCACCGTACTTGACCAGGCAGGTGAGGCCAGGGCTTAAATAGACTTTAGTGAAGAAATGAAACTTATATAGTTCTATAAAAGTTTGAGAATGGTGTTCTATAAATATTTTTTGCTACAAAAAAACTTTTTTTTTAAGAAAACATGTCTTATGAGCTTGGAAGCGCTTAGGGAGGTTTATGAACACGTTATTTTATTTACACGAAGAAAAATGTAATAATTTTTGTGATAAATGTGACATATAACGTTCTAAAATGAAAGCACAAGAAAAAAACCTCTTGAACAAAGTATTACTTATTTTAATGCATATTGTTATAACCATTAATTCAGAAAGTTTGTTGATAAGCAAATGCATTCTGATTTTTAATATTTATGTTTAATATGCATGGACATTATCGGAAAATAGAAATGAGGTTTTTTTTAAATTAAACTACTGTGAGTGAAATTAATTGAAATTCTTCGATATAATTTTTTAAATTTTTTTTATTTTGCATGAAGCATTGAATAATGTTATTGTTTCGTACACTATCCATATTAATGCAGAAAGTGGAAAAAATATGAAACCAAAATCTGCTCCTTGAATATGTGTATATTTAAATAGCTATAATAATAGCTTTACTTTAATTTAGTTTTACTTTACTTTACTTTAATTGTTTACGTTAATTACGTTAATTAGTTACTGTTTACGTTAATTAGTTTTAACTTATTTTACTTTAATTTAATTTAATCTAGTTTAATTTAATTTACTTTAATAATAATGACTTTATTTTATTTTAATTTAGAGAAGCAAATTAAATTTAGAAAAGCAATTTTTAAAAGAAAATATGTTTTATCAACAAAACTACCCAAACAGTCAATAAAACTAGAAAAAAAATAATTGAATGCGATTGAAATATATTCTAAACGAAATATATCTTTCTTAATTTACTTTACTTTAAACACTATTTTAAAAAAAAAGAAATTTAGAAAAGCAATTTTTTAAAGAAAATATAATTTATCTGCAAAATTACTTAAGCAGTCAATAAAACAAAAGAAATTAATTGAATGTGTACACTTGAGCAACTAAGAAAACAGTAAGTAGCAAGATAAAACTCTATATTAAAGTCTAATTCTGTTATTTAGTTCTTTAGCTCGATTCTTATACCAATGCTTTTATTTTTATTGCATAAATAGGGACATTTCCCTCTTGTAGTAGTAAGGACAATTGAAAGCTATTTAGTTCATCCTATCGGATTACACCCAAAGGGGTCACGTGGCCAAAAGGAAAAACAGACAAATTGCGTCTCGCCAAGTCGTTATCTTAATTTGAATCGCGATTCCCGGTTGTTAGCGCCGCCAATTACCCAATGCGTCCTGCTTTTATCTCTATTGCTCCCCATATTTGACACTCTTCGAGATCCCGTTACCGCGATATCTCTCTGGCACAAGTATTCGAAAATAAAAAACGATATTAAAAAAGAGAAAAAGAATATTATCACCCGATGCGTAACGTGTCTGATGTCAAAATGTCAAATGACATCAAATAAAACAGATGCTAAGGTACATATCGTTTGGAAATGGTGTCTGTCAACGCTGAGGTGATATTTCATTTCGAAGTGCTTCTGAGTCCTGAGATAAATAATTTATTGCATTGTTGTGAAGTTACAAATAACGATATTTGATTTGATAAAAAAATGAATTGTACCAAATAGAAGCTCTTTAATATATAAAAATTAGAAAGTGAACATAAAAATGTCTACGAATGGAACTTAAAATGAATGCTATAGTTAAATACGTTGTTGGCTTAAATATTCCTGTTTCATAATAGCAGAAGTACTAAAGAACTGATTAAATTATTATAATATTTTGATTTTTTTCCCTTCTCTAGATTAAAGTTCAAATAATATTCTCTAGTACAAAGATAGCTGATGTTTTTTGATTTGTGTGCCAGTTATATTACGATTTATTATTTTTGGGTGTCTAATGTGCCGCCTGCTATTTTTCTTCGTTAAAAATAATTCTTAAATCATTTTAATATGATTTTAAATTATAGAATTACATTGTGTAACTATATTGGCTATTTAGTTATTAACTTGCTTCAAAGGAAAACAAATAGGTAATATTTTAAAAGTATTTCCATTTAAAATAAATCTATGATAAAATATCTTAGAACAGGAATCTTAAAATCTCTTTTTGGTAAGCAATTAAATGAAATTGAGGTAATTAATATGAAATATTTTTCCTTAATGTTTCATTCACTTTTTTAAATATTTTTCAGCTTTACATTCAAGAAAATGTATTGACAATAATAATGGCACCTAAAATCGTACTTTTTTTTTGAATGGTGGCCACTAGCATTTGAGATTTTTTAAAAGTTTTTTGTGAATTTTAGTAATTTAATATCTACCTCTCGCGTGTCACTGTAATACGTGTCGCGTTGTCGCTCGTAACTTAGTGACATGCGTGTCATATGACCACCATCTTTGTTCTAGAAAATAATACATTTAGAAGTCTTAAATTATTTTTAAAAGGTTTTATGTTTAGAGAATGTCTACATATCTACAATAGTAAATGCATATATATATTAAAAGCAAACATAGAATTTCAAGACAATGTTTGTAGAGCATAAGATTTAAACAAAATATCTAGACTAAGCATATCTTTGTTCTGCAAAAAAAAGCATAGGGTGATAGCAATTAATAAAAGAAAATTTTACTTTGTTATAATTTTATGTATCAATGTAAAATAAGAATTAAATAAATGAAAATATTTTGTATTCAGTGCCACTTCAGATCGAAGCTTTTATCCGAGTAACAGGTCCTGCTAGATCTGAAATATCTTAACAAATATTAACTAATAATATTTGTTAAGATTAAATAATAACAAAGAAATGCTATATTATCATTTAATAAATTATATTATCTTTGATAAAAACATAATAACTTAGCCAGTACTGTGTCGTTGTAAATTTAAGTTCTGATCCTTGCATTACTTTTCAAATAAAAAAAAAATATATAAATCTGCATATAACGAAACTTATAACGAAAGGTTAAAACTTTTCGTTATAAGTTCTTGTCTATATTATTGTGCATGTAATGATGAGTATTTTGAAAGTCCACCAAAGGCGTCTAGCAACACGAAGCAAAATCAATACATTTGATTCAAAATCGATAGCTTCTTAAAGACAATTTCAGCTTATGACTTGTTTTCACAAATTTGCAATTAATTGCATTCTTTTGTTTTTTACCAAAGGATCATAATTCATGTATTATTTTTATGTACAATTTTCTTTTAATTAAATAAATTTAATTAATCTCTATTGCTTTCCGAATTCCAGTTGAATTTTTTAATTATAAAACTATTGTGACTAATTGGGGTATCACAAACATACGAGGGAACCTAATTTTAAAACTTAAAAAACAAAATCTTAGCTCTGCATGAAAAAATTCCGGAAAATGAAAGTTGAAACTCAAAAATAATTACTCGAGTACTTCTCCTATTGAATAATGTATGGATGAAATAAATTATAAATAACTTTATCTTCAAACTGTTTTTTTTTTATTCGACAACTATACTAACACAGGACAACTTCATTAATTTTTGATCATGTTGATTTTCTTTTCGACTGATTTGGATTCTCGACTCTTCAAATATAAGGTGTAGACTCAATATGGAAAATAAGGTTCAAATAATTTTGCTTGGAGAACGATTGAAAGTTTTGAGGTCTCAATGTTGATGTTACTTTTGAGTAGTTCACCATATATCGCTACCTATTTATGCGAATCAAAAAAAATGTTTCTTCACACAACTGCAAAACTTATTGACTCAAATTTAATTTCATACGAAAAATAATTGTGCATAATGTGTTTATTGACAATGTTTTGATTTTTATTTTGCTCTCTGTACAAAAAAAAAAAAAAAGAAAGAACATACAAATTATTCTTTTCACGAACTAGAGGTATGGTTGAAAGGTTTAACCTTAAGTATACTAATTTGATTTAGGCTTTGAAATCAGGTACAAAAATATATTTTCTGGAAATAAACATACCTATTTCTCGAATTTGGATTTTTGATTTTCAAAATATCAACTCCATATACTAATTAACATATTTATTGTCAGCTCTTCGAATAATAAATATAAATAACTTAGTACGTCAATTTACGATGAAGAGATCGAAAGTTATTTTGTCATTCTTTTTTAGATTACTATAAACTGTAACAATATAGTTAGTTTTATAATTCAATTTCCTTTCCTGAAACGATTTTTTATTATTGAATTTATGATTTTCAAATTATTGGAGCAAACAAAATTTAAACCTTGAAATATAGATTCATAAAAAATAGTCTATTTATCTTTACTAGTATCTTTACTAGTATGTCAAGAGGCAAGCTTTTAAAATAAACTTTTGTTCAATGTCGATGGTGTCGGGTGAGGAGGAAAAAAAGAGGCATTCATAGGTTTGCTTTTCCTCAAACCTACTACCTTCGTAGGAAATATGCTTTTACACGTTCGTTTTTAATGGATTACCATCATTTTTCATAAGCTTTCTTTTTACATTGATATTTTTATTCTTTTTTTTTTGATAATTAGCTGTTATATTTAAATTTACAAAAGCACTGATAATAATAATAATGCATATATACATATACAGGGAAAAATGTTGGTAACCAGTAGTTGAAAATATAACCCCCTCCCCATTTTTTATTTTATTTTCATTCAAATTCGAAATTTTTAGTACTAATTACAAAATGCTAAATACAAAACTAATTACAATACTAGTTACAAAATTAATTTAATATTTATTACTGCATAAAAAATATTAGAGGGACAGGAAGGTAATGTCGTTTCGGAGTATTAAATATTCGTTAGTCTTGAAAACAAATTCATTTTTTTCGATCCACTTCGATTCATTTTTGATCCTTCATGGAAAGGTTGTTGATAATGAGGGTGAATACATTATTGATTAAAAATAAAATCTTGATAACAAATATCAAATGCTCCGAAACAACATTACTTTCCGGTCCACCTAATACTATGAATTATTTTTAAAAACCTATCAAAGTATTTAAAATCTATGTGTAATTTCAAAGATATGTTTTTATTACTAAATTTGTATTTTGTCTGAGAATTAGCGAGTAAGAATATTAATATAGCAGATTTTTTTCACGCAAATTTATGAATTGGAATGAAACTTCGTCAAAACTTCCGAGTCCGTGGGATCTAAAAAATTTCGAAGGAAAATTCCGAAGTCACGAGCCTCCTACTAAAATAACGTGATTGCTGTAGATAAAAACAAATGTTTCTCCTCTTATTATTTTGCTGAGTTAAAATTGAAAAGAACGAGGTTTTTCCATATTTTTAATACGAAATTAATGCTTCGCCGAAATTTTGAATCGCACTTGTAAGAAATTTAAGTGACGGGCTTTATTTTGCGCCTATTTTATCACAAACCTATGTGGTTTTTCTGCAATTATTGTTATAGAATTCTTCATGGTTTACTGAAATCCCGATATTTTTAATATGATTGTACTACATTGAAGAATTTCGAATCATCATGAATATTGATATTTTGAAGCATGAATTTGGCAATTTACATTGTTTTTCAACCGATATTTTTAATAAAATATTATTACAGCAATTGAATTTCGAATAACGCATTTAAATAATAACTTTTTGACGCACGCGTCTCACTTGAGCCCATTTTATCGTGAGAATTCACATATTTTTCCGAACTGATTTTTTGGTGGTTATCCCCATAAATTTCTAAATAATTTTTAAAGTCCCGACATTCTTAATACGCAGCTATTACGAGTCAGGAATCTCACATGAACAATCACTTTTCAATTTTCGATCACTTTGGCTCGATTTTGCCCCGATTTCCTTTTGTCACCATGTAGTAGTCGATCGCAAATCCGGAGTTATTTCTACATGATTTTTGAATTTCCACTTTTTTATCACATAATTATTACAAAATGCAGAATCAGAAATTTGAGGAATACGTAACAATGCGAAAATTAGGAAAAACAAGATTTTCTTTTCTCTCCTGATTATAGTTCAAAATACGTACGAGAACCAAAAAAAATATATCACCCCAGTTCAATATTTCCCGACTGATTTTTTGCATAAACATTAAAAAATGTGAGATTGTAATTAAAGAACCAAAAATATAGCCGAAACATTAAACAGATACATATGGTGGACGAAATAACGGAAACTTCTTGAGAAATATGTAAATAATCATTTTATAACTTCAGATGTGGCTAGATCATGCAATTTCTCATACACATCAATGAACGACAAAAAATTACGAGTGGAAAATAATATTTTCCCAAAACCTATACCAAACAATGTAGCTAGCAATAAATATCTTTGGAGATATGGGGGAGAGTGGGATCAATTTTAACATTTTTACTTAACTATTTTTAGCTAACAAAAAATCCTATATATTATTAGTATTAATTGAAAGACGAGTAAAGTAGACTATCCTCTACTTGAAAAGAAAAAATACCTTACTTTAAATGTTATTATATTAGTTATTAACAATTTTTGAAGTCGTGCACTTGTTGCAATTGTCCCCACTTACGGGGTCAATTGAAACAGTTCATAAATTCAACTAAAACATAGTTAATTATACATATTATCACAGTTGTGATATATTTTTTTATTGATCAAAATAGTAGTGATATTTTAGGAGTAAAAATAAAAATGAGCAGATACCTAAAGGGCTAAACTTTAAGGGGTTAAAAATTTTAATTTATGCTGTGAAAGGTGACAAATAAAATAATGCACGTGCAACATAATGTAAGTGATATGGGAAACTATTGGTGGTTTTTAAAGAGTTAAGTAATGGCTTGTAAACATAAGATTATTTATTTTCAGCTGCTACATTCGTCCCTTTACTTATTGTTACAATTGTCCCTAAGATGCCATTTCGGCTTCATTTGCTAAAAACAATGCTAGTTAATTAACAAAACTAATCTTTTTTTTTTAAATGTTAATTAAGGTGTCCACTTACATATTCGGTTAATAATTTTTATTTGTTTAAACAAAATTACTTTGTTACAATATAATATTCTAATACCGAAAAAAGTACTTACGTATCGTGAACATATCTTTTGTGATGTAACTCTTTCAAAAGTACGTAAAAATGGTTGCCAGCAGGGGTGTACATATAAATTTATTAAATACACTTTGTGCGCCACCTAGGAACTAAATCTAGAACCCGACACTCGAAATTTTTGCTCTGTTACAATCGTACCCTGTTGCCATTGACCCCACTCTACCCTAGACATTTTTGCAAAAAAATATTTTCTTATGCTTAATATGACTTTACAAATATTCAATACAATTAATTGAAATTTTTAGGGAAATTTAAAATTAATTAAAATTTTTGTTTTAAAATTTGAAAAAAATTCGTTGAAAATTGTGTAATATATAGCCAATTAAAGTGATTTTTTTTTATACTGCGCATGCGCTTAAAATTTTTTCCCCATCATTTTGTAATCAATCGTATTTGGCAACTAATGAAAAACGTCTGATTAGAAAATCTTAAAAGTTTAAGGATGTTTTCGATAAATAATATTTTGTATCATAAGACAGATTTAAATTACAAATGATAATGCAATCTATAAGCTTTCATACACCGAAGTATGATTGTATAGGGCATGCAAAACAAAAGATACTTTTATGAGGAATGCTCCCCAACAATGCTAGTATCTTCTTTAATGCATCTAGATTAAATAAAATTTGTAAGAAAAACCTTATTATTTATTTAGTTTTCTTTCAAAAAGTACTCAAACTACTTAGAAAATTGCTTGAAACTTTTTAAATTTTCAAGATATTCAAATCGGACTTTTTTTTATTAATTGCCAAATGCGAGTTAATACAAAATTAAGAAGAAGAAAATTTATATATTCCCCGCAGTATAAGAGAATTATTTTCGCAAATATTTAAACTAGATTTATGCGCAAATGTGCAATTATTTCATAAAACAACCAAAATAAATGTTCAAAATGAAGGAAAAAAAACAAAGAAAAATAATAGACAAATAAAAAAAAAGAGGGGGGGGGAAATAATAAGTAAAAAAATAACAAACAACAGTTGTTAAAAAAAGAAAAAAAAAAAAAAAGAAAAGGTGAAATTTTATTTAAAAAACTGGGAAAAAAAAGATATAATCTTTTCTTCAGCCCACACGATTATATCGGCAAAACAGAGGGCTTTCTGATATTGTATCAATAAAGCCGAAGCAAAATATATTAATACAATAGTGTGAGGAGCACTAAAAATTTTTTTTATAAAAATAACAACAAATAAAATAGATCACAAATAGTTAAAATAAGTAACATGTGTCAGGGTCACGTGATGTAATAACACGCATTTTCTGATGTTGCGAGCTAAAAGCTTGATATTATAGATATGATCATTATTTTTTGTTTTTGGTTTTTTTGAACGATGGATGAAAAAGAATAATAAAAATGGTGAATTAGTTTTTGTAGAATTTTGCGTTATTTCTTTTGTAAAAGGTTACGACTGACAAATGTGCGGGGAAACCCCAATGGATTTCGAAATAAAAGATTGGTAGTTGTTTGTTCTATGAATTTCAAGTTGGTTGATGGAAGATAGTGAGTTAGTTAGATTGTCTTGAAATTGGTTTAGGAAGTGGCATTTTTTTTTTTGTAAGAAGGTGCAGTTTAGAAAGTAGTAGGTGAAAAATGGCATTTTTAGGAAGAGCTTTAAAAGTAGATTTGAAGTGTTTGGCGGAAGAGTTAGGAGAAACGGCAACGGAAGACATGAGAGTTACCGAATTAAAGAAGATTATATTGGCAAGTACGGAGTACGAAGAGGAGTTTGTGAAGGAATTATTAAAAAGAATAGTTAGTGGAAGAGAAGAAATAAAGCGCCAACAAAAAGAAGATGAAATTAGGCGACAAGAATATGAAATTAAGCAACAGGAAAGGGAAGACGAATTAAAGCGGCGAGAACAGGAAAGGGAAGATGAATTAAAGAGGCGAGAACAGGAAAGGGAAGGTGAATTAAAGCGGCGAGAACAGGAAAGGGAAGATGAATTAAAGCGGCAAGAAAAGGAATATGAATTGGAGAGGTTGAAGATAGAAGCTTCATTGGTACATACTGGTACTATAGGAGAGACGAGCAGCTCTCGAAATGAAGAAACAAGAGAACATGTACCTGGTGGATTGCAAAAATTAATGCGTACTTTTGATCCAAAAGAAGGTGATATAAGTTTTTATCTAATATTGTTTGAAAGACAAGCACGAAGAGTCCATATAAAAGAAGAAGATTGGGTAACGCATCTTGTTGGATTATTGCCTCTAGAAATGGCGAATTTAATTGCAAGGGAGCCTGAAGAAAAAGCAAATGATTATAAACATGTAAAATGTATGTTATTGAAAAGGTTTAAATTGAGCCCAGAAGCATTTAAGATAAAGTTTAAGAGACATTGTAAAGCGGCTGAGAGCACTTGGCGAGATTTTGGATTTGAATTGGCGAACTATTTTAACGAATGGGTTTCGGGACTAAAAATTAATGATTTCGACAGCCTGAAACAACTTGTCATTGTCGAACAGATAAAAGAACGAGTACCTGGAGACATACAAAATCATTTTATTGATGAGTGGAGTAGAATTTGCTCAGTTGACACACTTGCTGAGAAGTTAGATGAGTACGAGAATGCAAGGAAATATAACCAAACTACTAAATTCATTGCTTCTCAACCATATAGGAACTTATACCGGGAAAAACCAAACATGGTTAGTAGAAGATATCATACATTTGGTGAAGGATATAAACATGAGCATAACAACCATGGCAGAATTGATAAGCGGAGTTCTTCCCAAAATCCAGTCACATGTTTTAATTGTGGACGAGTAGGACACTTGGCACGATTTTGTCGAGATAATAAAGAGAGGAGAAGAAACATTGAAGGCAAAGTGGCCGAGGTTCAAGTATCGGAAGGGCAAGTATCCGAAGTTAAGGTACTCAGAAATGGAAATATCGAAAGCAAAGTAGTCACTGCAAGATTTAACGGTGAAGTCATGATAGGAAACAAAAAATGTAAAGGCGTTCAACCAAAAATAGCTGCCCTTAAGAAAGTTAGAATTTCATATAATGGAAATGAATACGAAGCTGTAGTAGATTCTGGTGCACAAATAAGTGTATTTAAAAACGATATAGTGGGTAAGGAAGTGGATTACAAAGGGCATATAATATTACAACCTGCGTTTGGCGAAAGTCTAAAAGCTGAATTAAAAGAAGTGGAAATCGCTTTGGTAACGGAAGGATATATTACGCCTATAATTAAAACGATGATAGCAGCCGTCAATGGGTTAAATGCTGACATTTTGTTGGATGCTGAAACTTATGAGGCATTATTAGAACAAAAAAGAGTATACAATCCCAGTTTTACTGCTGCTATGAAGCTAAGATCAGATTCCCGAAAGGAGCAGTTATATATGAGTGCAAGTGACGGAGAAGAGCAGCAGGAGCCAACAGTAGGTGAATGCGGTGATAAAAAGAATGGAAATGAAACCGAACGATTCAAGATACAACAACAAAGTTGCGATACTCTCCAAGAAGCATGGAAATTGGGGAAGCAAAATAAAGGAGGGTATGTGATACAAAATAATATACTATGCCATGAAGAGCTGTTGGACGGGAATAGAATACAACAATTAGTAATTCCCGAAATTAGAAAAGGTAAAATACTAGAAATTGCCCACGAGTCAGTATTCGGAGCACATCTAGGAGCTCGTAAAACAATTCAAAGAATTAAATTTTCCTTTTATTGGCCAGGGATGGTCAAGGAAATTAAAGCTTATTGTAGCTCATGTCATGGGTGCCAAGGTAGAAGAGTTGTTCGTTCAGTAGACAAAATTCCGATAACACCTGTGTCACGTCCTGAACTTCCATTCCAAGTGGTGAACGTAGATCTAATTGGTCCTCTAGATCCAGTATCAGCACAAGGACATAAATATATCCTTTGTTTGATGGACCAACATTCAAGATGGCCTGAAGCAGTCCCGCTCAAATCGTTAACGGCAAGGAATACATGTGAAGCACTGCTCGAAATATTCTGTAGGACAGGAATTCCAGAAGTAATCGTGGTGGATAATGCGACAAATTTTACGGCAAGTTTAACGCAAGAGTTTTTGAAGGTCTTAGGAGCTTGTCCGCGATTTTCAACGCCATACCATCCGGAAGGGAACGGATTGATTGAAAGATGGAACCAAACTTTCAAAAATATGCTACATCACATTATTAGAGAAGTAGGAAGAAATTGGCATCGACACATACCATTTGTACTATGGGCTTATCGAGAAGTTCCAAAGGCAACTACAGGAGTACCACCTTTTCTGCTAATGTACGGGAGAGAACCGAAAGGCCCGTTATCTATATTGAAGTCAATTTGGGCCGGAGATATGTTTTTACCTTTGAATATGAAAGGATCAGCGGAGGAATATTTAAAAGAGTTAAAAGGAAAATTAGAAATAGCAACCGAAAAGGCAAGGTTAACAAGTGATGTGCAACAAAGTAATTATGCCAAATATTACAATAGAAGGAAAAAATACCGGGAATTTGCGCCAGGAGATCACGTACTTGTGCTAATGCATGATTCATCCAATTCATTATATGCCAGATGGATAGGTCCAGTAAAGGTAATTAGAAGAGTGAAACCGAATTCGTATTATTTGCAAATGCCTGAAGGAAATTTAAGATTATTGCATGTTAACAAAATGAGAGAATACAAAGCGAGAATTCAAACAGTTGGAGTTGTCTATGATATTGATGATGAATTTGGTGAAATATACGAAACACCAACTCTTCCTACAGATGTGGAAAGCTATGAAGCATTGAAAGGATTAAATTTGGATTACTTACCCAAAATGCAACAAAATCAATGGAAAGATCTTTTACATAGACGCAAAACGTTGTTTTCGGGGAAGATAAGGATAGCTAAAGTTGGGAAACATGCGATAAAGCTGAAAGCTGAGGAGGATACGATGAAACCAAAAACGTATAAGATACCAGAAAACTTAAAGGGGAAAGTGGATGCACAGATCAATGAATTGCTAGCGTTAGGACTGATTGAACCGGTGGTAAGTGAGATAGCACACCCGGTAGTATGTGTTCATAAGAAAGACGGAACAATCAGGTTATGCATTGATTTCAGAAGTTTGAATGCTCTTACCGTTCCGGATGCATATCCAATGCAAAATATGATGGAGTTGAATTTCTTGGTAGGAAAGAAGAAATTCATTACTGTGCTAGATATGTTGAAGGGATATTGGGCTATACCGATGGAGAACGGCAGCAAACACCTCACAGCATTCCGAACTCACCGAGGCCAGTACCAATGGAATGTATTACCCTTTGGATTAAGAAATGCTGCTGCAACCTACCAAAGAGCTATGTCTAAAGTGGTTCAGTCCATGTCTGATTTCACTTGTGCTTATATCGATGATTTAGCAGTATTTTCTGATACGTGGGAGGAACATTTGATTCATCTTGAAGAAGTTTTTAAGAGATTGGAATATTTTAATTTCTCCGTGAACTTGAGAAAGTGCGAATTTGCTAGACAAAAGGTTAAATACTTAGGACATATTATTGGTTCAGGTAAACATGCTCCTGACAAAGAACGAATAAGAGTAATACAGAAATTAGAGGCACCCAAAACCAAAAAACAACTGAGAAGTGCTTTGGGATTATGCAACTTTTACAGGCAGTATATTCCAAACTTCGCAAAGATTGCTCTTCCACTAACAGAGCTTACTAAAAAGAAAGTTCCTAATGAGATTCCTTGGAGCGAAGAAGCTGAGAAGGCATTCAAGGAATTGAAGACGTCGCTATGTAAGATCGCAGAGTTACAAGTCCCAGACATAGAGAAACCATACTACTTGCATACGGATGCATCTCAAAATGCGGTCGGATGTTGTTTAGGTCAGTTAGATGAAGAAGGAAATATTCGTCCCATAGCTTTCGGTAGCCAGAAGCTGAATTCAACTCAACAGAAATGGTCTACAATTGAAAGGGAAGCTTATGCTATTATTTGGGCTTTGCAGAGATTTGAAACCTTACTCTGTGGTGCTAAGATTATTTTATTAACTGATCATAATCCCCTAGTATTTCTGACGAGTGCGACACCCCAAAGCCCGAGGTTGCAGAGATGGGCGTTAGCCATTCAACGCCATGATATTGAGGCAAGTCACATCAAAGGATCGAAACTTAGTAATGCAGATGCATTGTCCAGACTGTAAATATAAACTAAAATAAGACTCTGAACATTTTTTCCTATTATTATTATTAGGTGATTAAAGTAAATACCTAGTGTTAAGTTAAACCTAAGATTCAGTGAATATTTGGGTGAATGTGAAACATAGTTTGTTTATGTGTAAAGTGTGACCCTTAAATTATTTGCCATATTCGATCTTTGGATCTAATATGACTCTGGGGGGAAGGTGTCAGGGTCACGTGATGTAATAACACGCATTTTCTGATGTTGCGAGCTAAAAGCTTGATATTATAGATATGATCATTATTTTTTGTTTTTGGTTTTTTTGAACGATGGATGAAAAAGAATAATAAAAATGGTGAATTAGTTTTTGTAGAATTTTGCGTTATTTCTTTTGTAAAAGGTTACGACTGACAACATGTAAAAACAGAAAATAAAATAAAATAAAAAGAAAAAAACATTAAAAAGGGGACTATAAAGCGAGTAGCAAAATCAGATCAACTTACCTTGGCAGAAAATTTTTCAAGAATGATTTAAAAATGTTTTCACAGAAAGATTGCCAGATTACAAAATATGAAAACAAAAGCGCAAATTGAGTGTAACGAGAGGGTTTTAAAGTGTCGTTCTTACTGCACTGCTGAAGTGATTTGTTATTCTGAGCTTTGATTTGTTAGTTACCAAGGATGGGTCCGAAATGGATGTGCGCAAGGTAATATTATACTGGAAAATTTTAGAAATTGATCATAAATAGTTTCAGAAGATAGATATTTATTTAAGAAAACATATAAAATGGAAAAGAGAAACATAAACTGCCTATTTTTGCAAATAATTTTAGTCGCGGATTTGCATGATATAGATTAGCACATAGAAAAATTATTTAAATTATCAAAGAAAAAAAAATTAATGGATAATTTTAACACGGATTTGCCCGAAATGGATTTGCACATGGAAAAATTAACAAGGATAAAAAAATTTTAGTAGATAATTTTAGCCACGGATTTACCCGAAATGGATTTGCACATGGAAAAATTGTATAAATTAATAAAGAAAATTTTAACAAACAATTTTACCCACGGATTTGCCCGAAATGGATTTGCACATGGAAAAATTGTATAGATTAACAAAGGAAATTATTTAGTAAAGGGATTTTTAGTAAATAATTCTAACCACGGATTTGCCCGAAATGGATTTGCACATGGGAAAATTATAAAAATTAACAAATAAAAATGTTTAGTAAAAATATCCACAAAAATATACGAGTAATTCAATGATTTTATATAAAATTTTATTACTTTAGTTGGGTATCCATTGTTTTTTATCAAATTTTGAAAGAGTTTATCGATTTGTTTTTTGGATAAATAAATATTACTACATATTCTTTTAATTCTGTTCATTTCATTGAAAGTGGTATTTAAATAGATGCTCCTAGAAACATTAGAATTCCAAGTAACTAGTTTATTAATATTAAAATTAAAATCATTTCTTTTATCGTATAAATCAACAAAGCAGATATTTTCAGCCTTCATAATACCCAAATCCAAAAAATTGAAATTAATATTATCATCATGATTACGAAGTAAGAACAATTCTTCAGGGTATATATTACTCAATAAAATAGTAAAATCTTGGAAATTAAAGATAATTAAGTCATCAATATATCTAAAAACAAATTTAATACTAAGAGTATAATTTTTTCATAATAATGCAAAAATAAGTTAGCTAAGAGAGATGAATAATTAGATCCTTGTGGTATTCCATTAATTTGAAGAAAAATATCCTTTCCATTGTAAAGATAATTACTAAAAAGACAAAAATTAATCAGAATTTCCCAATAATCAAAATCGCAACAAAGGATATTTTTAAAATCATAGTAATAATTCAAAAGGACATCTTTTAGTTTAGAAAGGGGAATGCTATTGAAAAAATCCTGGAAATCAAAAGTCGCAACAGAATTAATTTTGTTATGTTTAATGAAATATAAAATCGGTTGATTATTAGTGATAATCCAAGAGAAACCTTCTTTAGTAATATAGTTAATAATCTTATATAAGTAGTTAGAGAAAATGGTGCCAGGTTTAGTTAAATAAGTATTAGGCCTACATGTTATAGTTCTAAATTTTACTGGAATTTTATGAAATTTAGGACTGCTAATTAGGTAAGGAAATTGTATATTGCTAATTTTAATTTTTAATCTTTTGTAAAAAGATAAATTTTTTTTATTGACAATATTATTATTGAAATTACTGAGTTCAAAATTTTTACTATTTTTTAATTCCGTATTTAAAAGTTCAGCATAGAATTTTTTACAGAATATAGCATAATTATTGTTAGCTTTGTCTATGGGAGTAATTACGAAATTTTTTTGAAGTTGCTTAATTGATTGAACAAAATTAGAAAAATTTGTTGAATTGTTATTCTTATTTAAATTATCCTTATTATTGAAAATAAAGTTTTTAAAGTAATAATAAACTCCCCATTTCCATTCTGTTAGCATACCTAAAGGTAAAGAGAATCTATTTGATATCTTTAAACAAAAACTATTAAGATCATTAAGAAAGTATTTTAGAATCCTATTAATTGATATATGGTAAATGGGTCTAAATTTTGTGCCTTTTATCATTAAATACCTAAGTTCCAAGTTTTCTATAATATTTAAATTACCAGTTATAATATGTTTATGATGTTTATCAACAAAATCAAAATATTTATCCTCCTCACAGTGACATTCATAATCGGATATATTAATACTCCCTAAATTTTTGCTTATATCATTATAGTTAAATATGGTTCTACCAAGAGATTTGTTATATTTAAAACTTTTAATTATGTTAAAATCTTTTAATGGAAATAAAGCTTTAAAATTTTCAAAAATGTTGTGAAATTTGATCTTATCGAAAATAGGATTTTGAAAGTTAATAACGAAATATAAATTATCTAAACTTTTCTTTTTATTAGGCAAAATTTTTGCTGATTTTGGCTTTTATAAGATCGAAACAAAGAATTTTAAATGTAAATTAATGAAAGAAAAGTTAATAATTAGATCGTAGAACTTATATACTTCATAATTCTTAAGGGAGAAGACAAAATCTTTAATTGGTTTAATGCTATATTGTTTATTAAAGTCTTTTTCCATATTAGAAAGAAATTTTATATTTAATTTGTCACTATTAAGAGAGTTTCTATTACTTCTGGAACCCCGTTTACCTCGATTTGTACGCTTATCTTTAATATGAAAAAGTGAAAAAGTTGATGAGTTATTGTAGTTAATCTGTGTATGTTGGAAGGTATCGTTTAGCCCGTACGGCAAAATTGTTTTGTATAAAAGCATGTAGTAATTTTCTTTCTGTAGTCTTAAATCTAAATCCTCTATAATATCTAAAATATTAATTTTGACACTGTTAAATTTATGTACTCTAAAATGATTCAATTCCAGGTTATTGATAGTCTTATTACTGTTAATATCAGAACGGTGTTGATTAATTCGAATGTTAAGTGAGTTACTAGTTTGTCCAACATATTTCATATTACAGAAACCACAGGTTAACATATAAATAACATTTTTAATTTTACGAAAAGATTTGGAGCTAACGTTATAAAGAACAGTATGTTTTTGGAAATATTAGGGCAAGTTTTACATCTTTTATCATCACACGCTTTATAGGAAGGTAAAGTTTCGGGAATAGAATGCAATTCAAAAAATCGTTTGCTTTCGCTTTTGCTTTCAGAGTAGCAGGATGTCGATCCGAAGTTCCCCTCTGATATAGGCTCTCCGTACCGGGTACAACATGAAGAATAATTTAAATATTGAACACATTTTTTACCAGGCGCTAAATTGTTATAATTGTTTAATTCCATAAAAATAGGCTCAAAGAGCAACATCCTAAACACACGTAACGTCCTAAAGACAGGAAATAAGAAAAAGGAAATTAAAACGAAAACAGAAGGAAAATGAAAGAAAGTTAATAGTAGATAATAATAATAATAATAATAATAATAATAATAATAATATATATATATATATATATATATATATATATATATATATATATATATATATATATATATATATATATATATATATAATATATAGCGAATAATAGAGCGATTGAAAGTTATATCAATCTAAATTAAATCACTATAAAAAATCACTATATATTAAATCACTATATAAAAAAAAGATTAGTGAATCAGAAATTTTTTTCACAAAGATAATAAACACACTTTTCTAAAGACAAATTTCGACAAAATATAGTTTTTAAAATTTTTTATAATCTTTTTAATACTTATTTTAAAAATACATGAAAGAATTTATATTTGTAAGGAAACAAAAAATCAAAATTTCGAACTTGCATTTTTAAAAAACTGTTCGACTTATTCGGCTAAAATCATAATTTGTCATTAAAAAATAAAGTTTTTCCATAATTTGGGAACCATGCGGTTCTTTTATTTGTGACATGATAAAGTTCAATGGCTAAAATTATAACTTATATGTTAGTATTCTAATTACAATATATTTTACGATAAATATAGATGCATTTTAAATTCTGCCAATTAGAGTGAAAAATGACCGATTGTTTAGGATTTAAAGTTTAGTTTAAAAACATAAAGTTGTAACATTGTTTTTACTCAAAGAGTGATTTTCATGATAAAGAGTTAAAAGCATGTAACCCCCAATAAAGCCTAAATATTCATTCTTTCCTAGCTAACTTAAGTAATACACCTAAGTGCTTCTATCAAATGCCTCTTTTCCAAATTTACACTTTCAGACGCCTCGATTTATGAAACACTTAGAAAATAGAATGAATCTCTTTGTTCTGGTGCATACTGTGTGTACTTTCTCGAAAATAGAACAAAAGAGGGGTATTCCTGCCGACGTGCCTCGAAAATCGAACGAGATTGGAATGGAGAAAGGCGTGTGTTAAAATAGGGGTTCGAGGGGGCAAGGGAAGTGCAAGGGGCGCAGGAGGTACAACCCCGATTGCCTGGATTAGCGGAGGCTAGATGGGTTTTTCGTTTTTCGCCCTTTTTGCTAGCCCTTGGCGCATGTTAGGGTAATGATAAGTTGATGCGCCGACTGTATGGGGTACCACTTTGGAGGGTTCGTCTGTTGCTTCAAAGAGTAGCATTCTGTAATGATTAAAACGTTATTTGGTAAAGTAGCTGATTCATTTAAACAACTGAAGTATATTAGGGGGAAAATTTCGTGCTATTACCGCATTTAAGTTTAAGATGTGGGTTACTTATTTAGATAACGTAAAAATTTTACTAATATAATTTATTCTTAACTATTGATAGGGCGTTATAAATCTTTTACAAATGTACTATAATGATTCTTTTATACAAATATAACATAATTATAGCACGATATTAGCCTATTATGTTACAAATGATTAGACAAGGACATTTGAAACCGTAGAAAGTAAGGCATATTTAATATTGATTTAAATTAACATTTTAAGAATATAATTGGTGAATAGTCTCTTGGTTGACAAAAAGTAATTGTAAATTAAATAACTTTATGGCAGTTACTAGAACGAAATATTATTTCTCTGGGGATAAGCGACTGATTTATTTTAATCTTGTTCATTTAATTTAAAAATATAAAAATAAAATTATACCTTACAATTCTATTTCTTTAGAAATGAAAATCCAGAGTTAAAAAGTTTTTTGCTTAAAAGTGTTTTGGTAAAAATGGGTTTTATAAATAAGTGCATTTTATTATACAGTTACAGAGATTAATCAACAAATTTTAAACTAACATTAAGGTGCGTAAGCTTTAACCAGTGGTTGAACTAATGAAACCATATTTTTCAAATAACTGTTTGATTATATTTTGAGAGAGATTTTTGAATCGTATAAATTAAAAATAATATCGGTATTTTGAATTAGCTAATCGCCAGCACTAGCTAATTCGTTTGTCGAATGTACTTAAATTAGGATTGCACCTCATAACGAGAAAAAATATCATAGAGGAGCAAAGTTGCTCGAGATGAATTTAAATTTTGATCAAACAATTGCATTAAGTCGTGTTCTCTATAGTTACAGTGCCATTAAGATAAGCTCATTAATTTAATTGGAATAGAAAGTCGGCCTACACTGCAATTTCTGTAAATAAACACCCTTTTTCTGAACGGATTCGGATTTTCAACTTTAAAAATATAGGTATACTGCAATATGGAAATTTTAGTCTCAATAATTTTGTTAGGAGTGTAGTAAAAACTACGATATCCTTAATTTTACTCTTCATTTTTAACATTTTCACCATGAAAGCTGTAAAACTAATTTCGCTAATGAAAAACTTTTGTACTCAAATGTAAAATTAATATGAATTTTTTTTTAAATGTAAAATACTTATTTATCACTTTTATTATTTAGTTTGCTAATGGGTGAAGTAACTTTGATTTAAGGTGTGACATTTTTAAAATTATATTTTAAACATTCTATTGAATAAAATATATTAGTAGGATAGTTTCCGGAGAAAATATAATTTTATAACTTTATTATTTTTTACAAAAAAGCATTATTATTAGTTTTTTTCCAATCAATATTTTAATAATATTATATTAATATTTTAATATTAGACGATAATATTTTAAAGTTATTATACACATTTTTAAATTGCAGTATTCTTTATTTTACTCATGCGCTGCTGAAAAAGTATACTGACTAATGTTTACAAGAATAACTGTCAGGAATAACTGACTAATTTTTGTTCTTAGTCGCCTTTTTTTCTGTTCTAAAATAAATTAAATGACTGTTTCATAAGCCCAACCCCTCATACTACTATACTATTGGACGATTTCAACATAATGAATGTAACATGTTCATATTTTAAATACTTAAATTTCGATAAACAAAAATATTAAGTAATTTTAATGATTTTGGTTAAAACAACTTCGTCATCGTATACACTAACTCCAATTTTTTTTTAACTTTCCCAACGTAAAGAAAAACTGGATATTACTGATGTTAAAGTTAAAAAATTATGTTATGTCTCTAACAGTCATTTTCTAATTTCGTTTGAAAAATTTAAATTTATAAAAACTAAAAAAAAATTGCAGTTTAGGTAAATAGCACCAAGATTTTCTTTAACAAAAAATATTTATACGGAGTGAAATTTTTAACTGAGTTATATGTATTTTAATTCAGTAAATATTATATTGTAAACCTTTACAGTTCAAAAAATTAATTGTTGCTATTGTTATTTAGTGATATAAATATTAGTTTTTACATAATCTGAAGTAATAGGCTTTTTTTTCAGCATTGTAAATAATTTTGATAAGTGGATGAATACATTGATTCACATTACTAAATTCTAATGTGTCAAACTTTTACGTACTATTAGAATATTGCATCTTTTTCACTTGAATTGCCAAATTACAGTAATTTTTTTTAAAAACAATTTCTTAATATAAGTTAAAAACAAGAATTTATTCTTTTCTAGACGTGTTTATTGACTTTTTTCTATTATATGACCAAATTAACACTTGGCAGGATCTTTTTTTGCCCTTTTGTTTTTTTTGGCTCATTTTGCAAATTTGATCAAAAGAATTTTATTTGTATAGTCCTTATTTTATATTTATATTAATCTTTCGCCATGCAGGCATCTGAAGGGAAGATATGTTGACCCTTTTTCAGAGGCACCATATTAGGTGGGCTAACATTGCTCCCTCAGTAAGGACAGATAGTACAGAAAAGGAAAGATCATCCATGCCTTGCCCGGGATTCAAACCCAGAGCCTTTCTGACGCAAGGCCAGTTCCTTGACTCCTACACAGGTCGGTCGGCTTTTTATTGAATATTAGTGCGAGGAAAAATCATATATCAGCATTTATTATAAATTTTTTTAAATTTATTTCCAAAAGAAAAATATGTTAACAAAAATTTCATTCGTTAACACATTTGGAAGTTTTATCTCAATCTTACATTGGATCTCAATCAATCAATGTTACATTGGATACATTAGATCTTTACTCAATCTTACACTGTTATAAAAGTTTATGTGCAAACATTCTGGTTCTTTTATAATATTACAGATATCCTCTAAACAGAGTAAGAAATATTAAAAAAATAAAAAATTTTACTCTATTCATCTGATATTTTACGTACAAAAAAGCAATCTAAATGGTTTGATGAGCTTAGCTAATATATTCTAATTAATTTATTCCGGCGATGTCTTAACTAAGTTATGAAATCAGATATAAAGATGTACTTTCTCTGAAAAAAAAACACACTCTTTTCAAGAGTTTTAGACTTTTGGTTTTCAAAATACGGGAGGTTGTCATGATCTGGACATATTTAGGGCGGAAAAGCAGTCAAAACTTCGAGTCTCTTAATGTTAATTTTACTTTTAGCTTATTTCACAATATTTTTGAAAATGTTTTCGAGTCAAAAAAACTCGTTCATTAAAAAATAACTCTGCATAAAAAGTAATTATTGCTTTTTATTATTTATTCTAAGAAAGTTCCAAACATTTTATGCTATAATGTAGACAAATGTTTACTTTTTAATCAGGTAGTTTGAAGGGAAAAAAAACTGCTTCCAACTCGTACCGGCAGCAGTGCTGACGGAAAACCAAATCACGTAAGTGACGTATCATGGATTACAGCTCATGTCAAAGGAATAACCATGTGACATTTTCATGGTCTGTTTCTCTGTGTAACGCAAAAGTGCATTATTTACACACAAGAAGTTCGCAAAGATCGGTATTTTGTCCCAATACTTAAACCCTTGTCTTTTTTGGTTGAGTTCAAAATTACAAGGCTACTGAAATTGAACACAGATTTCTGATATGAATCAGTTGCACAACACTGGATATAAATTAGAACAGAAAATAAAGCATAATGGCCTAGTTTGTGTACACATATAAAAATGACTTTATTGCTGCTTTATGGAAAGTCCCTATTTCACCTATGCGATAAAAAAAAAATTCCCTTCGAATACAAATTAACGTGATTCTGATAAGGAAAATTCCCTATGATGCCAGGAAAACCCAGGTGGTAGCACGCGATCTCATTTGCATTTGAGGAGATGTGCGGAAGGAAAAAAAATAAAAAAATAAAAAAGAGTGAAACAGATTTCCTTTTACGCCACAAAATAGAAGTAATTTCTTTTTCTCACCCATTTTCTTACATTCTTTTTATTTATTTCTTTTCTTTTCTTTTTATTTTTTCTTTTCTTTTTAACATTTTACTCTCTTCTCTTTATTGTAGAAAGTGTTTGGGATATATTTTATTCTAATTTAGATTTTGCTTGGTTAGGGCGCTAATTTTAACGCAAGAAAGTTTTTTAAAGCGCTTTTATATATTTCTGCCATTGCAAGTAAATGACATGTGTTATTGCAGGTAAAATGTATAAATGCCCGTCCTGTGTCCCATTATTACTTTTTCTTTATATTCTCATCGAATTGTAAATTTAGCTATTTTTATCTAACTAAAAGAAAATATTTTTGCAACGATGTGTGATATGCATTATCAAGTTTTCAAATCATAAGATTTCAAACATAAAAATTTATTTTAATAAAAATTAAAAGCGTGGAAATATTTTCAATGATAGAGCAAAAAAAATATTAATATTAATTTAACTACTTGGTTTAAAATACCATATAATTAATAAGATACACACTGTAAAAAAGGTGTTCTCAAAATTGTTCAAAAATATGTTAAAATATCTCCGAAGCAAAGCCTCAAAAGTGATGCTCTTAGAGAGGGAAGACATTTCTTGGATGTGGAAGAATTCAAATCAAGTGTTCAACCTAGTCAAAAGAGAGGAAGCTTTATTAGTTGCCACCTAAACCCGAAATGACACACCATGGCATACTTATTTTCAATTTCAATGATACAGAAGGTAGCAATTTGTAAAATATGGTCCCAATAGCTTAGTCAGGAGATTGGTAATTCTAAATTCACTTTTTGCTTATTTTGCTTTATCTTAAAAACTTTTAAGTGAATTAAATGTATGTCATGATTTTCATTGCGGTGATCACTATATAAAGCTTCCTAACACTCCCTAGACTGGGGTGTACAATTATGGTAGTTAGATCATGCCACTACGAACCCGGAAATCCTTGATTCGAATCCTGCCCGCAGCCAAAGAATATCGCGCTCAAATATCGCTCTGGATATTCCATTTGTATTGCCTTTAATATGTATTTTTTGAGAATCTATTTCTAAGATGAAAAGTTAAAACTACATAGAAAGTGGTAAATTAATGAATAAAACGAACAAACAGTGGTAACAAGGAGTGGTGACAAAAGAATAAAACATCGATACAGGACGATAGTCATCATCGAAGTTGACCACATTTAATGTAAAATTAAAATCCTTGTAACGAAATATAATGCAATGAAAGAATGAGAAAGACAATTATTAGAAAAAAATTTCTGCTTATTATTAACTAATTATACCTCGATAAGAATTCATTAGATTTTGATAGCGTTTTCTCTTCAATTATTGTTAGTTAAAGACTACTACGGTGTTCACATTTTAACTCCATTTTGTCAAAGAATCTAAAAGTAAATATTAAGAGAGAAGTCTAAACAATCTCTAATGTTTAGTATTTTCTATTGTCAAGATACCAAAAACACCTTCTCTTTTTTTTACAATAAAATGTAACATCAAAAAATGTTTTTATTTATCGCACAGAGCAGTAACTTTTAAAAATGATGGTTTCCTTAGATAGGAAAAAAGTAATTTAAAAAGAATCACGATCAAATAATAATCCTACAAATAAACAAAAAAAAAATGTCCTCACTTTTATGACGTATATATACGATCACACGCTATTGTCCATTCCATTTTTTCCGTGATAGAAATTTCAATCGTCATTGACCAATGCGAAGCGGCAATCGAAATGCCGGCCTAATCTGGAACTGCTATATATCAAAGCAGTATCGCCTGAACGCAGGATGCTCCGAAGAAAATAAATATGTCGGAGGAAAATTCCCAAAAAATAGTGGAAAGAAATATCAAAATGTGGTCATTTAAAGTAAAAGAGGAGTACTGAAAAAAAAAAAAGAAAGAAGAAATGCATCAGCTTCAAAATTCTCTCACTTTGAAAGATATAATACTTCTGGAAATGGGCACTTGTGGTTGCTATTTTTAGAGAAAATGGTGCAAGTATGCTAAGAACTTCGTGTTATTTTAATTTAAACAGCGATTGCCGTTGTGGAAAGGGGCACTAATGATCAAACATGCAATTTATTCTAGTTTTTTTAAATAGTATAAATTGTTTCTTATCAAAGGGTTTAAAAAAAAAGAAAAGATTCAGCACCATTTACGGTACTTAAAGAAAATTGTGCTAACATGACGCATTTTGCCTTATTTTAAACAGGAAATCAAATACAAATATTGAAAATATTAAGTAAATAATTAAACTCAAGTTAAAGATTGATTTATAAATTATTTAATTGAAAGACCGAATGACTTTTGTGAGAAAAAAAGAAGTGCCAATCATTGTGGTAAGAAAAATGCGTTTCATAAAGTTTGAAAAGAACAGTATTGGCATCTATTTGTAAAAGCTTTACAATTAATTATGGATGTTGTAGAGTAAGCTATATTTTATGTGAATTAAAATTAATATTTTCAATGCAAATATTGAAAATATTAAGTAAATAATTAAACTCAAGTTAAAGATTTTATAAGTTATTTAATTGAAAGACCAAATGACTTTTGTGAGAAAAAAAGAAGTGCCAATCATTGTGGTAAGAAAAATGCGTTTCATAATAGTTTGAAAAGAACAGTATTGGCATCTATTTGTAAAAGCTTTACAATTAATTATGGATGTGGTAGAATAAGCTATATTTTATTTTAATTAAAATTAATAAAAATAAAAATTGGAAGATAACGATGAAACTACCACTAATTTAGTCAGACCCTGAAAAGAGGAGATATTGCAGTTATCGAAAAATTTGGAATAAATTGAACAATTGAGAGCTTTTGTAGATAAAAGTGCCAATGAACTTCAAAGTCATACACAATATTTTCCAAAGTATCTTTAAAGAAATATATCTATTTCAGCAAAGTATCTATTACAGAAATGCATCAAATCTGTATCTATTCAAGAAAATGATAAACATTGAACTATTTCTCTGCAAGAGTCCAGAAAATTAAATATATAATTGTCTTTCTTTATAACAACTGTTGAATTCTGCAAACTTTTTAATGTGAAATAATTGTTAAAGAGCATCATGAACATCACTTTGTAATAGTTCGGTACAAAATATTTGGAATTTTCCAATTTTAGTAAAGTGTTTAAGGTTGAATTATTGTAATGATAATAAGGAATCTAGTACTGGAGTAACAAAAGAAGTCAACAATTGCAAGCCAACCATGCCGAAGACAAAAGCTATTTATTCCTTTATATTTCATTCGTAGATATAAAATTAACGAAAGGTGGAAATGGGAAACAAATGGGAACATGACTAATGTTAGCTACAGTAAGTGAAAGGTATACCTTCCGTTACAAGTCGGACACACAACAACTATGCAAATAATGTATGCAGTGTACATAAATACACTAAATTAAACTGTAAGAAATTGCTGTTGTTTTTACTGACTTTCTCTGCATATGAACTGTTTTGTTGACCAAAACGATTTTTCTTCTATTTTTCATTCTAATTATAAATGGATTAAAACCGTCAGTTCAAATTCTGGTTATCGTCATGCAGTTCATCTTACCTTGTGGGGAAAGACCATTAGATAATTACACTCTTTCATCTATCAAAAGGTACCTCAAGATCGAATCAAGTTTGCATGTCTTATATACTAGTGAATTGATGTTTAATAATCGTAGTGGTAGTTAAGCCACAATACTCCTCCACCAGAATTTTATCAGGGATAGAATTCGATGAACGGATACCACTAGTTGCTGTACTTGATAAAAGACCGGGAGAGCTGGAATAAGGTCACCGGGTATTGAGCTTTAGCTATGGGAGCTGTAAGCTCATGGTTGTGTGTGTGGTCACTCCTGTTTTGATATTAGCAGTCGAGTGAGTGCAGAAACCAGTTGTGTGTAAATGAGACTGAGAAGTAACAGCGTAAGGAGGACGATGATGCAGTCACAAATAGCAAATCAACTGTTCAGTGTGGACCATACATCGAAGTAGTCGTGATCATATCACGTCCGCTGGTCATTTATGTGAGGGAAGACAATTAGACAATGCTAACCTTTCATCTATCAAAAGATACCTCAAGATTGAATCAAGTTAGCATGTCTTATATACTAGTGAATTGATGCTTAGTAATAATAGTGGTAGTTACGCCACAACCTTGCGATGACTCTACATTTTTAAAAAATCATTTTACGATTATTTTCGTTACGTGCTCTTAGTATTTAGAGTATTTATCTTATGGTTTTGAACATCGTATTAATATAACTTCGATTCGACTTTTTTGATAATTGGTGCTGCACGTGAACCCACAGGAATGACTATCAAGAGGAACACCAATTCTTCGCTACATTGGCCTGCAGGAAAATTGTGATTCAAATAACAAAAAAAAAAACCCCAGGACATTTTAGCCCCAGATTAACTGACCCCAGTCATGAACCAACAGTAGAACATGTAATCTTGATTCTATACTGATCAACTTTTAGCCTCTGTTACATTTTGAGCTTTTATCTACATGTGATTTCAGACTTCATCGACTTCTATTCAAATTTTTACTTTGAGACATTTACGTTTAAGACTTTTAGCTCTCATTGACTTTTAGTTTAGTGATTTTGTTTTAATCTTTAATTTCCTTAGCATTATCATCATTTTGATTCGTGAAATTTACACCAGCGCTTTTAGCTTCCATAGATTTTAAATCATGATTTTCATTACCTTAATTTTTAGCTGATTCATTTTTAACTGTCCACCACTGCTGTCATTTGGCAAAATTTTACTGTATTTTTAGTTTTCAGTTTAAATATTTAATGTAATAATTTAACTTTTAATCTCCGTATGCCTCCCTGGGTTGGATCAAGATTCTACCTACCTTATTGTCAAATTGTTACAGCACGTGATTATTATATTGTTTTAGATATACTTTTCTGAAAGGTCAGTTGCCAGACACTTTTATACGAGTTGGCCACACTATAGTTTTAAACGTTTTTACACTTAAATACTTTTTTAATAAGTTAGCCTTTCAAGATAAAAACAGTTTCAGATTTTTCATCATAACGAGACACTAATACCGTAGTAACTCTGGGGAGAGAGCACTCGCCATCCAATGAGGTGACTCAAGTTTAATTTTCAGCGTCAACTAGTCGTACGAATGATGCTTGCGGTACGATGTTATCATAGTTATTTTACAGGGTAAAATAACAATTAAACAATTATTAAAATAAGAATTTGCATGCTAAAATAACTGAATTTCTTTCTTAAAGTAACAGTTTTTATCTGATTAAAAAAACAGGCGTCTGTTTTGAAATAACAGTATTTTTCTGTAACGGTTTTATACTGGCACACTAGCTGACAGATTTTTTTCCTCCGTAAATTTAACAATTATTTTTCTTGCAGGGAATAAACATATGAAATTAATAACTTCTGTGGTTGTTGAAGAAAACGTAATAAGTTAATTTTGCATTTCATATTAATTTCAAAAGAGTAATATTACTTTTAAAAAGTTAGGAACATGAAACATATATATATATATATATATATATATATATATATATATATATATATATATATATATATATATATATATATATATATATATATATATATATATATATTATATATATAACATTTTAAGTAGTGCATACTCAAAATATGACTCTTTCAACGATAGATCTCCATGGCTAGTATTTCTTTTTTTAATGTGAAACACTATTACATTTAAAATTTGTAATATTATTTAGAGTGATCAAAATTATTAAGGTGTTACTAGAATATTGTTTATTTAATGCAAGATATTTGAGTACTGTAAGTAATAAAAAAACAACAACAAATATTTGAATGTGTGCGATTAGACATTCCCTATGTGATTGAGAATTTTAGTTTCTAATGAGTAAGCGTAATATAAAAAAAGTTCTTCGTATTTCATGCCCTATATAATGTTTGAAAATACCATAATACTGTATTTGACAGACCTGAAACTATATGGTTACATGCGTTGTTGATTTCATTGCAACAAGTTGAAACTGTTTAAATATAGCTACAGAACAAACTTTTAATTATAATTAAGAGAAATGTTTGACTTATAATGTTAAAATAATTCCTCGTAAAATAACTAAAACTACAGTTTCTTTAAAATATAGCTACAGAACAAAGTTTCAAATTTAATAAAAGCAATGTTAGATTTATAATACTGAAATAAATCATCGTCACATAAGTGAAACAATTAGTTGCCGTTATAAAAAAAAGGCATTAAAATATAACTAGAACTTTAAACTAGACTATGATTAGAAGGCATTAAAATAAAATTATAAGTGTTCGAAATGTATGTTTCATAATTTCGTTTTTCCATGGCGTAAAAGATAATATAAATGAGTAAAATGAAGAAGTATTGCAGTTTCACTTATTTACGGTAATAATAATTTATTCATATATGTTTTATACCTACATATACATTACTAAAATTTAATTGAAATTAAAATGCAATTTCGGAGCAAGGAAATACGAGAAACTTGAAGTGGTAAAAAATATTTCTTATTTAAAACTCATATCGGAAAAATTCATATTGGATTCATATTATGAAATAAAACAAAATATTTGTTAATAAAAAGAAAACATTTGTTTTTAGTTTTCAGTTAGAAAAAAATTTAATTTTTTTGTTAAAAAAATATTCTTAACTATTTATTATAAATTTTTACGATTGTAAATTGTTTACGCAAAAGTTTAAAGTAAAAGAATTTTAAGAACTTATTTAAATGCTTGGATTTTAGTGTTTATGTTCCTGTTCTCTTTTATTTAAATTTATATCATTCCGTCTCGCTTTACCGTTTCTGACAAGTTGAATGAAATACAGTTTAAAGAATGAGCATTTTGAAACAAAAATTAATTATTCACATGTTAAAATTGCAATTTATTTCAAGAATTATCTTAAACATAATCTGTATCGATACAATTTTAACAAAAAAATTCTTTAAATAAATTAAACAACATGCTTTTTTTAAAAAAAAATTAACTCTTATTTCTTTTGTTACACTGAAAAAAATATGTTCAAAACTATCAGAATATGGTAAAATTTGCTGCGTTTCTGGCTATATGAAAGCACTAAAAAACTCGGTAGTTCTTACCTAAGTGCTTCGGTAATGATTTCGGTGAAATTAACTATGAAATATTTACTCTCCTTGTTCCCAAAACATGATGCTAACATAGTGCTTAGTGATGCGAATGCTAAGGTTGGCAGAGAAGTTAAATTCTGCCCCACCATTTGTAAACATAACTTACGTGAAGCTACCAACAATAATGGCCAGAGACTTTACTTTTTCGATGCTGAATATATGTTGGTTGCCAGTACTTTCCCCCCCATAAAAGCATTCATAAATTTACTTGGAGTTCCCCAGATAGTGACACTTGTAATCAAATTGATCATGTCCTTATAGATGTAAGGCATGCATCAGACATACAAGATGAGAGATCATTTCGTGGAGCAAATTACGACTCTGGTCACTTCCTTGTAATTATGAAACAGGGGGTAAGAATTTCTAATGTCTGAAGATATCAAGGTGAGAAAACAAAAAAGTTTAATTGTCATCTTCTTAAAGAATATGATACAAAACAGAAATGTATAAAACTGAAATAGAAACCAGGTTGAAACGCACTAAGTTTGAAGAAATAAAGAGCGTAGATGAAAAATGGAATGCACTCAAAATGGTAATATTAAAGTGTCATAGGTAATATTAAAAACACCAACAGGAAAGACTAGTTTGACCAGGACTGTAAGGCCGACCGATTGCAATTTTTGAAAGAAGGGTACTACGAAGTATCTGTGGTAGAACTCGTGTAAATGACTCATGAAGAAGAACTAACTCAGGGCTGTATAAAATCTTAATAGAGCCCCTGATGTTGTCAAGTACATAAAAATACAAAGATTAAAACTGCCTGAACATTTAATCATAATGCAGTACCACCGAAACTGTAGGTAGATCGACAGTGTTGACATCAACGCTTTGAAAATCACAAACTGGGGGACAGTCTCCAAACAGGGAGGGCAGTTGGAGGAAACTCCTGGAAGAGGCCAGGCCCCACCTTGGGTTGTCACTCTAGTGAGGAAGAAGAACAATAAAGTATGGCTTTACTACCATGCAGTTTAGTAGATTTCAGGTTTGGTAGATTTTTTTTTGCTGCTGGGCAAAATTTGGCAATTAAAAGAACAAAAAGCAATGGCTAACGTAATAATAAAATACGGCTTCATACATAGGCTTTATATATGAAATTTCGTAAAGGGGAAAAAATTTGCTGCTTTTTTTCATGTAACTGTAGAGCATGGGATAGAAATGATTTATTCGGTTAAACTTACTTTTCAGTTTTGCATTTTTCACTAAATGTGTGGTAATAAGAACCTGAGAACTTGAATTTCCTGTAAACTATTTCCATATGAACGGAAAAATTGCGAAATAAACCATATATTTGGTTTAAATACCTGCCAACTTTTAATCCTTTCAAGGATGATTTTCTTCAGTGGTAGTAAAATGGAACTTAAATTATAATTTTAGGCAGACACATATGCTGTATTTTGTACAAACTTCTGTGGACTACCAGAACAGTATTACATATTAATATATATGCTTACTTTCATAAAATTAGTGGTGGATTAAAAAGATTATAAATTAAGTTTATAGAAAGGAATATATAGAAAGCATACATTTTACCACCACTTTAAATACAGAAATAAAATTTTACGCCAAATGCGTAAAAGTTGGAAAGTATGCATATATTTTGGTTCTATTAAGCAGAACATAATGCTTTTTTTTAAATTTTTTTTTTTACTGGAAATGTCCTTACAATTCGATAATTTTACCCACATTTTTTTTTTCCGTGCAAAAGAAAAATAATTTAGGACTGCAAATTCATATTTTACACGACTAAATTAGAATTAGAATTTTGAAGACCAAAAACAATTCGATTATTACGTGCCACTCTCCTCCTAAACGAGTTGAAACAACCCCGCACTGATATCACCCGCTCCCGAAAATCAACCTCTTCCAGCTTCTCCCGCGGAGTCAAGGAAAACCGAAACTAGCTCTGGCGGCGATATCGTCGATGATATACGGCAGAGGCTCACCGTCCAAATCTACGTTACTTTTACAAATGCACTCTTTCCCCTTCCCCTCTTCCCAACCCATCCTCCCCCGCATCTTTATTCTCAAAGAGAAAGAATAGAGGAATGAGACAACGATGCTACCTCTTTTGCTCCGTCCTGCATCTATTTCTCTTTTCTCATTCTCAACGTAATGATGAACAGCGTTTCCGAAGGGCTTTCCAGCCCCCCTCTGAAGAGGGGTTTCCAAACGATTCCCTCTTCTTTTACCCCCTCCAAGTCTTGATCCTTTAATTAGTTGGCAGAGATTCTCCCTTCAGGATTTTCTATAATTAAGTCGCAAACCGTGGCCTTGTCTCTCCTTAAGGGGGGAAGAGGGGAGGCTGCTGGGGGGTACTTGAGAAGAACCGGTGATTACAGGAGAAAAGGTGAATTTGTGGCTCCCTTTGTGTACTGCGGTGTAGGGTGAAGTAAAATAAGAATCTAGATCACTAAAACCTCGATCATTTTCATGTTTTTGCTTCAGTTCGTTACAAGTAATTATAAAATGTCAATAAAATGTAAAAAATTTAATTTGATTTTTAATTACATTTCCGTTTGCTTAATATAAGTGAATTGTTAAGGATAGATATTTAACGCATCGACTTTTTCGAATGATTTTAAAGTTCGGGAAGTTAGATTTATTCTTCAAGGTTAGAATTGCTGAATTTTGACAAGGGTCATTAAGTTTAAATTTAGTTTGCAAAAGTGTTTCCGAAAGAATAATAATATAAAAACCCTTTTCATTAAAAAAAAATTGATAGTTTTACTTTTTTGAATATTTTAAAAGAAAGCTATTAATTATAAGTACCTTTTTAAAGGCTACTTTTTTCTTCAAAAAATATCAAAGTTAATGCCCACAATTTTAGGCCTTATAATTTAAATTAGATGTCTATTTTTGAATCAACGGGGAACTATTATTTTTAAATTTATTAGCTGATTGTTAAAATTAAATATTACAGTAATAAAAAATTTAACAAATATCTGTATTTTGCTCACATTCATTCGACAAAAATAATAATTACATTATATTGTAAAATAAAGAGAAAAAAAAAGTAATTTAATTATTTTTATTCTACTAGCTTTTAAAACGAAAATGCAATTGTCAATCAAGATTAAATTAGATCTTTTCCTTCAGTTTAATTTTATATAGCTGTTTAATAAACTAAGAACTATACATTTCTAATAGTTGATTGTAGTATTCAAGTTTAAATTTTAATTTGAGGATATAACGAGAAATTATTGCCGCGTCTTATTTTTCGTATATCAGACTTATAACATAATAATAGTTAACAGATTTAACATGCCTTTAAATATATTTACTGGCACCACAAAGAATTTAATTTCTATTATTTTAAATTTTCTGTCTATGGTTCACTACCAAAATAAACAAATTCTAATATAGTAATTTTTATAAACAAGCTAACACATGAGTAACCCGTCTTTAAGGCAACAAGCCCACAAAGTATCAGTTAAATTTTCAAAGAGGTTTTTGCATTTTAATTTGGCAGAGAGCAATATTTTTTAATCAATTGAAGCTTTGTTGGTCTGAAACTTTAGTTTTGGAATTTAATTATTTTAATAACCAATTAGAAGATTCAATGCAAATAATGCGTTTTTCTGCATTTTCTGTTTTTTTCATTCGTTCTTTTGTTGTTTCTTTTCAAAATGCAAATTTTTACTTTTTCACAAATTGTTGATTGCACTTAAATAAAATTTGGTAAATGGTTTGTACACGGAGAAAATAAATTCTGGTGAGATTACCACACTGTATGATAATTACAATTTTGGTTAAGAGAACCGTAATTCTCGTAGCTAAAACCATAATTAAAACCATAATGTAATAATTATGTACCATTGTCTAATAATTAACAACCATAATGTTCGGTATTAAAAATCATAACGTTCGAAATTAAAAACCATTACGTTCGGTATTTAAATCAGTCATTTTATAATTTTTACCGTTTAACAGGTAATTATTTACCAGAAATTCTAGTTTTTAAAATTGTTGTTCTTATTACCAAACATTTGAAAGAAATATAAAAATGAATAGTAAATTTAACCTAATAAATGATTTTTATGCCATGCTCTAAGGTCTAAGGTATCATCGTAATATTACAAAATTTTACAACACATTTTAAAACCATATTTTATTGTTAATTTCACCAAAATCATTACCAAAGCTCTTCGGTAAAAACTGCCGAACATTTCCCAAAGAGTCAGAAACACGGTAAATTTTACCATATTCTGGTAATTTAGACCATATTTTTTTTCGCAAAGTTGTCGTATATGTTTTCAAAATATATTTAAAATTCAATTGTTTTATGTTAAAAAAATTATTAAAACATACTTGAAAAATCTTATCAAATTTTGACATTAACTTGTGTAGACCATCATATTCAAAAATATTTTTCGATTCTTTTGTCTAAAATTTTATTTAAAAAACAAGTAATTTACTATTAAACCTAAAATAAGTAATTAAGTTACAAAATGTGCCTCATAAAGAACATGCGCCTCATAAAGATGTATGATAAAGACTCATAAAGACATGTATGCAAGACTACTCGAGTATATCCTACTTCAACAATATATATATATATATATATATATATATATATATATATATATATATATATATATATATATATATATATATATATATATATATATATATATATATATATATATATATATATATATATATATATATATATATATATATATATATATATATATATATATATATATATATATATATATATATATATATAGCGTTTTCATACCTTAGTTTTTGCTACATGAAATGCTCATACAAAAACGCATTTTAGTTTTAAGTGACATAGTGTTGAATCTCGTTTTAAGTTTTGTGGGAGTGAGACTTTTCTCAATTTTAAGAAAATATATGTGCTGGTGCTTCATGCTAATATGAAAAATGAGGAACTGGAGCATACTTGTAATCGAAAACAATTTTTAACGGGATAAAAAATGAGATTTAAGACAAACCATTTTAGATTCATGAAACCAAATTCCATGCTTGTTTGCAAAAAGTTTATGCTTTAAATTATTTTAATTAAAATTTTTATTGAATTTAATTTATTTAAATTTTTACGGAGAAGTCCACCCTATCTTTAATAGTTTAATATTTTAAATCTTAAACAATAGAGTGAATTACAATACATTTTTCTTTTTATAATTATTTTGTTTTAAATGACAAATGCTAGAAAATTCAGGAAAGAAAATGGTAAACATCGTCAAGCATTCTTTTCCTAAAATCTTTCAGTAAGAGCGTAGTGCATAAAAAGCACATATTTCACTCTAAATACCCACGTTAGGCAAGTTCTTCTCGCTCAAATCTTTCTTGAAAGATCAGGCTTCCTGAAAATCCTCAAAATATTTAGCATTCCATCACCTTTTATCTGATGCTCTGCATATCTTTATAGTTTCAATAAAATAAAAAAAATCTTTTCTTGTTCCACTATTTAAATAAATAAAAATAACCCTGAAAACACAAGCGATTTTCAGATTTTTAAATACAAGCTAATCAACGGTACAATATTTCAGTTTTGTCCACTGTTAAGTGTATAGGATGCTCTGTAACGGACTACAAATCACTGCCAACCAGCAGCCAACGAGAAGCTTCGGAATCGGTTACCATAGCAACGTCAAATCCAAGACAGATCTCTCTTGCAGAGGGTTGCTTGGCTAAAACGAAACAGTTTGGCGGAGAATGGTGAGATAGTCGTTTCGCCAAAAATATTTCAATTTTGCGCCTTAGGAGGAATTAAAATAATCTTATTTAAACAAATCTGTTTAATGATGTAAGTTTAAAAGGTAATGACTCGAACGAAGAATAATGAATATGATAAAGAAATTTGAATAATTAGGAGTTGTTGGATGAGGTATTGATATAATATAGTTGAAAAGTAACTACATATTTTATAGATATAGTCGTTGATTACTATTTTTTAACAGTTAAAGATTACTTTATCATGAATTATTTCACTTACATTTATTAAAAATAATATTTCACAAATGCACTAAAATAGATAGAAAATATGATTAAAATATGATTAAATTATGAGCAGCATATGATGATTCCGAGCTTAAAGATTACTTTATCATGAATTATTTCACTTACATTTATTAAAAATAATATTTCACAAATGCACTAAAATAGATAGAAAATATGATTAAAATATGATTAAATTATGAGCAGCATATGATGATTCCGAGCTTAAATTAATAAGAAAACTTTAAGGTTAAAACATTTGGCACTAGAAAGTCCAAAAATTTTTAAGCGCTCTTATTTTTAGGACATTATTAAGTGACTATTTTTATTTTCACTATATTTTATATATAAATATAGTGACTATATTTATTATTTCGCAGAGCTTATTTTTGATAATATCTCAATTAAAATGCAATGCATACAATTGATGTACAGATCATATAATTCATATGTTAAGCAGCGAACGTATATTTTAAATCGGAAATATACTCATATTGTTTTATTAAATGATGTATGAATTCTAGACATTAAATATACATGAACTGAGATTGGACATAATTCTCTAAACGAAACAATAATGTGCATATACGAAACGTAATAAAAGGATCTAACAAAAACATAAATAGAAGAGATTACGGATGATAGCTAATAATTTTATTTACAAAAAAAAACAGCAAGTAAACTCCATGAGAGAATTTCTCAAGTAATCATTTTCTTCTTAAAAAATTTAATACGAAAAATTGCATCAAAAAATAAATTTCGATTAAAAAAAACGACCTCAATTTATTTTATTCGGTGAGTTAAAATTAATATAAGGTATCAAGTTGCCTATTACCGTAGATTACGCATTGCAATAATACTTCTGACAAATTTAAATGAATAATACAAAGAAACTGAGTGGTAAAATGTTATTAAAAACTTCATTCTCTTCAGAAATATACAAATAGGAAGCAGCAGTCTACGTATTTCAAGCGCTCAATAATAGGGGCCCAATTTCCAGACCTGACAGACGTGACTCAGAAGAAACAAAAGTAGTTTGAAATATAAAACGTTAAGTTACCAACGAAAAATGAAGGGACAAAATTAGGAAAACCACAGTAAAAAAGATGCAAAACAGAACATAACTTGAAACATGTCGACTGTTATTTCCACTTTGTATATTTTTGAAGCGAATGAAGTTTTAAATCAAGTAATATCCTGCCATTTTTAATTCAATTACTTCACTTTCATGTTATACTTTCACTTAAAGACGGATTTTATTTTCAGTTTAATTTTATTTCCTTTTTTTAAAAATATATAAATAAATTTGATTTATAACCAACTATTTTATTCCAGTTTATCCCTTTTTTTGTAAACAATTTAATTTCAAATTTGAAAATATCATCGTCACTTACATCAACTTATCACTGTAATAAACGTTCCAGGTGGAAAAATATACTGCCAAATGACATAGTTTATTTTGGTCAAATTGCAAGATTAAACGCAACTTCACCGAAAGCATCATTAAAATAAACTTATAAATTTTTTTTTTACTATAGGATGTTATAAGGTGTTATTTATATGGTATCGGGAATTAAAAGTAAACTGTGACTTTTAGACAGTTTTTACTGTTCTATGTATTTTTTGTTTTGTTTTTTATTGCTTTTGTAAGGCATTATAGTTTTTTTTTTTAAGAATTATGTGTTTATTCTACAAAAGTAAGTTCATGAACATATAAAGCAAACAAAAAAAATGCGTTTTCATTGTACTTATATATTTAAAAAAAAAAAACTGAGTAAATGCATTGTTTAAAAACGAAATGTTAATTATTTAAATCAATAAATAAATACATTTAGTACAGATATATTAATCCAATTGCACAATATTAATAAAATCAATAAAAATTTTGTGAATTTTAAAAAGTTTTAAACTTCAGTAAAAGCATTTTCCCCGGTTTCCACTTTCTAATTTCACTGATACAAAAAAAAAGAAGAAAAAAAAGAACATTTTGCAGCAAAATGTTTGTAAATTTATGCTAAATTGAAGTAAGTTACTTGCAAAAAATTATACAAGTTTCATTGTTTATGTATTGCAATAAGTGAAGTTCATATTTCTTATTAGCTAACTTTCTAGCACAATTACTTATTCATTTGTTTGTGAACTTAATAGTTTTCAAACTAAATACTTTCAGAAATAATTAATTTTTCAATAAGTTTCTTTCAACTTGTTTACATTGAGAAGGCATTTAAATTATAAGTAAAGACGAAAAAAGGTTTTTAATGTATACAAATTACAATAATATTTGTTTTTTACATTAGCATTTGGGGGGGGACTTAATTTGCATTTATGTAAATTGAACTTAATAGTTTTTAATCCAAATACTTTTAGGAATAATTAATTTTATAATAAATTTTATAATGAATTTCATTCAACTTGCTTATATTGAGAAGCATCTAAATTATAAATACAGGCTAATAAAGATTTTTAATGTACAACAACTAATGAGAATATTTTTTTTTACGTTATATAAATATTCATATAAATTGAACGTAATAGTTTTCAGAACAGGAATAATTAATTTTACAACAAATTCCTTCCAACTTGTTTACATTGAAAAAGCATTTAAATTATAAGTATAGGTTAATTAAGATTTTTAATGTACGACAACTCAAATAAGTTTATTTGCTTTTTTCATTATTTGTTTATTTATTTTAAATGCGAGATTTTCTGAATCGAGATATAAATAAAACAATCATTGTTTTTTTAAAGTTAAGAGATGTATGCATATTGGTTTTCGTGACTTAGCTAGTATAAAACAGATTATTGTTTTTAAATTCCATTGTAAGTGACAGGATCAAGTCAGAGTCTTTCTTAAATTTAAATGAAGAAGTTTTTACTGTTAAAACATCACACACCTAATGCAAATTTGTCGGTTTGAGCTATTTTAGTTTCTAAATTACATTTCAACATGATTAAAAATGATCGTTTTCTATCACTACTAATTATATTTTCAAACGCAAGTACTTCATTTGGTTTTCATTCTTGCTTTTAAAAAATCGTCAAAGAAACTTTTGAAATAAATTTAGCTTCAAAAGTTAGATTGATCTTCTATCTAAAATTCATCTAAAAGAAAGGCATTTTTTGTGTATTCATTTTTGATTTTTAGAGTGTGTTAGTTTATGCAACTAAACATACAAGGGCTAGTTTAAAGTAAAAATATTTTTCTTCCTCAGCATTTCAAAATTGAGTAAAGTTATAAGTTGAGCATAAGGAAGCAAATAAAATACGCATTGCTTAAAATAACTTATGAAAAAATGATTAAAAAATTGAAAGAAACTAATAGGAAAAATAAGCAAAAGCTGTAATTTTTGAATTTAATGATGAATTAAATTGAGTTAAAATTGAAACATATTGTGAATTCTTATTACTTTTTCTTCGGTCACTTCCTAAATAACAAAACGGAAAAAAAAATTATTTCTGAATTCTGATTTTGTAAAAAAATGAAAAGGCCTCTAGTCGTGACATGCCCATTCATAACAAAAGTATGGTCAAAACTACCTGAATATGGTAAAATTTATCATGATTCTGGCATCTATAGGAACTCCTAAAAGCTCGGTAATTTTTACCGAAGATTTTTTTTTTCATGTCCTTGGTATAATTAACGGCGGAATAGGTTTTCTTTTTACATGTGATAAAATTTGATAATTTTATAATGATACCTCAGAGCATGGCATAAAAGCCATTTATTCGGTTAAATTTTCTTTTCAGTTTTGTATTTTTTACCAAGTGTGTGGTACTAAGAACAATCATTTTAAAAACCAGAATCTCCGGTAAACTGTTGCCGTATGAACGAAAAAATTACCAAATGAAAGGTTTAAATACCTTAAATTTTGGTTTTATTAACCAGAATCATGCATTTTTTTTTTACCCGAAATGTTATTACCATACAATTCGGCAATTTTACCAGCATTTTTTTCTTAATGGGGCAAGGTGTAATTCACTCCGAAAAAGTATCTCCACTATTTCTGAGCTTCCAGTTGCATAAAGTATTTTTTTACGTGTAAATGGAAAGGTGAAATATCGAAAGGAAGGAAAAAGAATCAAAAAGATAATCAAGTATATTTTTAAAAAAATCTATATGTTTTTTCAATAATTATATTTTTTCAATAAAATAACTGTTAAACAATTGTAGAATAAAGTATTTTTTTCTGTGCGAAAATGTTAATTATGCTAATTTTAAAGGACTTTAGAGAGGAAAATTTTAACCTAAATAAAATAGGTTAACTTAAATAGAAAGGAAATTTTTTTTTACCTAAATACAATAGATTTAGCTTAAATAGAAAGGATTTTTCTTAAAAAATTTTAATCTCTACATTACTTTCCTTAAAAAATTAATAACAACAAATATTCCATTACAAATTCATATCAAATGAAGGAAGAAAAAAATTTTCTGTCGAGACATACATGACCCGAAAACAATCACTTGTCTCTTAACGAATCCAAGTTTTTCTGTTAAAAAATATTTAGTACTGAAATAAAAAGAAAAAATAATATTGCATTCCATAATGTTTAAAATACAGTAAAAAATAAAATAATTTTAAAAAAATAATAATTTTGTATCTTTTAAATTTTTGACGCTTCCTTAATAAATTAGAGAATAATTGGGAAAGAAAAAAGGAAGCATCAGGATAAACAAAAAAAAGAAAAGAAATTAAATTGAATAAAAGAAGCCAAAGTAGGCGATATTGAGGACCCAAGACGTCCGGAGCATTCCAAGATGGCTGCCTCCTTCCGTCCAGGGGGGCTCAGATGGGCTTCAATCCTAGGGGCTTATGGGTAATGTGACGTGGATGATTCAGAGTGATGGAGGGGTGTGTGGGACTGATGGGACGGCGCTGCCATCCATAAGCCAAACCCCGTGATGTCACATGGACGCGTACAGACATGTCATTTACAAAAGTTTTCCTTCTTCTTTACCTCCAGTCACAGACATTTCCCGTTTTTTCATTCTCCTTCACTTCTACTCGTCACTCTTAAAATAGTTTTTTTTTTTTTTTTTTCCTTTTGACATTCTTTCACCGAAGATGATTCCAGAATCTGAAAAACAAAAATATAGATAGAGCATATATGTTAAGATATAACGGAGAAGGCTTTAAAAAAAAATATGTGAAAAGTTGGAAGCAAGTTAGTGTAAGAACTAATTGAAACTGATTTTATTCTGAACTATATTGTTTTCCAGTAATTTTGCTTCATTTTTCTAATTATAAATTCTTATCTGCGCAGTAAAAAAGTTGTAAAAATAGTGCTAGTTGTATGTAAATCTCTTATTAAGTAAAGGTTAGTAGTTGAGTTTGTAACTTTATTAATTCAAATAGTTAACTTTAAATATAAATACCTCTAACTGCATAGATTCATAAGTTTAAAATATTCAACATAACTCGTCCTTAAAAAAATCTCAAATCTTAGCATGTAAAGTTGAAGTTCATTAGCCTTAGTTTAAAACCCTTATTAAAAAAATTTATGAAATAAAGCGTTTTTTCTACGGTAAGAAAAAAAGTATAATCAAAACTATCAGAATATGTTAAATTTACTGTGTTTCTTGCTCCAGGGAAACACCAAAATGCTCGGTAATTTTTACCGAAGCGTTTTGGGTAAAATTTTAGTAAAATTAACAATAAAATATTGTCTCAGAATCTGTGATAAAATTTGCTAAATGTGGCTAAATTTGGTAATTTAATCTTGATATCTTAAATCGTGGTATATAAAAATTTATTTGGTTAAATTTGCATTTCAGTTTTTTTTTTTTTTTTTTTTGTTAAATATGCGGTAATAAGAATCTGAATTTTGAAAACCAGAATTTCCGTTGGGCAGTTATCATATGAACGTAAACATTACCAAATGAATGGTTTAGATTAAATAGACAAAATTATGTGTTTCTTTTTTTTTTAAACCAGGAATGTCATTAACATACAGTTAGGTTATTTTACTAGAATTTTTTTCTCCGTGTATAAAAAGCGGATTGTTGGAAAACTTCCTGAGCTAGCGAAATGATATATGCGTTGAATTTCAAAGTATTGGCCGAAAAAAGAAAATGAGCATGAGAAGTTAACCTTAAACTAATTAGTCTTGCACAAACTTTTATTGTTTTTACTGAATAATCTTAGGTTAAAAATTATTTTTTTAAAAAGAAAATTCAAATTTTGTTCTTTGATGATTGAGGTATTAACATGGTAGTTTTGATTGGAAAAGTTCAATTAAATTTGTAACATTTTATAAAAGTGCTTTTTTTTAAATTGTTATTTCACAGAGCTATTTAATTTACTGATTTGAATTGTTAGATTTTTAGCATTATAAATAACGTAGATTACCATAGTTTTTATAGCTCATAGTTTTAAATGTTTTTGACTGTTGTTAAATTTATTATTAAATTTTAATTCTTATTATTAAATATTAATTCTTATTATTTAGAAATTTTTTATTTACCGTGTGCATATTTTTGTCCAAAAAATAAGTAATTATAGACTAGTTTTGTACGATATTATTATTAAGATATGAGGAAAAACACAAATAGGATAAAAAAAGATGGCTCAAACTTTTGCTATAACATATTTACTCTCCTTACTATTAACTATATTAAGGTTACGATTTCTAGATATTATGCAAATTTTTACGCGGCGAAAATAATTCTGGTACCGTCATTCGGGGCTACTTTGTGCAGCGGGGGCTACTTTGTGCAAATTCAAATTTGGCATTTTTCAAGTGCTGCTATTCAGTATTATGTTTATTTCACGTTAAAAATGTGTGTAATTTGAAGATAGAAGTCTCTTCTATTACTACAAAAAAATTTTCGAATTTTAAAACAATCTCAGAGTGTGTTTCGTTCATCCAATGTCAACAACTTTCCGAGGACGTCGGATGTCGAAAAGTGTGCGTGAAAACTTTAGCTGTGAAATGTAAAGACGTTGATAAAACAATTGTCGTAAGTGCAAAATTTTTTATTTATATATTAATAAACAATTATATCATGTTAGCGTTAAAAAAATTTGAAAATTAATAACAAATAAACGGAAAATGAAAAAAAATGCACTTTGGGGCTACTTTGTGCAAAGTTTCTTTCGTTTTTTTTTTCGACAGAAAAATGGTCAGACGTTATAAAAGAATTCCTGGAACGAGAAACTACCGTGATTACACTTTAGAAAAGCTGCAACAATGTTTGCAAGCAGTTGCTGGTGGTGTGTCGATTGCAGAAGCCTCTCGGAAGTACAAAATCCACAGCAATACTATCTCTAATAAAATTCACAAGAAACACGTGAAACTTCCTGGTAAACTATTAATTTTCTTCTACAAAGATTTTTCTAATGAATTAATCAAACGATTTAACACATAAAAATATATTTTATAGGACATCAGGTGATTTTGACAGAAACTGAAGAGCAAGTTCTGTCATGTTCATTCAATGATGTTATGTTCAAATTTAACAATATTATAAATGTTAATGAATATGTAATAATTATTATTTTTAAAATTTCATCCATTTCAATGTTTAAAAATGTATATGGTTTCCTTTTGTTTAAACTCAAATGTTTTGAAATAAACATTCTTTTTAAGAAAAAATTCTTTAAAAAAAATGGTTCTTTACGCTGAAAATTTATTTTCAAACTAATATCTTTGCATATCTTGATGTTTCTGTGTTTAAAAATGTCAACAATGAACTTTTTTAACAAATTTATATCAAAATTTTACTAAAAACATGATTATTAAACTGAATTCCTATCGCTGCACAAAGTAGCCCCATTTGGGGGCTACTTTGTGCAAGGTATGTTTTGACTTATTATTCGTAAATATTACATACAAATAATGCCGATATTGATCAAATTCACTCGTCTGAGTTCAGTTATTAATATAATATCGATAAATTTTACTAAAGTTTGAATTAACATAGTTTTTTTACAAGTCAAAGTTCAAGAACTGCGAAATCCTGCACAAAGTAGCCCCGAATGACGGTAATGACATTTCTGGTAAAAATAATTGTCGTTAATAAACCAAAATATACATACGAAAAATTACCAAAACCATTTATTTTGGTAATTTTTCTGTTTGGTACTGGTTTACCGGAAATTGTGTACCGGTAATTTTTCTGTTTGGTAATGACTTACCGGAAATTGTATTTAAAAAAATTATAGATCTTGTAGTAAATACAAAACTGAAAAGTAAATTTAACCGAATAAACAGTTTTTATGCCAATGTTCTAAGGTATCATAGTAAAATTATCAAATTTTATCACATATTATGAAACCATATTTAATTGTTAATTTTACCAAAATCATTATCAAATCGTTTTGATAAAAAATGATGAGCTTTTTGGTGTCCCTCCCCATAGAGCCCAGAAACACGGTATATTTTAACATATTCTGATAGCTTTGACTGTACGTTTATTATCTTAGTCTAGATTGACGTTTAAGAAAAAAGTATATTCCGAATATTATTGACATGTTTTTTTCATGTAAACTACTTTTTGTTAATTTTTATAACACAGTTTAATCATTTAAAATTATTAATTAGTATATTTAAGGTTATATATAAGAATAGTTCCTTAAATCATCATTGAATACTGGAGATTCCGTTGCTAACTTAGTACTTGAAATCCCGAACACTATCTTAAAAAAATTATTCAATACAATTCGTTTATTTGTTTATTTTTATCTAATTATTATTATTATTATTTTTTGCTTGTTAGCAGAACATGATATTTAGAAAGAGAAATAATGCATGACTCAAAAAGATGATCTTAAATTTTGTAATAAATTCATTGAAAGGTTTTTTTGACGCATCAATAAAATTTCAGTTAATAAATATTGAAAGCAGAAATACCATATTTTTAGTAAAATATCAAATTATGAAATGAACAGTGTTTTTCGTTGATTAGGTGTCGCAATAAGAAACTTGCTTTAACAGTTTCAACTAGTTTTAAGTTGCATAAATCGAACCACTAATTAGTTATCTTAAATTTCAGTTTAAATTTTTGATTATCGTTTCCATGTCAATTGTTTTCTTAATAAACTTTTATTGATATAATATCATTCGACTTTGCGATAACGGTTGGAAATAAATATTCGCCTAGGTTACAAAAAATAGCACACAATTTTAAGAGATTTTTACGATTTTTTTCTCGTAAAAAATCTTAAAGTAATGAAAATACGAGAATATATTTTAATACCGAACATTCTTCTTGCTTTAAGAGTTTTGGCAATTCAAATGCGTCCTTGTTTTGGTGATAATTAATTTTCTTAAGAATAAATTAGGCTTAGCTTTTTCTAAAGTGCTGATTTTATAATTGCATTGGCAATTAATTTTATGAAAAAAAATTAAAGAAACTCGGTATTTAACTAAAGTATCTTCTATAACTTGATAGTACTTCGAATGTCTTGAGTGCCTTTGTATGAAAACAATGATTGCATTCGGTGAAAAATAAATAGCCCATGACTGCAAAACAATTCAAAAATATGATGAATTTGGCATTGAAATAATTTAATATTTTATATTATATCCGTCGTTGAACAGCCTACCAAATTTTGGGTTTACGACTACTCATGTTCAACGTCGTAGCCTTGTAATTTTGAACCAATACAGAGGACAAGGAAACTCCTGGATCAGTACCCCCAGAGGTATTGATTTGTTATGGGAACATGGAGGACTTTGAGACTCGACAGATTTAGCGTGCACCAGTCACCATTCACTATACGGGAGTCTTCTGCCGGCGGGGATCGAACCCACGAACTCTTGGACATAATCCCAGTGCCTTACCAACCAGGATATCCCGACTTATCATTGAAATAAACAGAATAGAATAGAGAGCAGAATCGAACACAATTTAACAGAATAGAGTTTTGTCAAAAATAAATTAATAAAAAAGTAATAGTAAAATTTCGAAAGAAAAGAAGATATATTAGATGCCACTGAAAGAATGGCTGTTCTTGTGCACTGTGAAAAGTTTTCCTATACCAGAACATCTAAAATGATTGCAACTACTATACACCAAAGTGGTGTTTCACTAAGTGCTTTACTACACCAAAACAGATGATAGTTCCTGGTGTAGTAAAACCTAGGATGTTTTTTTACATTACTTAATGTAAAGTAGCCGCTATCATGTTCGTTAATCAGTAACACTAAAATTCATATCTACAGTTAGATATGATACATATAAAAATCAATAAAGGTACTTTTACGATACAATATAAAGCGAAAATCATAAATTTAGGATGCATATATATAATATTTCTTAGAATAAAGTTAGCTTGTCATTCATACGTGCATCTAGCACAGACAGAATATTAATATGAATTCGAACGAAACCGAAATTAATAGAAGTTAAATACTGTAAAATTATTTTATACAATTTACAAATTTATGTAAGTTTTATGAGAATATAAATATCTTCATTGTACAACTAAAAACACTCATAAACGTTATAATAGTTTATATGAGTAGTTTGTCAAATCAATCCGAGAAGAAGATTGAAATTACTCGGCGAATAATCACCCACAGTTAATATTCCTCAATAAAATATTCTTAATCAATTAGTAAAGAGGATCGAAACTTACTTGGTATGACCAGTTTGTCAATACAAGAATACTTTCGTCTGTACGTTTCATGCAAACAAACAAATCTCTTGTCCGACACGTGTCAGTATCTTGAAATTGCACAACTATCCGAATTTAAGCTTGTAATAAAGATCCAAAAGCATTTATTTTACTTTTATATACAATAATTGTTCTCCTAATTTATGGAGTTCAGAAAAGCACAATCTTTTTCACTAACGAGCTGCATATTGGTGTAAGATTTATAAATTTTTGGAGAAAGATTTATCCATTATTGGTGTTAAAATTTACACCCTTTAAAATACTTAAGAAATTTTTTTTCGGTATTAATAGAAATAAAGTAATCATTCAAGCAATTTTTAAAGTTTTTCAACTACAAATTTGGATCGGTACTGCACCACAGTATTTACAATGTAGGTAAATATTTACATTCGTGAAAAGTTTAAAATGAAAAATAATCTAGTGGGTTGTTCATCATCTCAACCATGAGTGACTGTAAACTAATAATGTCAAAAATGTAAATTAATCTTTTCATTCTGGGAAAACATTATGTGTAACATTTTAAACCTAATTATTTGCGTAACAATCAAAAAATCATGTTTTATGTGAGTCGTAACCTCAAACATGTTTTTTTTAGCCAGCAACTGAAGAGCACAACTGGTTTAACTTTCTAACTTGTAAAGTAAATAAATTTATTTATTACCTATTTTTTAAATCTCAGACTAAATTTATAAAGAGTTTAAGACGTCAACACATTAACTATTATTTTGATACATAATACAAAAAGGGAAAAAAAACAAGGTTTGTATCAAGATTTGCTGATAGTTAGTAACTGTTTTGCTTCCAAAAACAATCTTTTCCATTCGCGATAGGAAGTGAATGTGTGGTGTGAAAACAAGTCAAGTGTCAATCAGAGTTGTAAAGAGGTGACGATAGGTTTGAAACGGAATGGAAGCACTAAAAGTGACACTGAGAGGAGGTGTCACTTGTCACTTCTGCTTCTGCGATATCATTCTTCGTCTTCCTCGGTGAAGAAATTCGTTTCTGGGAAACATCAACAAATACTTTAAGGGAATTTATATTCTCGGAAAACATGATGGGGCAGAATTTTTGTTTTTAGTGTTCTATAATGATATCGCTTGACTTCTTAATTTTTTCACAAAGATTTCATTTTTTTTTCTTGGTGAAGAAATAAATGATGAAGAATGAAAGGGCTAGAATTTCTTTTGGGGAAAATGTTTTTATGAAATTCTACTAGTGGAAGAATGGAATTCTACTAGTGAAGAATAAAAGGGTTAAAATTTCTTCTGAAGAAAATGTTTTTTATGGAATTCTACTAGTGGAAGAATGGAATTCTACTAGTGAAGAATAAAAGGGCTAAAATTTCTTCTGAAGAAAATGTTTTTTATGGAATTCTATTAGTGGAAAAATGGAATTTAACTAGTGAAGAATAAGAGGGCTAAAATTTCTTTTGGGGAAATTGTTTTTATGGAATTTTACTAGTGGAAAATGGAATTCGACCAGTGAAGAATGAAAGGATTAAAATTTCTTCTGAAGAAAATGTTTTTTATGGAATTCTACTGGTGGAAGAATGGAATTCCACTAGTGAAGAATAAAAGGGCTAAAATTTCTTCTGAGGAAAATGTTTTTTATGGAATTCTACTAATGAAAAAATGGAATTTTACTAGTGAAGAATAAAAGGGGTAAAATTTCATCTGAGGAAAATGTTTTTCATGGAATTCTGCAAGAAGAAAAATTGGTTACTACAAAACAAATCAACTATATTAAAAATGAAATAATAACTTACCATATGTACTTATATTTCCTCTTCTATTCAATTGATCTCCTTTTTATAATGCAATTATTAAAAATGTAATTTTTGGTGGGCAAATCAAAAGAAATTACTTTCGACTATAATTATCAATCGCGCACACTTGAGGGTCTAACGGTGTGCTTTCCTTAAAATAACCGATTTCCTTCCTGTATATATTTTAAATATAAAAATATTGCCATGCAAAGAAGTTCTACTCCAAAATTTAACAAGCATCTCTGCTGTTAATGTTATGAAAAAGTTTTAAAAATCAATAAATAAAGAAACATCTAAGTAGTCCTTGAAAAAATTCGCTTCTTAAAATCTCTCTTACTTTACGTCAGTTCATCTATGATGCTAAAGTATATCGAAACTCAACAATCATATTTCATATAATAGTTAACATAAGTTTCTAAATTTCACTTTATTTGCAAAATTTAACATTCAATAAATTTGTTTTTTAAAAAAAGGATACTAACAAGGCTTATTTTATTCAAAAAATGGTGTTCTATTTATGATTTAAACATATTATTTTCTGCTGAAATTTTTCTACATAAGCTTTCCAATTCTACTTAACTTACAAAATTATACAGTTAAGAATGTGTCAGTAAAGAGTCTGTTAAGAATGTTATGCATTTAAAAACTCAAAAATTCCTCTGAAATTTATATTTTAATTAAAAATATATTTTTTATTTATTTAATTTTTAAAACCTTATTATTGTGTTATGATGATTTCGAAGTATTGCTTTTTAATACCAACTATTCTGCCACACTTAAGGGTAACAAATATGGAATTAGTCTCGTTCTTTTTAGCAAACTATTCTACGACAGTAATTTTCAAATTGAGCAAAGTTAAGCTAGTTTCAATATAATAATTGCGAAAAATATAAAAACATAATGATACTATAATTTAACCTCAAGTAATCAATTTTAAGAATGCTTTAAGGAGAAGACAAAATAAAGAATTTAAATTATTTTTGTCCAATATACAAATTTTATTCCAAAAAAATAAGCGAATTAATTGGGTAGTCTATATTCTAGCAAAAATTAATAACTAACGCTTTTACTTTGTTAATATACCTTTTAGCTCATCTCTCTTAATGATGCTGCTTTTAAAGATGACATTAAAATAATTTATCTATAAAAACTTATTAAACGTAAAAAAAGTAGTTCAAAATCAAAGAGTGTCAAATATAAGATAAATAGTAATTTTGCTCCGTTTAATTGATGTAATTCACTTATGTCAATTAAAATTTTTCTTTCATTTTATTTTGTATTAAAAAGTATTAAAACACTTTCTAGAATACAAATGAATATACTTCTATACTTGGCAGACTGTCACAAACTTGAAACCTTAATTTAATACAGTTCATACAAAAATTTGAATACAATCGTTCTGTACTTTAACAATAGGGAACAGCAGCATTAAAGTACTTTTACAATAACAACTGATAAATCCACTACTGTAATATATTGTAACCTCCATAGTCCTTATATGTTATATCTACTTTTAAAAGAAAACTTACAAAAATACGTTTTTCTAGAACAAATATAAAAAAGTGATAGATAAATACACCCCACTTCCTAAACACCCGTTATTTATCAGCCTAAATACACAATCCCTCAAACCTCCCACCCAGTGGAGGAATTCAGGGTGTGACACAACTCATCTTCTCCCCCCGCCCCTCAACCCCTAGTAACCCAATCTATACTTGGATACAGTATCACCGAACAGTATGCGACTACACAAATTTTTATCGAGCGTCCGTGTATCTGTCTTTTTCCTTGGTCACTAAAATCTGAGAGTTCCCCCTTTTCTCTTTTTCCTGTATTTATACAGCTGTCGAGAGTTTTTATTTTATTCGATACGTAACTGTATCAAGTGAGGGTAAAGCGTGACTCTATCTCTTTAGAAAGGATATTCAAGTAAATCCTCTGTGATGATTGGAAGATGAGGATACAAGCTTGCTTTTCATTTTCATCTTGGAGTTGTCCACGGAGATTTTAACCCCAAGGATCTAACCCCTCCCTACTCCTGCATTGAGCATCGTATTTAAATATTTGAATAAAAAAGTGGACGAATAGGCTTTTGTTTTTGCGAAACATTGTATAAAAAAATAAAGGAGGATATTTTGAATTTTCTTTTAGTTATACACTGTAAAAAATTTCTGATTAAATTACGGTAAAAAGTACACGCACTCGGGGTGCCAGTACTTTTCACAGTAAAATCCTACTTTACCGAAAAATTTTACCAAGCAAAATACACACTGCTAAAATTTTTATTCTAAAATTACAGTAAAATAACTGGCAGCTGTCTGTCCATCCGTTTAACCGTAAAGTTTACGGTAAAGAACATTTTTTTCCTTTATGGTTTTGAAATCATTTACAAAAAGTATGGTTATAAAACCATGAATACAAAACTATACGATTTTTTAAAAATTTACTACTAGCATTTTTCAAAAACGTAAAAAAAAATAAATAAAATAATTATTTAACTAGACATAGGAGGTTGGCTTTTCGTAAGGTAATGGGCATTGGTGAGTACCGGACACTGGAAATTCTTCATGTGTTGCAGGAAATGGAGGAAATATTGTAGTGTCAATACTAGGATTTGAACTCCAGTCCTGCCGGTCATGAGATTGACAGATTTTCCAAGCCTGCTTGGCTATGATGTGTACGCAGTTGAAAACTACTAAGTAGATTCATTAGGTGGTTCTAGTTGGTGCGATAAAATTCTGGTTGTTTAACCGTATTAGGTGAAAGCAGTTAATAAACAGTTTTTCTCAAGCTTAAAAGTTTGATTACCATTTCATTTATGGTTATTTGACTGCTGTGATTAAATATGGTAAAATAACCGTTCAATAAATCGTTATTTAACCATTTTTCCGAGAAATTTCTAACAGTGCATGATATACCGTACACCGTAATTTTTACAGTAATATTCACTGCAAAGTGCCAGAATCACTGTAATTAAATAGATATTACTGTAAAAGTTGCTGTTTAAAATTTTACAACTGATTTCACAGATGCTGCACTCAAGGGTGCCAGTGATTTTCACCGTAATTTGATCCGGAATTGTCTACAGTGTATAAGCAACTTTCATGTGGTATAATTAACCTTCATGTATTGACCTCTTAATAATGAAATCAATCAGACGTTCTAAGGGGAAAAAACTTCAATCTCCATATTATAAATTAACAAAAGAAAATAATTAAGCTCCATTGTTTTGTTCTGTTTCCGTAGCCGTATGGATGGATATTAAATGGCTTTATTGTAATTCAGGAGAGATTCACAGAAAAAAGAAATTTAAACCTTTAGGCTTACATTTGACAGAGCTTTATTCTCCATAGATATTACATCTTGATCAGCGAAAATTGAATTAATAAGTGTATAGTAAAAGCGATTATTACTTTTCATTAAAATAATTCTATAAATGAGAATTAAAATTAGTAACTAAGTTATACACAAACAGTGACTGTTAGAAACAAACTTTGACTTCTGAAATATTAAAAAATGGTTTATTAGTAGATTCGTTTTTAAAAATTTGAAAAATAAATAAAACAGTCGATAAAAAAGTTAAAATTGAAGTTAAAAAAAAATTAGGAGGGATTGGCTGACTGAAATATTTTTTGTACACTCTCAGAGATAAAACTCTAACTTTTGACGATTCATCCATCCTTGAGCTATATTTCGTTAATTTTGAGAATTGTTTCGTCACGAAATCATGCGATTTGTTACAAAATGGGAGCTCTCAAATATGTAAGGAAACTATTCCCTGAACTCGGAACCTCATCGAAGTGCATTGTAAGTGATCGTTAACTAGAATTAAGAGTAGACGATTAAAAATGATGTGACGAAACAAGCCGATCGGCTGCATGGTGGTCAAAGAGTGAGCCCCTTATCAGGATAATCCCGGGTTCGAATTTCGCTACGGGCATGTATGTAATTTATTTATATGTTCTATTTGCCCATCTTGTGTTGTTTTGGCGACATTGATTCACTGCGATCAAGTGATTAATAGAAAAGTTAGATGCTTCAGAGGGGTGAGATTAATAGAAAGTTTTTTTTTTTTTTTGAAAATAATAAATGACGAAATATTTCTTTAATTGTGACGAGATTTGTTTCCTTGAAGAAATGACGATAGTTATTTCGTCACTTAAACGAAAATTTAGGTCAGAGCATAAAAAAAAAAGTTTTATCCAAAAAGAAAGTTTCGCGAAATGTGAGCATCCATTTTTACAGCGCATTAAATTTGAAGGTTAAGATAATGGGATAAACTCAATTTTAGAAAATAAAAACGTAACTGAGTAAAAAATTTTTTAGTGCAGTTATTTCTCTGTATTATACTTCCACAATAATAAATTTTTTTATTTTACTCGTAATCAAGTAGAGTGCGTGCAACTTAAGCCCTTTAATTACAATAAAACATTCAAAAAAAAAAAAAAAAAAGAAGAGGAGAAGGAAGAGAAAATAAAAGATGGGGAAAAAAAGAAGCTAAGATGCTATTGGTTCTTTTTTTTGCTTTGAATAACTAGTCTAAAAACAGCATTTTTAATACTGTCCCAACTGTTTTATCACGAAGTCATTCAAAGAAATTACGTTCAGCATTTCAACAATTTTTCTTCGTCTACTACGCTACAGATTGTTACATGTCTCATAAGACAAAAACAAAAAAAAAAAGTTTAAAAGAAGACATTTTTCACTCCTGAAATTTATTGGACAATTACAATCATACTCAAATGATAAAATCCTTTAGTTTAACGCGTTTTCAGTAACAATAGGGCTGCACGCGCCAAGTCATTTTATACGCACGCACACGCGCACGCTTATGCGTTCTCTTGATTGGCATTTGCGAGTCAGGAGAGGGCTTCGCTTTCCCGTAATGGCTCCTAGGGCTTAAAGTAGGATTTAGTAAGGAAGGGGCGTCCACAATTGCTATGCTATCGACCGCCCCTGTATTCAATACAGAACAGTTGCCTCGAATTTTCCATTTCCCTCTTCCTTCTGAGAGAGAGTTGATGGGGGTGGTGGAGGAAATATCGTTTGGATTCGAAAAGTTTCCTATTATATAGATATGTGTATATTTATATAAATCTATGTTGACAGAGAAGGAGGGTTTTTTTTTTACATTTTTTATTTGAGTACTTAAAAGTAAATTTTCGTGAGTTTAATGTGATGTAATTTCTTCTGAAATCTTGAATTGCGGGTTGTTTTAAGTACATTATATTAGTTCGAAATGTGTTTGCGATGAATGTTTAGAGATAGTGATGAATTACAAATGATAAGAACGGACAATTTTCTTGAACCATTCGTAATATCTTTAAAATTTCTGTAGATATGGTAATGAGAATTGAGAATATAAAGTTTTGATGGCTTTGTTGTATTGCCGGTAACTTTGAGTTATTCTTCCAAAAAAGCATCCCAGCGTTAAGTAACATAATTTATAAAAACACATGTATAGTTTCTGTAAACGTTCATTTCATCACCGACAATAATGCTTTGAAAAAGTAATCATATGTCCTTTGTTTTTTTGGAAGAATGAGCTTAAGTTTTTGCGCTGTTACGTAATGTAATTTATCAAAATATTTATAAAGGTTTTGAAAGCGTTTATTTTAACAGTAATAAGAATGTTTCAAAAGGTTATTCAATATCTTCAATATCTAATTTATTTCGAAAGTTAGAAATTATTAGCTAAAAAAAATTTTTTTTTCAAAATGTGTTGTTTTATAAAAATATGATATAATTTAAGTTATACCATTTTTAAAAAGTAAAACTTTGTTTTATAATTATATAATAAAAAAATATGATTGAACGTAATTCAAATTGCAAAAATATATCAAAATATATTACGATTTTGTAAATATCATACAACATTCATTATTCAAATAGGGACATTTTACACGAAAAAAAGTTCCGGTGAAATTATCGTACGGTATGGTAATGATATTTCTGGTAAAAGAAAAACATAATTCTGAATAATAAAATGAAAATATACAGCATTTAAACGATTCATTTGGTAATTTTTAGGTTCATATGGTAGCGGTTTATCGGAAGTGCTGGTTTTTACAATTATAGTTCTTCCAATATCCAGACAAGACTAGACTGATAAAAATTAACTGAATAAATGGCTTTTATGTCATCATGATAAAGTATCATGATAAAACTACCAAATTTTATTACATATTATGCAACGATATTTTTTGTTAATTTCAGCAAAATTATTGCTAAAGCATTCAGATAAAAATTATCAAGCATTTTGGTGCTCCCCAAGAGCCAGAATCACGGTTAATTTTATCATATTCTGGAAGTTTTGACCATACTTTTTTTCTCAATGCAGTGTCCTAAAATAGTGCGTAATTTATCTGTATGTTTTATGTAAGCGAATACTGATTTTTATATGTTGCATTTAATACTAGGTTTTATCTCCTTTATGCTTTTGAAAGCAATTTATCGCATTCAATTTCCTAAAATTTGCAAACTACTCATAATGTTTAGAGTTACAAGCAAATGCAATATCGTTAATTTATGAATAACATATTTTGGGAATTAAAAAAATATTAGTTAAAAATTGACAAAGTTACGAAATATAATGTACTAAATGTACCGTCACATAAAATTTTAGTTTTTATCATGCAGTTTTGCGTTCCGTAATAAAAACTTTAAACTTGCGTTCCGTAATAAAATTTCCGCTCTCACTTGTTAATAATTTCTTAAAAGGTTTTGAACATCGAACGAATAAAACTGTGATTCGACTTTATTGTCCAACTGATTCAATATTGAAGCGAAATTCTCACTACCATTATTTCAGTCGTAGCGGCTCAGAGAACAGAGCACGCTTCTCTCAATGAAGTGATCTAGGTTCGAATCTCAGCGATGACTGGCCGATTGCAAGTTCTGTTGATGTGAAATATTGACATCTGGTATGCGTACAGACATATACTTCATAATTTTCTCAGTGAGCATAACTTTCCTCGTAATTTTCCCATATCGTAAAAATTTTGTTGAGACAGCCGATTTAACTTAATGTGAAATTTTTGTTCTAAAAAGTTTTTTGTTATGATAAAAAGCCAGTCTGATTATTGTCTTTCTTCGTAATTTTTACGAAAAAAAACCTGTTCTGGTATGATTAAATACCGTTGAGTCTACGGATTTACATTGCAAATTCTACGGTTTTGCACAACCATCCCAGCTACCGGTTTGAAACCGTAAATATTATGGGTGATTATAGCCCACCGTTTTGAAAATAACTAAACTTTTACGATACTAACGCTAAAACGTGTTAGAAAATAATAATTGATAGTTGCTAATCAATATTTTTCTCGTATTTTTCTTCTTTTATTATTCTTTTACACTGTCTTTTGCTTGTATTTCACTCTCACTTGGAAAAATTTGTTTGATATTGAGCCTTTATATCGGATTTCACACCAGTATATAGTATCAATATAGTATCAATTTGACAACTAAAGTGTTAAATTAAACCATTTTTCCGGTTGAATTCCATAGCTTTGTATAATCAATTTTAAGAAGTACTGTGATATTTTTCGACTCAACTCAATATTAAGATTTAAACAAATTTGAAGTATATATATTATATGCCCTCCAAAATATCAAACTGTGCAAAGTTGGGGGCGGGGGAGGGAACTTAAATAAATAAATAAATAAATAAAATACTTTACTGAGCATTGCGTCATTAATACTGTTAAAAACTTCCTGTTTCAGCTGCTAGCAACTGTGACGCCATGTTATTATATCAGTCACTGAAAGCATCGATAAGGAACTTCTAACTTTACATGTCTGAGACTGTAGAGCACCGATAGTGGAGCTATTCCTCGGTTTACTTCTGTTTAGAAACTTGAATCTGCTACTACTCTTATTAAAACAAGAGAGCCAGATAAACAAAAGAAAAGGAAAATTGATGAAAAAATGGCAATAAGTATATTTTGTATACTTATGCTATACTTTGTAACGGACATTATGCTATGCTTTGTAACAGACATTTCTAAAAAATATTGATTCATATTGTACATAGTAAAAAATTCCGAATCAATTTACGGAAAAAAGCACTGGCAGCCTGAGTACATCATCCGTAAAATCCATTTTTATACCGTAAAATTTCGCAGGGTAAGTTTTACAGCATTATATATTTAATTACATTGATTCAGTGATTTTGTAGTACATTCTATTTTTTATTTTATTTAATAACCGTCGTTGAACAGCTGACACAATTTTTTGGGTTTACGACTTCTAATGTTCCACTCCGTAGCCCTGTAATTTTGAACCTAATCCAGAAGACAAGGGAACTCCTGGATCGAGTATTGGAGAAATCAGCCTTCGTGGAGGACTTTTTTGATGGAACTTACCCGCATTTGCGTTACATGGAGAGGAAGACCACGAGAACATCCCATGGTTAGCCTGACGGCAAGGGGTCTCTAACCCATGATACGTCTACCACTGAGGATATTTCACGTCAGCACTGTGGTCGGTGCAAGCCGGATGCGGAATTCGTATCGACTGAGATTCGAACCCGGTTCGCCCCATTGGAAAGCAAACGCTCTATCCCCTGAGACATCACGGCTCTAGTAAATACTACTGTAAAAATTACGATATATCATATTCTTTCTACCGTAAAATGATACAGTAATATCATCCGGTATTTTTTATAAAGTGCATGGACAGCAACAAAAAGTAACTTTATTTATTTAATCACTTTTATTTAAGCATGTATTACTAAATTTCTAAAAGGGTATTTAACAAGTGCAATTAAAAATAAATTTATGAATACGTGTTTTCACAAAACGGCATTGTATACTTCTTTCTAAAAACTTCACCATTATTTTTTTTCAGCTTTTTTGTCCATATGATCGGACAGCTGCTACTGTTGGCGATTAATCCTCTCTGGGGATCTTCCACCCTCAATATTTTCAATATGGCAACCCCCCAAAGGGAAGCCCTAAGTTTATGGGGCGCCGGGAAGAGAATTTCGCTTTTTATGGTCCTTTCGTCCCAGTTACGTGATGCATTTAGATGACGATTATTCCACCTGAAGCGGCCGAATAAACTTCATCATCGAAGCAACTGCATTCTCATCCCTCCTCTTCCCTCGACTTAATCCCACCCCCCACCCCAATAGGGTGTAGGGGGTGGCTGAAACCGCAATAAGAAGGCCTTTTGGACGTTAAAAGTTATGGCTTATACGTGTTAGTCGAAGTTAGTGGTTGAATTTAACGTGACAGCCTGGAAGATATATATTTCCCTCTTCCCGTCTTGGAAAAGTAAATTCTTGGACAATTGATCAAATTGTAGAATTTTATTTTGATAAGTGACTTTTAGCTGGGAGAAATCGTTCGCTCTCAATTTTAATAAACTTACTCTATGCATATTCGCTGTTTTGAATTTAAAAACTGTTTAAAAGGCCTGGTTTCTTAGGAAACGTCGGCGTCAGCTTGAAACGAACGTTTACCTCTGATTGGTCAATTTATGAGTTTGACAGCATACGTCATCGAACGCTCAGCTTGAACGACAACTGCCGTCCAAATCAACTGCAGTTGGATTACAACGTGACGTTAACAACAGAAGCAATGGCGGACAACAGCCAACAACAGAGCATTGAAATCAGCCAAGATTTTAATTTTAACATTAAACATAGCTTCTTTTTCCTCTTCTTCATTTAGCTAAGCTATAATGCGTTTTTTCTTGGACAAAGTCATTATTTGTTCTTTAAAGCACCAGTTGACAATCACAAAATCAATACAAATTCAAAATAAATAAAAATATTTGTTTACGTTATTAACGCATGCGCAATGCGAGATAATGTCTGTGTTGGACCGACTGCTCACGCTGAGCTAACAAAACGGTATTTTTATGGCATCAAAATTATATCAACTTAACGCTGACGCCCAGTTAAGACGCTTCTCCTAAGAAACCAGGCCTTGAGCTAACAAACCAGTATTTTGTTGGCGTCAGGGTAACGTCAACTTAACGCTGACGCCCAGATAAGGCGCTTGTCTTAAGAAACCAGGCCTTAAGAGACATTATTATGTTTGAATTTTTTATTTATTAACAATTTAAACTAAATGTATTATTCATTCTCAGAAAAATCAATGTTGAACAACAGTATCAAAAATTTTAACCATAGTACAGAACATATTTTCTGAAGTTCAAATTAGATGTTGAATTGAATCATATCTCCGTTCAAGTTGAACTATTGTATGCAATCAAGTTGATCATATATGGTTCAACTTGGTACAGTATTAGAAAATTTCTCAGCAACAAATTTGAACGACATTATAAATTAACACGTTCCTCGTTCCGTTTTAACACGTTCCTCAATTAATAAATAGTTATGGAAAATAATTATCAAAGTTTAAGAGCGTTCCCAGCTTTCTAGTAGACAGTAAGACCTGCAAGCAGTAAACAGATTATTATATATGGTATATATAATACTAGATTTAAGTAATAATTTTGGTTGAAAAAACTGAAAAAAGTACGGGAAACTAACGAATAGGTATTTATTGTCTTCAATTCCAAAAAGATTAAAGAATATAGTATTTTTCAGCTCTTTTTTTAGCCTTTATTACTTACTGAAATTAAGAAGTAAAATGTTATTGCTCCCTAGTTTTCGATAATTTTTTTAATTTTTCAAATATTTTTTCAGATAAATTATTTTGGGATAAGTTTCTTATCTTAATTAAATTCAAATTCAATTTGACATCTTATTCTTACACAGTGTTACTTTTTGCTATTCTTTTTAGGCATTAATGCAAAATTTATCACATTGTAAAATTTTCCTCCCCTAGTACAGTAATTTCTTTTTCCAGTTTCGTATCAAACATACTGTACTGTATTTAAGTAAAACAATATTTATTATTCCTATTAATATCGTTAAATTCAATTCTTTAATTTTAATCTTAATCAGCCATTGTATAATTTATTGTGAAATTTCAAAGTGCAAGTAGATGCTGGTTATTAAATAACTCTAAAGAGATATTCAAAGACGCTTAAAAATTTGCTTTCAATATCGAAAGATTTAAGGATATGGTTTAGGTTTAATGGTGGAAAATCAAGAGGCAGTTTTACTTAAACCTCTAATCCACTCCATAGGATTGATAAAGATTCTAATTTCAGTTTCCATTTGTTATATTTATGCCAACACATTTGCTTTCACTTTAATGTGAAAGGTTCAATTAGTATAACATAAAATGTAAATGAAAATATAGCTCACCTAAAAGTGAATCCCTCTTTTGATTTCGTCTTGGAAGATATTTTAACTAATAAATTTGAGTGAGAGAGTACTTCAATCGTTGTGAAATTAATTCCTCTTTTCTCTTTATTTCCTAACGGGTGGCATAGAGTAGACTTTGAGATCCGTGTCTCTAGAAAAGTTCAATGTCAATTGCTTGCCTAACCTTTCTCTTCACTGTAAACCTCTCGGAATTCATTCTCTTTTGCAGGGCCTTAAATCCAAGAGGTAAGACCAGGCGCTTTATCAGGGATTTCCATTCTACGGGGTTAAGGCTTCTATAGATCTTCAACGCTTTAATCTCACTCCAGAGATTTGCTTTCATCATACAAGATTTACTTTCCTGTAGGTGGCAACAGCGAATTGGAAGAAGTACGACCGAATGAGATGTGATGTCTCTTTCTTAAGGATCGTATGCTTTTTTTTATGCTTTCTTCTTTTCACTTTGTACTTTTTTTACTCGTTCTATTTTATATAAAATAGAGTTGGTTGATAGAAAGAAAACTGGGGATTTCAGCGGAGATTATGGCCCACAATTCAATGCAAACAAACCATTTTTTCGATTTCCAGTCGTTTGAGTACCCCCACCTTTCCATCAGCTTTGAAGAAAGAGAGTGTTTGTTTTGTTCCAAACATTGTTAGACCCCGTAGCACTTTTCAGAAACAAGATAGCGATGGCACCCTTTGTAGATTTCAGTTTTATAGATGGAGGTGTGTATTTTGTGTCCCTGTAAACAAGATGAGGTAGCGTATGCAGTAGGATTTGTGTAGCATCTACGGGACTCTAGAGCTGTCGGAACGGAACGCGATAAGCTAGAGTGATTTAATACTTTTTCGGACACTTATTTTTCTGCCATACGGGTCGCGAAAATAATCATGAAATTTATTTTCTTTATGTAATACAATGATGATGTTTTGCCTTCTAAGACCAAAATTGAAAAATATAGTTAAAATAGTTTTTACGCTATTGTAATTTACATTTTAGATAAGTTAAGAAACTGAGTGGTATGCAATGTTTATGGTATTTATGTAAAACAAAATCCTTGAGTTAAAAATATTTTTTAATTTTTGATTCTAAGCTGATGAGCGCAATTGACCAAAGTAACTACATCCTAGTAAATGATGATAACTACGGTTATTAACTAGTGTTTTGCTACAGCAGATGCGATTACCTCAATTATGTGTACTATGGTTAGATGCTAGAAAGCCATAGAAGCTTTCTTGGGTCCGTGAAAACTTATGGTTACCAATGAGTGGTATGCAATGTTTATGGTATTTATGTAAAACAAAATCCTTGAGTTAAAAATATTTTTTAATTTTTGGTTCTAAGCTGATGAGCGCAATTGACCAAAGTAACTACATCCTAGTAAATGATGATAACTACGGTTATTAACTAGTGTTTTGCTACAGCAGATGCGATTACCTCAATTATGTGTACTATGGCTAGATGCTAGAAAGCCATAGAAGCTTTCTTGGGTCCGTGAAAACTTATGGTTACCAATGAGTGGTATGCAATGTTTATGGTATTTATGTAAAACAAAATCCTTGAATTAAAAATATTTTTAAATTTTTGGTTCTAAGCTGATGAGCGCAATTGACCAAAGTAACTACATCCTAGTAAATGATGATAACTACGGTTATTAACTAGTGTTTTGCTACAGCAGATGCGATTACCTCAATTATGTGTACTATGGCTAGATGCTAGAAAGCCATAGAAGCTTTCTTGGGTCCGTGAAAACTTATGGTTACCAATGAGTGGTATGCAATGTTTATGGTATTTATGTAAAACAAAATCCTTGAATTAAAAATATTTTTTAATTTTTGGTTCTAAGCTGATGAGCGCAATTGACCAAAGTAACTACATCCTAGTAAATGATGATAACTACGGTTATTAACTAGTGTTTTGCTACAGCAGATGCGATTACCTCAATTATGTGTACTATGGCTAGATGCTAGAAAGCCATAGAAGCTTTCTTGGGTCCGTGAAAACTTATGGTTACCAATGAGTGGTATGCAATGTTTATGGTATTTATGTAAAACAAAATCCTTGAATTAAAAAATTTTTTCAATTTTTGGTTCTAAGCTGATGAGCGCAATTGACCAAAGTAACTACATCCTAGTAAATGATGATAACTACGGTTATTAACTAGTGTTTTGCTACAGCAGATGCGATTACCTCAATTATGTGTACTATGGCTAGATGCTAGAAAGCCATAGAAGCTTTCTTGGGTCCGTGAAAACTTATGGTTACCAATGAGTGGTATGCAATGTTTATGGTATTTATTTAAAACAAAATCCTTGAATTAAAAATATTTTTTAATTTTTGGTTCTAAGCTGATGAGCGCAATTGACCAAAGTAACTACATCCTAGTAAATGATGATAACTACGGTTATTAACTAGTGTTTTGCTACAGCAGATGCGATTACCTCAATTATGTGTACTATGGCTTGATGCTAGAAAGCCATAGAAGCTTTCTTGGGTCCGTGAAAACTTATGGTTACCAATGAGTGGTATGCAATGTTTATGGTATTTATGTAAAACAAAATCCTTGAATTAAAAATATTTTTTAATTTTTGGTTCTAAGCTGATGAGCGCAATTGACCAAAGTAACTACATCCTAGTAAATGATGATAACTACGGTTATTAACTAGTGTTTTGCTACAGCAGATGCGATTACCTCAATTATGTGTACTATGGCTAGATGCTAGAAAGCCATAGAAGCTTTCTTGGGTCCGTGAAAACTTATGGTTACCAATGAGTGGTATGCAATGTTTATGGTATTTATGTAAAACAAAATCCTTGAATTAAAAATATTTTTTAATTTTTGGTTCTAAGCTGATGAGCGCAATTGACCAAAGTAACTACATCCTAGTAAATGATGATAACTACGGTTATTAACTAGTGTTTTGCTACAGCAGATGCGATTACTTCAATTATGTGTACTATGGCTAGATGCTAGAAAGCCATAGAAGCTTTCTTGGGTCCGTGAAAACTTATGGTTACCAATGAGTGGTATGCAATGTTTATGGTATTTATGTAAAACAAAATCCTTGAATTAAAAATATTTTTAAATTTTTGGTTCTAAGCTGATGAGCGCAATTGACCAAAGTAACTACATCCTAGTAAATGATGATAACTACGGTTATTAACTAGTGTTTTGCTACAGCAGATGCGATTACCTCAATTATGTGTACTATGGCTAGATGCTAGAAAGCCATAGAAGCTTTCTTGGGTCCGTGAAAACTTATGGTTACCAATGAGTGGTATGCAATGTTTATGGTATTTATGTAAAACAAAATCCTTGAATTAAAAATATTTTTTAATTTTTGGTTCTAAGCTGATGAGCGCAATTGACCAAAGTAACTACATCCTAGTAAATGATGATAACTACGGTTATTAACTAGTGTTTTGCTACAGCAGATGCGATTACCTCAATTATGTGTACTATGGCTAGATGCTAGAAAGCCATAGAAGCTTTCTTGGGTCCGTGAAAACTTATGGTTACCAATGAGTGGTATGCAATGTTTATGGTATTTATGTAAAACAAAATCCTTGAATTAAAAATATTTTTTAATTTTTGGTTCTAAGCTGATGAGCGCAATTGACCAAAGTAACTACATCCTAGTAAATGATGATAACTACGGTTATTAACTAGTGTTTTGCTACAGCAGATGCGATTACCTCAATTATGTGTACTATGGCTAGATGCTAGAAAGCCATAGAAGCTTTCTTGGGTCCGTGAAAACTTATGGTTACCAATGAGTGGTATGCAATGTTTATGGTATTTATGTAAAACAAAATCCTTGAATTAAAAATTTTTTTCAATTTTTGGTTCTAAGCTGATGAGCGCAATTGACCAAAGTAACTACATCCTAGTAAATGATGATAACTACGGTTATTAACTAGTGTTTTGCTACAGCAGATGCGATTACCTCAATTATGTGTACTATGGCTAGATGCTAGAAAGCCATAGAAGCTTTCTTGGGTCCGTGAAAACTTATGGTTACCAATGAGTGGTATGCAATGTTTATGGTATTTATTTAAAACAAAATCCTTGAATTAAAAATATTTTTTAATTTTTGGTTCTAAGCTGATGAGCGCAATTGACCAAAGTAACTACATCCTAGTAAATGATGATAACTACGGTTATTAACTAGTGTTTTGCTACAGCAGATGCGATTACCTCAATTATGTGTACTATGGCTTGATGCTAGAAAGCCATAGAAGCTTTCTTGGGTCCGTGAAAACTTATGGTTACCAATGAGTGGTATGCAATGTTTATGGTATTTATGTAAAACAAAATCCTTGAATTAAAAATATTTTTTAATTTTTGGTTCTAAGCTGATGAGCGCAATTGACCAAAGTAACTACATCCTAGTAAATGATGATAACTACGGTTATTAACTAGTGTTTTGCTACAGCAGATGCGATTACCTCAATTATGTGTACTATGGCTAGATGCTAGAAAGCCATAGAAGCTTTCTTGGGTCCGTGAAAACTTATGGTTACCAATGAGTGGTATGCAATGTTTATGGTATTTATGTAAAACAAAATCCTTGAATTAAAAATATTTTTTAATTTTTGGTTCTAAGCTGATGAGCGCAATTGACCAAAGTAACTACATCCTAGTAAATGATGATAACTACGGTTATTAACTAGTGTTTTGCTACAGCAGATGCGATTACTTCAATTATGTGTACTATGGCTAGATGCTAGAAAGCCATAGAAGCTTTCTTGGGTCCGTGAAAACTTATGGTTACCAATGAGTGGTATGCAATGTTTATGGTATTTATGTAAAACAAAATCCTTGAATTAAAAATATTTTTAAATTTTTGGTTCTAAGCTGATGAGCGCAATTGACCAAAGTAACTACATCCTAGTAAATGATGATAACTACGGTTATTAACTAGTGTTTTGCTACAGCAGATGCGATTACCTCAATTATGTGTACTATGGCTAGATGCTAGAAAGCCATAGAAGCTTTCTTGGGTCCGTGAAAACTTATGGTTACCAATGAGTGGTATGCAATGTTTATGGTATTTATGTAAAACAAAATCCTTGAATTAAAAATATTTTTTAATTTTTGGTTCTAAGCTGATGAGCGCAATTGACCAAAGTAACTACATCCTAGTAAATGATGATAACTACGGTTATTAACTAGTGTTTTGCTACAGCAGATGCGATTACCTCAATTATGTGTACTATGGCTAGATGCTAGAAAGCCATAGAAGCTTTCTTGGGTCCGTGAAAACTTATGGTTACCAATGAGTGGTATGCAATGTTTATGGTATTTATGTAAAACAAAATCCTTGAATTAAAAATATTTTTTAATTTTTGGTTCTAAGCTGATGAGCGCAATTGACCAAAGTAACTACATCCTAGTAAATGATGATAACTACGGTTATTAACTAGTGTTTTGCTACAGCAGATGCGATTACCTCAATTATGTGTACTATGGCTAGATGCTAGAAAGCCATAGAAGCTTTCTTGGGTCCGTGAAAACTTATGGTTACCAATGAGTGGTATGCAATGTTTATGGTATTTATGTAAAACAAAATCCTTGAATTAAAAATATTTTTTAATTTTTGGTTCTAAGCTGATGAGCGCAATTGACCAAAGTAACTACATCCTAGTAAATGATGATAACTACGGTTATTAACTAGCGTTTTGCTACAGCAGATGCGATTACCTCAATTATGTGTACTATGGCTAGATGCTAGAAAGCCATAGAAGCTTTCTTGGGTCCGTGAAAACTTATGGTTACCAATGAGTGGTATGCAATGTTTATGGTATTTATGTAAAACAAAATCCTTGAATTAAAAATATTTTTTAATTTTTGGTTCTAAGCTGATGAACGCAATTGACCAAAGTAACTACATCCTAGTAAATGATGATAACTACGGTTATTAACTAGTGTTTTGCTACAGCAGATGCGATTACCTCAATTATGTGTACTATGGCTAGATGCTAGAAAGCCATAGAAGCTTTCTTGGGTCCGTGAAAACTTATGGTTACCAATGAGTGGTATGCAATGTTTATGGTATTTATGTAAAACAAAATCCTTGAATTAAAAAATTTTTTCAATTTTTGGTTCTAAGCTGATGAGCGCAATTGACCAAAGTAACTACATCCTAGTAAATGATGATAACTACGGTTATTAACTAGTGTTTTGCTACAGCAGATGCGATTACCTCAATTATGTGTACTATGGCTAGATGCTAGAAAGCCATAGAAGCTTTCTTGGGTCCGTGAAAACTTATGGTTACCAATGAGTGGTATGCAATGTTTATGGTATTTATTTAAAACAAAATCCTTGAATTAAAAATATTTTTTAATTTTTGGTTCTAAGCTGATGAGCGCAATTGACCAAAGTAACTACATCCTAGTAAATGATGATAACTACGGTTATTAACTAGTGTTTTGCTACAGCAGATGCGATTACCTCAATTATGTGTACTATGGCTTGATGCTAGAAAGCCATAGAAGCTTTCTTGGGTCCGTGAAAACTTATGGTTACCAATGAGTGGTATGCAATGTTTATGGTATTTATGTAAAACAAAATCCTTGAATTAAAAATATTTTTTAATTTTTGGTTCTAAGCTGATGAGCGCAATTGACCAAAGTAACTACATCCTAGTAAATGATGATAACTACGGTTATTAACTAGTGTTTTGCTACAGCAGATGCGATTACCTCAATTATGTGTACTATGGCTAGATGCTAGAAAGCCATAGAAGCTTTCTTGGGTCCGTGAAAACTTATGGTTACCAATGAGTGGTATGCAATGTTTATGGTATTTATGTAAAACAAAATCCTTGAATTAAAAATATTTTTTAATTTTTGGTTCTAAGCTGATGAGCGCAATTGATCAAAGTAACTACATCCTAGTAAATGATGATAACTACGGTTATTAACTAGTGTTTTGCTACAGCAGATGCGATTACTTCAATTATGTGTACTATGGCTAGATGCTAGAAAGCCATAGAAGCTTTCTTGGGTCCGTGAAAACTTATGGTTACCAATGAGTGGTATGCAATGTTTATGGTATTTATGTAAAACAAAATCCTTGAATTAAAAATATTTTTAAATTTTTGGTTCTAAGCTGATGAGCGCAATTGACCAAAGTAACTACATCCTAGTAAATGATGATAACTACGGTTATTAACTAGTGTTTTGCTACAGCAGATGCGATTACCTCAATTATGTGTACTATGGCTAGATGCTAGAAAGCCATAGAAGCTTTCTTGGGTCCGTGAAAACTTATGGTTACCAATGAGTGGTATGCAATGTTTATGGTATTTATGTAAAACAAAATCCTTGAATTAAAAATATTTTTTAATTTTTGGTTCTAAGCTGATGAGCGCAATTGACCAAAGTAACTACATCCTAGTAAATGATGATAACTACGGTTATTAACTAGTGTTTTGCTACAGCAGATGCGATTACCTCAATTATGTGTACTGTGGCTAGATGCTAGAAAGCCATAGAAGCTTTCTTGGGTCCGTGAAAACTTATGGTTACCAATGAGTGGTATGCAATGTTTATGGTATTTATGTAAAACAAAATCCTTGAATTAAAAATATTTTTTAATTTTTGGTTCTAAGCTGATGAGCGCAATTGACCAAAGTAACTACATCCTAGTAAATGATGATAACTACGGTTATTAACTAGTGTTTTGCTACAGCAGATGCGATTACCTCAATTATGTGTACTATGGCTAGATGCTAGAAAGCCATAGAAGCTTTCTTGGGTCCGTGAAAACTTATGGTTACCAATGAGTGGTATGCAATGTTTATGGTATTTATGTAAAACAAAATCCTTGAATTAAAAATATTTTTTAATTTTTGGTTCTAAGCTGATGAGCGCAATTGACCAAAGTAACTACATCCTAGTAAATGATGATAACTACGGTTATTAACTAGCGTTTTGCTACAGCAGATGCGATTACCTCAATTATGTGTACTATGGCTAGATGCTAGAAAGCCATAGAAGCTTTCTTGGGTCCGTGAAAACTTATGGTTACCAATGAGTGGTATGCAATGTTTATGGTATTTATGTAAAACAAAATCCTTGAATTAAAAATATTTTTAAATTTTTGGTTCTAAGCTGATGAGCGCAATTGACCAAAGTAACTACATCCTAGTAAATGATGATAACTACGGTTATTAACTAGTGTTTTGCTACAGCAGATGCGATTACCTCAATTATGTGTACTATGGCTAGATGCTAGAAAGCCATAGAAGCTTTCTTGGGTCCGTGAAAACTTATGGTTACCAATGAGTGGTATGCAATGTTTATGGTATTTATGTAAAACAAAATCCTTGAATTAAAAATATTTTTTAATTTTTGGTTCTAAGCTGATGAGCGCAATTGACCAAATTAACTACATCCTAGTAAATGATGATAACTACGGTTATTAACTAGTGTTTTGCTACAGCAGATGCGATTACCTCAATTATGTGTACTATGGCTAGATGCTAGAAAGCCATAGAAGCTTTCTTGGGTCCGTGAAAACTTATGGTTACCAATGGCAAGTTAATATAATCTTACTCAAACTTGGAAAACAATCCAGGATGAATTAGATGCTTAAAATGATGTTTATAGTTTATGATACCAAAACTTTTTGAAACAAAAAAAGTTATAAGTTATGTAAATATACCCGAAACGTAGTTCTGTATTGACACATTATTAATTAAAAATAATTCTTTAGTATAGTGTGCGAAAGATACTTGTCATAATAAATGAAGCCCATACTATTTACTCGTAATATGTACACTTATTATGATTTTATATTTTTATAATTGATCGTTTATAATTGAATATTCATTTCATTTATTTTAGTTCATTTATAACTGAACTTAAATTAATTTATATTATGTACGTATTTTTTAACTTCACACTTTTAATCCATCTAATTAGCTTAATTATCGATACTAGAAAACAAATAATTAAATTTAAAGTAAAATCTTTCAAACCAATACAAAAACTATGACTTAATTGGTTCTATTTATCGTTTATATACGTTTTAATAACATTTTTGTATGATAAAGAAATCATAAAGTTCCTCCAACTCTAAAACTGTCCTCTTTATCAATCCTTTTCTTGCAATCAATCGAATGCTCTTCCGCTTCTGATTTTCTATTGACAAATGTTCTTGATTCCATTTCTTAAACTAGTTCCTAAAATGCTTCTATTTAATTTTTCCTATCCAGTATGAAATACATTGATTAAAAATATCAGTGCCCTAGATGGAATGGTGAGGAGTATGTTTAGTTTTAATAAAATATTTTAAGAAGAAATTCGAACTATTTTTTTATGAATTTCAATTACAGTTTACTAAAATAAAGTAAGTAAATTTCAACTTTATTTCTGTTTTATTTTTCAATGTATTATAACCATTTACTGTTTGTACCATATGAGTTACATTTTACAGCTATGTTAAGTTTTGACGTAAATAAGCGATGTAAAGTGACTGTAATATACATAACATGTTATTCTTTCTTGTCTTAAACTTTTCAGGGGCGGTGGGATAAAAACTATTCAACTTATTTTTGACAATAAAGCAAAAATTTGAAATTGAATAGATTTTACCTGTCAAAAAAAAATCGGCTTTAAATCAATCACCTTAAATTTTGAAAGGTTAAGTTTATCACTTGATACACTGAAAAAAAAAGCACTGTTACCGAGGTTCTAGAGGAGCACAAAAATGTGCGGTACTTTTGTAATACTTTTGGTAAAATTAACTTTAAAGTATTGTTTCCTAAAATGGGTAAAAGGTCTTTAAATATGGTGAAATTTGGTAATTTTATCATGATACCTTAGAGCATGGAATAAAAATCATTTATTTGGACCAATTGAATGGAAACCGTTACATATCAATAGTTTAAATATGGTATATTTTAAATTCATAACAAAATTTGTGTTTTTTTTTTTAAAACCAGAATTTTTTTTACCATAGAGTACGGTAATTTTACCAAAATTTTTTTCTCTGTAGTATAGGTTCAATTCTTATGGCTTTTCATGACTACATGCTCGTATTAAAATTTTCTGAACCTCAAAGGGGTTAAAAACGAAACAATATGGGTAGTAGCAGGTTTAAATTGGTGTGTTGTATTGTATTATTTAGTGTTAGTATCATTAAATGTAAATCAATGAATTTAACAATTCAATCATAAAACTAAAAACTACAGAACTGCTTTATTAACTTGAATCAAATCAACTATTACTCCATTTTAAACATTTATTTTAACATTAAACAATTTTTTATTTCCCTCATTTTTAAAAAATGTAAGTTGTCCGTCCTTAAAAGGGAAATAAATGTTGAACATCAAAAATAGAATAAAATATTTTATTTTTATACAACACGCATGTTGTTGCCGCTTATCCTCTTAATCTGACGTATATCAGATAAGCTCCAGAAGGTCGCTGACCACAAGAAAATCAGCAACAAAAAGGGAATTTGGGGTAAAATCCACCTTAGAAAGTCCAAGGCGCATAATTTTCTTTGGTATTCAAAAATCGGTATTAAAAATTAAAACATATGAATTCCAACCTGAAACTTGGGTCTTAAAAATTTAGGTCTTTTTTTAGACTCATATTAACATAAGAATGCTAAGGGGGGAAAATCCTCACTTTTTCCCTTCTGCCACCTTCCTAATAGGATAAAAGGGATGATCCCGGATGAAGGGATGTTTGGATGTAGAATTAATGGCTCCAGCAAGTGGTTAATGTTTTTTTCCTCCTTTTGTGTGTCTCCCATGCCTCTCATCTCTGTTTATGTATTCATATTTTCCTGATCCATGAACAGGAGAAAACTAACTGGACAAATTTGTCCCTTCTGGCATGGATACCATGTTTCGGTTTGTCTTCCGAAAGGATAAAGGATTGGGGACTAAAAGAGAATTTGTCCCTCGGGAATTATGTGTTACCAAAAGGTTTGTGCCTGGAAATAGGTACCAAATGACAACGTTTGCTTACCCCCAAATGATCTTTGATTTTTTAAAAGGATATACAGTCGTCCCCACTTAATCGCCCCTCGGATAATCGAATAACCCGCTTATACGAATAAAATTTAATGGAACCAAATCATTTTAATTTAAACTAATGTTAAACTTCCCCGTTTAAATGGTTATTTGTTATTTTTTGCCCCCGCTTAATTGCATAAAGAAGTGGCACTGAAATGAGGGGAAAAAAAATTATTTTTGAGAAATGTTTCACCAGCTAAAATGGAATTTCCCTTTTTCAGTTAAGATAAGGATACAATAGGTGGTCATTTCAATAGAAACTTCTTATTCATTAGTAGGTGTTTGGGATGAAGATTAATCAAATCTTGCTGCCAGTTATACATTGAAGTAAACGAAGGGGGTTTCACCCCTCTTTAACTTACTTCACTCACACATAATTTAATATGTAAAAAAGGGATAGAGTGATTTGTTTTTAGGTCAAGACTTGTGGTCCCCTCTTGATGCTCTATTAGCTTTCATAAGAAAAAGTTTTAAAAACCTAATACATTAGTGTAAAGAGTGCCTTTCTCTTTAAGTAGAATAATTGCTTAATCCAGTGAATAATTTTGAGTTGGTTGCAAGTTGAGCGCGAAAAGGAATGATCTAAATTAATCGGGAAAAAAAACAATGAATCTTAGAAACAATAAATTTTAAAAAAATCCCCAACCAAAATAGCGCATTAACTGGGAATTTCTCAAGTTTCGAAGATGAAAAAAGAAAAATTCTGAATGTGTTTGAAAGGAATACTCACAAGTCATGAAAATTTTAGTAGAAACTAAAAGAGAATATCTAATTGTGATAACTTGATGAATTAAACGGGTATAAAAAACAGTCTTCAATCCTATAATTTTTCGGAAGGGATTAAATAATATTTTAGTTCCTACATTATACTTTTCACTAACATTGATTTATTTTAATGTAACTTTAAATGACATTTTTTTAAGATACTAAGACAAAAAGCTTTAATTATAATTACTTATTGATCATAAAACTGAGCTTATTTAATCAAAACGCTATACTATGCATTAGATACCATTAAAAAGTAAAATTCTGGAAAAATTCAGAATTTAAGATTGAATATTGCACTCCCCTTTTAATCGAATAACCCGCTTAATAGCATAAATTTGGCTGGAACCGATGGTATTCCTTTAAGCGGGGTTGACTGTATATATATATATATATATATGATATAAAAATGTAAGAAATTCAAGGAAAGAAATAAAAAAAGAAAAAAACCTTAAAGAAGAGAAGAGAAAAATAAAAGCTATAAAAATTATAATAGTAAAAATAACAGTTATAAAAAACATTAAAAAGTTGGAAAAAAAATAGAAATCAACCAAAATTAGTAAAAATGTGTAATTATGTCATCAGCTCACACGATTACATCCGCAAAAAAGAGTGCTTTCTAATACTGTATTACTGTAGCCAAAGCAAAATATATCAATACAATAGTGTGAGGAGTACTAAAGGGGAAAAAAAGAAGTTCTTCGAAAATAAAGTTTTATCAAGTAAAAATTACAGCGATGTAAGAAAAACACAAATTGAAACATACTAGAACACATAAAGCAAGAAGGCAGAATGAATATCGCATAAATTTGCAATGGTTGTTTGATTAAATCACCTTGACTCTAAATTTAACTTTTCTTCGACAATTAATCTTTTTCAACGCTTAGTTTGTCAAAGTTAGGCTATCGAGTGCTAAATTCCATAAGATTTAAAATAATAAGATAAAATATGCAGTAATGATTAAATAAAACCTCACAAACTCTCACAGTGTGAATTCATACAAGTCAAAATGTTCGATTTCTCAAGAATGACATCGCAATTAGCAGTAAAAATGCTGCAAGCAAATTTTGAAAAAAATTATAATTATTATTATAGAATTATTAATTATATAGTTTTGAGATTAAAATGTTTAAACTTCACCGCACTCAATGCTAGCACTTATCTGTAAACAAAAAAATGTCTAATGACATATTTAAAAATATTTTATTTATAATATGCCTTTGAACATAAAAGCGCTAATCACTTTAATGCTTTCAATCAGCATAAGAGCCTAGATTACGTGCTAATGAATGTAATGGTCAGTTGGGACTTCCATGTATGTTTACTCTTTTCCATTATCCATTTGTTCCCGAAATGGAACTGCTGGACAATCAGCAATGCTTTCCTACTTTGCATATACTTGTAGAGTAAATAACCCAAGTGACTAATATGCGGAGGCATTCTCCCATTGATAGTTTGCGTGTTTGCCAATAAATCGGACCGCCAATTAGGCATCTGTAATGAATGCTTTTAGGGTAAAGACCAGTTCAAGTCCAGTCAAGTCCTTTTAGCACAGTCTCTCACCCCCCCCCCTTTCTGGTCTGTGTCTCCTCAGTGTGGATCTGATCCGCATCTTGATGGTGATCGTCTGATAGGGGTGGTAAGGAAAAAGGGGGTGACCCACCAGAGAGGGCTTAAGGCGCCACAAAACGGCAGTCACGTGATCTCATTTAAATAATTTCCTTTCCCCCTCTGGTCCTGGGCATCTAAGAGGGGGTGGGTGGAAAGACAATGTATCGCTTTCCTAAGCTTCTAGAAAACATTATGCGGATAACTTTTCAAAATCAAACGCGTTAGAGCCGATATATATTCTTTTCTCTTCTTTGTCTTTCGATTTTGGTTTGATTCTTTCGCCTTTTTTTTTTTCTCTTTTAAAGGTTGTCTTGTGTGTGGAAATCGTTATGTAAGTGATTATGTAGAAGGGAACCAGAGATGTGAAATGAAAAAGGGAATTTTCCCTATTCCTCTTTTTAACAGGAAATGATTTTAAAATGTAAAGTCCCTCCAAACCAGGACATTTATTTTTTCTTCCTTTCTCTTTTTCGATTGTAATAAAGAACTTGTCCCTCCTAAAAGCTTTGATTTACGTTTGAGGTAAGAAGTACTTGCTGTATAATGTAATCAGAAATGAAAAGTTATAGATGGTACATTTGCTTTTCGAAGTAAAAAAAAAAAAAAAGTTATTGAAGATACGATATGCATTGTTAATTTTTTTTATTTTTACTTTTCGCTTTTGTTGAATAAATAAATTATTATCTTACAAGTATATTATGCAGATGAGATATTCTGACGCATATTTCTTTTTTCAAGATAGGACGAATTGGATAGGGTTGTTTTACAATATTATTAATGGCTTTCTCCTTTTTCCAATAAGAAAAATCTCCATAAATTTAATAGAAAAATATTTCATTGCTTCTGTTGGAATAAAATGATGGGGAGGAATATTTCTTAGCGTCTCTTTTGGTAAAGCTTTAAGTAAGTTATTAATAATCGTGAGATTCATTTCATTTTCTATTATTTATTTTACATTATTTCTGAAAACTAAATATTTATAATGAATTTAAATATATCATAATACTTGGAAGAGATTTTCTTTAACTGCTTTTATTTTATGATTTTTATTAGTAATAATAATAAGTTAGTTGCTGATAATTAAGAGTTTTTCTTTAGGTATTTATTTTGTGAAACTGTTATGAACTAGAAAAAAATAAAGTAAATACTAATAAGCTATGGGTGTTGCTTAAAAAGTATTTTGTGATAAGGTTTGTTTTATATAACTGTTAAAAATTAAAGAGTAATTAAAATTTATTACATTAAGCTATTAATATTAATTGAGTACCCTGTTTGTAACGCTTGGTTCGTAAGACTGTGACAAACTAAGTAGTTAAATAATTTAGCGAAAATGTTATCAATATTTTTTAACTTTGCTAAGTTTCAAAGATTTCTTACGATGGTTTTTTCTTATTTATCGCATTTTTTCCCCTCTTTCTTGAATAATTTTTTTCAATAACTATTTTTTAATTTTAATTTTTTTAAAAAAATTATTGTCAAAAACTTTGAACGAAATTGGTTGAATTTTAAATACACGACTTCCTTAAAATTTGATTTGTTAGGAAGTATTTGACCAATTTCGTTCAAATGTTGGATTTTATTTTATAAAACTACGGTCCTTATAATGATGGAAAAAAATTGCATGCTTTACAATTTAAAATTTTTTTGACAATGATTAAAAAAATAATTATTATTAAGAAAAATAAATGATTCTTGAAGAAGAATAAATATTAATTAAATGTTATTCTTTTAAAATTGAATTATCTTTGGATAAAAGAATTTTATAATTGCGTGCAAAAGTTTTTCAATTCGCTTTAAAAGTTTTCGAGATGAAGTTAAATGCGCAAACATTAAATTTAAAATTAATTGGTCAAATTTTTGGACAGCCCTCCTGATGAAACTAATGGGGTATATAATTTCCACCCTTCCCCCCATATCTTTAGGGAAGGAAGTCCAAATTTGTCGGAAAAAAGTATGCTTATCCAGAGAAAGATTTTGTGCCTGAAAATATCGACACTTAAAATATCGTCATCGTTAATTACTTATTATATTTGAGGTCATTTCTTTAAAAAATTAAAATTGAGTCCTAGTACGTGAAGATCCGATCACTAGATCAAAATTTCTCCCGAGAATTTCAGTATTTTTTCCTACTAAACCATTTCTTTACTATTTTTTTACTCTACACCCAACTACTTTTTTTACCGTTTTTTTTACGCTGCACCAAATAAAAAGCATCCATAAACAAATAAATTAATAGTTTCTTTCATTTGTTGATGATAAACAGCATAACAAGAACCGATTCTAGCTATGATATAAAACAATTGCTCTTGAAAATCACGGAACATTAATTTAAAAAAAAACACTAATATTCAATGAACGCAAATCTTGATTCTTTGCAAAAGTTTTGAAATCTATCAAACAAAAAAAAATGATAAATGAATAATAATATTTAAATATTTCTTTAAAATTGGTGACTGTTTTGTATTGAAAAGCCAACTAATTTTGTCCCACCAAATTCGTTTCATAAAGGTTTCGCGCATCTTTTTCAAAAACACCCACAATATTTATTTACGAATCCAAGTGAAAGCAATTATTAACTCAGATTCCAATTTAAATGAAATCTCAGTTGCTTCGAAAAGAATTTTAAACCACAAATAATTCTCTGTTTAACGTTGTTGTTCTTCGGATACTGTTAAAAAGTTCAATTACTTCATGTTCAAAGTTAACTCATAGTACTTACGAAAACACAAAAAGCAGTTAACGAAAATAGCTATTATCAATCATAAATATATTATTTCTCATATTAGGTTGAAAGTATTAGGTTAGGTTTCTCATATTAGGTTAGTAAGGTTGGTTAAAATATCTAAACATTTCCACTCTTATTAAATGAACTCAAAATGTTTTGATTAATTTTTAATTAAAGCGGTAACATTAATGTAAAATAGCAGACCGTACTCATTTCTAAGTTGAGAGATTTTGCATTCCTCTCCTTCAGACTGACTTCTTCCTTCTACTTATTCGATCAACGCTGCGCATGCGTGAAATAATCAGTTGTAGAATGACGGCGTAGTTAAGCGGAAGAAAGAAAGAGATTGGTGCAAAATAATGGGATTTTGCACCCTTTTACTTTGGTTAACTTTGCCTTCAACTAAAGGTCCCGCAGTGGACTGATCGTTAAGACATGGTTCCCAGCAGATCACCGAAGGCAAGCATCACTGGCTACGGTCAGTGTGCGTAGGGACCGAGGGTGTGCGGTATTGGTCCTCGTTAAACTGTGCTACCGTAAAGTGCTCGACTTCGCGCGCAGGTCGTCGGGCTACCGAAGCGGGAGTGCCATCCCCTCCGCAGAGGATCAAAATTGTGATGGCATGTCTTCGGATCATCCTCCGGGATGTTTCCCAGACGGTCGCCAATAGCCCATTGTGCAGCTCTAGTGCGACGTAAATTAACAACAGCCTTCAACTAAAGTAGATTAATAATGTGCAAGCTTAAATTGTTAACTTGCGGGGTGAAGCTTATAAGTGTTAATTAAGTTAAGTATAAAGTAGATAAAGGAAAAAAAGGATCTGATAGTTAGTGGTGCAAAATAATATTTCTTGAATAGTTTGTGACGCGTAATTTGGAATTAATATGACTGCGAAAGCAATGGCTTTTAATTTGAAATTAATAAGACTTAACGAGCAATCATATAGTCTTATTAATCTCTATTTTATTTTAACCGATTCCTCTTATTAAAACTACGAAACTATGCATTTTTTAATCTCATATTTAAAAACTACTAAATTCAGGCAAGATAAATATGCGATAAAACAAACTATAAATATTTATAATATACCTGATTTTTGATTGTTACTCTTTGTTTAATATAAGACAGTATAAAAAATTATTGCTTTCAATGAGTAAACAACTGGCTCAATAAAATTTAAACTTGCGTTTATTAAGGCATTAAAAACAGATTTTTTAATATTGAAATAGTCTTTTACATGTTTAAATATCAATATTTTCTTGATCATTTTTGTTAAACTATTTTCATTTCCTAAATAAAATTTGATTCAAATAACTTATAACTGCAAAATAACTCCAGTGTAATTTTTCTCAAAAAAAATTCATTACAATTAATTGTTTTTGTTTCAATTTCATGTTTATTCAATTTCATTGTTCCAATTTGGTATTAAATGTTTTCATTTATGTATTTTTCAAAGAAATTATATTTTTCAAAGAAAACTTTTCTTCTTCTTTTTTTGGTTTGTAATCATTTTTTGTAATCATCCAACTAATTCAGCGTGATTGTAAAATTGCCTCTTTACTTTTCGTTTCATTGCCTACAATTCAATTTCAATTTTACTCAATCTGTTAAGTGAGGAATAAAACCCCCAACTGTGTTCAAGAGTCGTCTTACCTCAACAGCTAAGAAAGTTAAATTTTCGACTTTACGCCACACATTACGACCTTTGCTTAAGACGTGCTGAATCCCTTTTTAGCCTCAGTAGAGCTTGGAACATCAAATCAGCATCAAAATCTTCCACAACCCTCCCCCAAATTGCACCGATATATACCCGGGCCTGATAAGCCCTAAGCTAGGCCCGGGATATCTCTGGGGCTCCGGACCTAATCCCTACGGCTAAGCCCTCCCGATCCAGAATGTGTCTAGACCCAGTACGATCGCTTCTCTTAGGCACTGTTTTTGTTTCTATACAACTCCACCCACCACGCCAACTCGTTATTGCAATTATTTCTTTTTTCTACCGCCAGATGCCGCCGCTGTTGTTTTTGTACCATCGTGGTAGCCACGTTAGGCCTAATAGTAGACTTTTCTTTCTTTTAGCGGAAGAGAGGAATTGATGCTAGAGTGACATGGGCAGCTGGGTTGGGGGTAAAGACAAAGAGGATGGGGGCGGGAAAGAAGTTCTGATTGGTTAAGATCCCTTCTCTTCTTTCTAAATTTTATTCTCTTCTCTTTTGGAACGATTCCGAGAATGTGGGATTTCTTTTTTCATCTTTTTTTACTTAAGACCCTACTAGTCTTGGGAAGTAATTTATTGGGGTGGGTAAATTAATCTTGAGTTTTTAGAGAAGCGTATCACTCAAAAGTTTTTTTTTCTCTTTTGTTTTCTTCCCTTGTCTCACCTTTAAGCAGAAATAGATTTGGGGAAAATATTCCTCGTGAGATCATGTGTTCTCGTCCTATTTCACAGCAGTCAAAATAGCTATGTATTTCAATTTAATTTATTTAAAGCAAGACTGTAAATTAAGCAGATAAGTTATTTATGCGGTTGCTGTACGCACAATTTTTGACATTTGATAAATAACAAGATAGCATGCATATACTATAAAACATTGTAAATAAACAAATTAAGTGGGATAATAAATTGAAATTTATTTATTGTATCTTTATTTAAATGATTGATTCATAATAAAGGTAAACAGAAAAATGTCCAGAAAAGGCATGTTCTATCAAACGTAGGGGTAAAAAATTACAGAGGGACTAACTAGGATCTACTGAGGTGATATCCATATTACTACATTATTACTAAATTTTCTAAAAATTAGATTTATTTTCTTAAATATTTCATAAATTTTAACTTTTGTTGAAGTTTTGGGATTCTCCTTACTAAATGTAAATTGTTTAACACACTGAAATTTTTTATAAATTTAAAAAATTTTCAGCTTTTTTTAAAAAAAATCATAAATTTAAAATTATAATTTTTTATAGCAATTCTAAAACTAATTCTTTTTATAACTCTCTCGCATGATTAATATAGTATGCCTTGAATTATTTAATTATTAATTAATCAGTTCAATAATTTAATTATTAATTCCAACTACTGCATAAAATTTTTTATAAAAGACAAACGCCACTAAATGAATATTTTCTTTTCTACTCAAAGATTTAAAATTGATTTCGATTTTGATAGTTTGTCTTTGAAATGGATTTTAGAGTAGTATAAATTAATATTGTTCGGTTTTACATTAAATAAAATAAATATAGTTATAATTATTTCTTCAAAAGTAAACTTAAGTTACATTTAAATGAGTTACAATTTAATTTCATTTGATGTTTTGTAAGGATCAATAGATTAAATCAGCCGTTCTCGAAATTGTGTTCTGCGAAAACCTAAGGCTCCGTTAAAAAGGCACAGGGCTCCTTGAATTAGGACTTTTTTCAACCAGTTACGACTTTTTGAAACCTGCAATGGGTTTATATTACACCAATAATCCCAACATTAAGCTTATTTTTATGAAATTATTTATGCAAAATTGATAAAAATTGAAATAGGAAATTTTAAAATATATTTTTCCCCATAACAATACATTGATCAAATTGTTAAACGATATGCATTTAACAACTAATGCATCAGTATTTTTCATCTTGAAATTCAAAATAACAGAACTAAAACAACCAAATTTAAAAATAAAGAATAATATTTTTTCTGATAACCTTTTACCCAAATATTAGCAATAATTTTTCAAAAATTATAATTCAACTTATTTTATTCAATTTAACTGTAAAACTACTAGATTTAAATTAAACAACAAAGGACGTAGCCTCTGCAGACGTGCAAACTCAACTACTTAACATAAAACCTAATTTTCAGACTCATTAACGAAACAATGATAAATTTCATTCATATTAAATGTTAAAGTTTTTTCTTTTAATTTGCATACTTACATCTGCTAATGAGCGCTTGTTAAAAGTTAGATTTCCACCATAAATAATTTTGATTGCTTAGGATTCCGTGGCTGAAATAAATTGGGAACTGCTATAGTAAATAATCATTCTTATGATTTATCCACACGAGCCTCATATCATGGAGGTCAAGTGAACAAAAATAATTTTTTTTTTCTTTAAAGGAGATATTGAAAAAATATACGTCCAAATCAATTTGCTTCAGAAAAATTATACTTCAATTAAAAAAAATTCTTTATTTGTTCGAAAAAATGTTTAGTATTTATTTATTTATTTATTTATTTGAAAATTTACAAAAAATGTTTTAACAACCTCCTCTTTCGTTTGTATTCAATTCTCAAGTATAATTTTAAATTAATCGTATTATTCAGCATTTTAAAGTTTTCTAGCGTATACTAAATTGAACTTTCATAAAAGTTGAACCATAGTATCCAAACCTTAAATCAGAATATGGTGCAAATTTGTTGCAAACTTAGAAAGTTAAATTAATTCATGTTTTGTTCATGATCCTCAGTATTATGTAATAAAGTTAAAAAGTAAGGGAACATAGTTTAATTTTGGACCTCATTAACGATGCAGCGAATTTCGAAGATATTATAGTTCAATGCGCTCCAAATTTTACAACGATGTTCAATTTTGAATCATTTGACAAAGTCTTACCAAGTTAAAGAAATTATTAGTAAATGGAAATGCTTTTTTTAAAAAAGACAAAATGCAATTAAGCATTTATTCGGATATATGATATCTGGCAACTACATTTTTCCAGGCTACTATCAACACTCTGCAAAATTTGAAACAGTGTACATAATAAAGAATGTACGAAAATAATTTCTTTACTAGGAAAAAGTTATTGTATATTTTTTATAGCATTGAGTTTTAAGAAATTCCATTCCAGTGAAAAAAGTGAGAGGAGAGAGAGAGAGAGCGATATATATATATATATATATATATATATATATATACGCAACAATTAAATAAATTATTTAAGAAGCCAAAAACAAACTTTCAATCATTCGTTTGACTTTAGACCATATTTTCGAAATTGATTCAAAATGGACCCTATTTTTAAGAAGATTCATTCTGCCCCCTTCTTATTTTAATAGTCAAATTAATTTGCATAGTTGCGGTCACCCTTTTGAAAGATTAAGATTGGCCCTTTGGGAAAATCTGATCATTAGAACTAAAGTTATTCAAGAAGATATTTTTTTTAAAATCATTCTTCACAGTACATATGTAAAAATCTACCAATTAAGATTGACGTAAAGATAATAGATTGGATATAAGTGTTAAAGATTGCGAGTGCAAATTATAACAACTTTGTCATATAATACGTAAAATATTGCTCCTAAATACATAAGAATCATCATTTCTAAACAAACGACAGTAATGTTAAGAAAGACAGCAAGGCTAATTTTTAAAAGAAAGGTAAAGACAGAAAAGTAAGACGAAAAAAATTAAATAAAATAATATGATCCACTAAAACCTCTCGCTTAACCACTTGACATATCATTTCCTGATATGGAAATGATCTTTGATTGCACTGCAAACAACAGCTCGCAACGGAATGTTGACAGAGATGCCAACTGCTCCTTACACGCCAAAATAATTAAAAAAAACGGTAAATAACTACTAAGTAAATTTTGCAGATATTTGACCATTTTTGCTTGCTTTTTAAAAGGTATAGCATAGCATAACTATTATAAAGTGGTGAATTATATAAGCCTACGAATTGTTTAGAAATAGTGGCGGATGAAAATCTACTAAATTGAATTTATTAAACCAAGAATCACAATTGATAAACTACCACTTTAAAATATTTATTTGCTGTCCGGAGCAAGTTGGCATCTCTGTGTTGAAGACGTCTGAGACACGTCAATTATTGTTTTGACATAAGAAACAAATGTCACTAATGTACTTATATAAAAATCTACCAATCAAAATCATTATAAAGCTAATAAATAAGATTACAAATATAACAAACTTGTCATAGAATATGTGAAAAGATTTATATATAGTCCCTGAATGTAAACAGTCAGCATTTAAAAAGAAAATGAAAGAAGTAGTGCTAAGAAAGACAACACGACAAATTAAAAAGAAAAAAAGTGAAAGGTAAGGAAATAATAAATAAAAAAAGAAGTAGGATCCGTTAAAACTTCTCGCTTGGTAGATTGTCCGCTCAGAAAGGAAACGATCCGTTTAAACCTGGAGAGAGAAGCAACAGAAGCCGGAATCAAATTGCCGTATCAATTAGGTTAAAAATTAAGTCATTTTAAGGATTATGTGTGCATAACGGGCGTTTATTTTAAGAAGTAACCCCTCGGATTTTGGCAGTAAGTCGGAATGACAGATGTTAGTTGCGGTTGCGCCCCCTTTCTCCGACGGCTTAGGAGGACCTCTTAAGTTCGGACAGTTAAGCCTCGGTGAAATGATGCGCCCTGCTGACTCCTCTTTCTACATCTTGAGACAGAAAATTTAAATATTTGGTTCACTTTGCATGCCCGAATATGAACACAAATGCCTTTATTTATTTGATTCCTTTTTTTTCAAACTGCGCGTATTTACAAACTACGAGTAAATTCTGTTGCTTCTTTTTTGAAATTTTGCAAATAATTTTGAGGTGTATATAATAAATTTTCTTAGGAATATTGATAATGTGTAATAGTGAACAATCTTATAGGGACTCGGATTTCGTTCCCTCCCTCAAAATAATTAAAATTATATCTTTTTATGTTTTTTTTTTAATGAAAAAATTCTTTTTGCTCTAACTCGGTGTTTCCCAAACTTTTGACTTTTGTGTACCCTTTCTAAATTTTTCGAAACACTGTGTACCACTAATGAAGAAATGAATGTGTTTTTTACCATAAAAAAATTGCCCAAAAGTTAAACATCACAACTGGCTATTGACACCACAAATTATTAACTGTTAACTCTGCAAAAAAATAGCCAATAGAAAAATACGAAATCATAAATTTTCATGGCCAGCTTTGCTTTTAAATAAAAATTTTTGAAATTTTCGTTTGTTACAAGATATTTCGCATAAGAACGCGTACCTTTGCTAAACTGTTCCCGTACCCCTGGGGGTACGCGTACCACACTTTGGGAAACACTGCTCTAACTGGATGAATTAGTTAAGTAAACAAGAAAGATTAGTTTGCACAATAATATGATGAAACTTAGGACTATACTAAAGTAGAAATAAATTTAAATGATAAAGGATATTATGGTTCAACAATCTACAAAACTCTACATTATTTAAAGTTATATACTGCATAGTTGTTTTTTAAAGAATACATTGTGTATATTTTTCTAAAGACGGTATTTTCTACATTTTCGTTTTTTTTCCCTTCCCCACAACTTCAAACGTCAATGCTAATAAGTTCAACACGGATTCAGTTACTTCCACCAATAAAATTCAATATCTCAATTAATTGACATAATTCAAACTCACTTATTAGAAAATAATAATGCGTGAATGATAGTAGATCAAATGCACGTTAGTTATAATATCGAACAAATTTGCTTTTAAGAAGGATTAATTTGCAGGGAAATATGGCTTAATTTGGCGCTTTACTAAGGTTGATTCAGTCGGATACAGTTACTTCCACCAATAAAATTCAATATCTCAATTAATTGACATAATTCAAACTCACTTATTAGAAAATAATAATGCGTGAATGATAGTAGATCAAATGCACGTTAGTTATAATATCGAACAAATTTGCTTTTAAGAAGGATTAATTTGCAGGGAAATATGGCTTAATTTGGCGCTTTACTAAGGTTGAAAAAAATTTGCTTTGTTAAATATGGTGCAATGCTTTCTGAATGACATACCTGTCTAAAAGGAATAGCTAGAAACGTCACCACAAAGGGCCATAGCAGAAGTGGCTGAATTTAAATAGAAAAAAAAAAATAGTGACAAAAAGTGAATTAGAGAAACATTATTTTCGGATACCTTTCCCATTTGATCACTAGTGTGGCGTTGTGTAGAGCTGCTGTTTGGTCACCTCGCGAAGTCTACTCTTCGTCAGATCTCCGGTATCAGCTTATTTGAGATGTAAAGGTGGACGGTGTGTGATTCCCTTTACCCCATAATGCCGATGGTCACGAAATTGTTGAGCCATAATCTTTCTGATCCTTTGGCTTACAACAGGCTGCTGCGGGAATGCTATACTTTTTACCTTACCTACTTATACCTAACTTACTTACACCTTAGACACCTTATTTTTAATTTTTTTACTAAATCTGTTAATTTAATTATACGCAGTTAATTATGTTAATAATTAGTTCTATCCTTAATAATTATTTATTAACTTGCTTTTAAGTTATTAATTATAAAATTTACTTTTAATAACAGAATCTCCAAAATATATGTAAAATATAAATATAACGCTATTTTAGTTAAAATATATGTAAAATATTAATATAACGTTATTTTCGTTAAAAATATTTGTATAAAAAAATTATATTTTTTAAATTTTAAAATGCTGGGAGCTGTCTTTACTCTCATAAAACGAAACTTAACAACTGATACAAAGTTCCGGTTTGATTGTATATTAATTTATTTTTATCTTCTTCAAGAAAAACGAAATGTAGACATAACATGATAAGGGTTTTTATTTAATATCGGTATTTTCAAAAGACTCTTGAGATAAAAGTGATCTTAGCGAAACTTATGATATTTGATATTGATATGTCATAATTTTTGTGACTCTAAATACTATTTTAAATAATATTTTAGGACACAATAAATTTTTTTAATTATTTGATTTATATTTTTTACGAATGTGTTCAAACTATCTAAACAGGATACAAGATCCTAATTATTAGAATAGTGAGGGATATTTTTTGATCATTAAGGGAAACTGAATTTTTTTTTAAAGTTAAACTTTTAATATTATGTATATATTAGTCTTTGATATGAGTAAAACTGATTTGATAAGCTTCTCGCAAGGGATACGGTTTATATATTACTTAAGCAAAAAAGGGGGAGAGGTTGCTTGTGATTCGCTTGTTTTCGCTGACAAGAGGGAAATAGAGGTATGTAGGGCTGGTCTGACGCGGCGCGAATTTTAGCGAAATTGTCCTCTTTTTTCTAAAATCCGCAAATTTCTCAATATGTTTTGATTTACGCTAAAATTGATTAAAATTTGATTTTTTTTTTTCATTTTTAATTTATTATTTTTATTTAAGAGAATTTCTTACTTTCCTGAAGCCTTAATTTGAACATGTAAAATTGATAAAATATTTAGGGGAGTGAATCAATAGCAGAATGACAAGAAAATAGTTCAGAGATAATCACAATTTTGTCAAGTAAGGTGGTCTTTCTACACTTAGAGAGGGTGATAGACTGATAAGATTACCTTCATGAAGTCAGTAAAAGTACAAAAGAAATTGGGATCACAAAAGAAGGAAAATGTTATAAATTTAATTTGCTCTCCAATACTTTTATTTCATATTTTATATCCGCGGTTGAACAGCCGATCCAATTTTTAGGTTTACGACTACTAATGTTCAACTCCGTAGCTATGTACTTTTGAACCAATCCAGAAGACAAGGAAACTCCTAGATCAGTACCCTCAGAGGTATTGATTTGTTATGGGAACATGGAGGACTTTGAGACTCGACAGATTTAACGTGCATCCGTCACCATTTACTACACGGGCAGTCTTCGGTAGCCGGGGATGATTACGGATGATTCCGCTCAATGTTCCGATACTTTCTATCGCAATTTGTTCCTGATTTTCTTTTTTTTTTTAGTGACTTAAAAATATACTGAAACCTAAAATAATGTTTAAAAAATAATATATGTATTAAGCAGTATGAATTCGCATTAAATATGCAGCTTCCGAGTGTTCTGTTTTGTCTTTAATGATATCTAAAACATAGAAGATGGAAGGACCAGCTCAGATGTAGGCCATGCTACCTGCGACGATAAATGTGCTTGAAAAAACAGCAACACCAAGAGGTGTAGTTACTGCTTAACATTTATAGGGTTATAATATCAAGTAAATTTGTTGCAACGATAGTAAATTGTCAGATTAAACCGTATTAGGGGCCGTTCAAAAAGTACGTACATCCCGAAGGGGGGGAGGGGATTTGCTATTATGAACGGTTTTGTACGATGGGGAGGGGGGGAAGGTATTATACAAAGTACGTACTTTATAAATGGGAGTAAGACCTTATGTACGGTAATGTACGAAGGGGAGGGGTTTAAAATTTCTACATTTTTGTGAACGTACTTTTTGAACGGCCCTTTACCGCACAAATTTATTCCAATTACAATACTATATTTCAATTTGAAAGGAAATATGGTTGAATTTAATGGTTAATATTGGCATAAGTCTGAGTTGTAAAAGTCATTGCCCTGGCGAAGCAGACGTTCTGTGTTCTGTCCTTCCCGATGGAAAGAAGTGGGAATATGTATAGATGTATGTTGTTTAAGTTTTTATTTATTATTCGAATGCCTTCTCGAAATTTTTAGGGACTTCTCTTACGTCATTTCCTGTTCCTTATTTATTTGTATACAAGTTCATATGTTTCAAGTAGTAACACAGCTACCTCATTCTATGTATATCAGATGTGTTCTATAAATCAGTGTAATTAAGGGGCAAAATGGTTAACAAATTCGCAGGTTCGAAATACTTATTTTACGGTTTAAACATGAACCAATTTTTCTAAGGAGGGATGAGAGTAATATATAGTTGAGCATTAAAGTGATTTTTAAAACTTTTTTTAAATTTTTTTTAAAACTTCGATTTTGAAATTAATTATCACAGTATAACCTTCCTTCATTACAGGTTTTCAAATGTAGTTTGAGCACATGTACCAAAAATAACAAAATGTCTCTTCATTTTCCTCCCTTCTAGTAAAAGAATGCATAAGATCTGACAATGTACTTTTTCTGTTCTATTTATAAATAGCATTTTGTTTAAATCCAAAACAAATTTTCATAAGCATCACCGCATTTGTTGTCTTAAAGTTGCCGACTCTACCTGAAGTAGAAGTTAAGACTACTAAATCTTCTCAAATCCAAGATTCCAACAATAGTGATACCACATAATCTAAAAGGACTTTACTCAATGTCTTTAAAACAACTTGTGGCGAAACTGTCAACACCAGATTAGATGTGTATCTCCAAATGAAAGAAAAGAAGAAAAAAAAGTAATGAAGTAGCCAAGTGTTGAACTAAAATGCCTCACCAGCACTTTTGATTACTATGAATACTCTTTGGCGACAGTTTTTAATGACTCTCGAATTTCAATGGGAAAAAATAACTCGTTTTCTCTCATTCTTTCTTTCTTTCTTCTACTTCTTGATTTTTTTTAAAGAAATTCCGTAATCGTATAAGCTTAAATGTTTTGAGGATTTCTTTAGAGTAATTATAATATATGAATTATGAGATGATTTAGAAATTGTTTCAATCCCAGATAAAAAAAATCGCAAATATAACATTAATAAAAATGATAAATTAAAACCCGCGTACTGTAACGTAAAGTGCTAGGCTTCCAGACTAATACAAATTTTGAGCAATCAATAAAATTCAGTTTTCACCGCTTTAGTTAAGATTTTTTTTCACTGATTTTTTTTTTTTGTTGATGCTTACATGTTTTAGCTTACACGAAAATATTGTTTAAAAGTTTAAGAAAATTGTTCAACTTGAGTATAATGATACTTTATTAATTTTTCAAATTAAAATAAATTGTTCAATTTAATTTTTGACGAAATTTGGAAATTTTTGACGAAAATATGTTTTAGCCTACAAAAAAAATATAGTTAAAATTGATGGACTGCTTCAATTAACATATTCAAAAATAAAGCACTTTTGGCGTCAATAATTGTAGAATCAGTCATCATAAAAGCAATACGGTAAAATATTTTTTTAAGAATCGAATATCATTTATCTTGATACCTCACTAATTTTCTGCATTAAGAATAATTGTTTAACTTATGTGGGCATGATAGATAAAAATATACTTTAGATTACATACTATCATAATATAAATTGACGAGCTGCTAAGCCTAGTATATATTTACAGAAAACTTATTTGACGTAAATATCTTTCTCATGACACGAAAATATTGTTTAAAAGTTTTTAAGGAAATTATTCAGATTGAGAGAATCGTTTATGTTAATACCATACTAATTTAGCAAATTAAATTACTCGTATAACTCGCATAGAAATTTTCGACAAAAATATACTGTAACTTAACTAATTTAAAGTCAATAAAAATGACTTAATATTTATAACGCCATTTTATAGTGCTAAATTTAATACTGCTTAATAATTGATTAATCAATTTGTATTATGTATCATCACTAAAAAATGTATTTTCTTTCTAAAAAAAACATGAAACAAATGAACTACTATTTACACACTTAAGTAAAACTAATAAGTTTCGAACTGTTCAACTAAAATTTGTATGCATTTTGAGAGAAAAATGAGCTAAAATATCCATACAATTCTTTATGGTGACATCGTTATCAAGAAAAGCACGGATTTAAATTGCAAATTACAATTTTAAAGTAGTGCATCATGCACAAAGAAAATTCAAAAATTAAAATTAAAATCTTAATGTAAAAATGATTTTCTTATGTAATAAAAATTTTTCTGGAAAAAAAATGTATATTGTTTTTAAATTAAAAATTAAATGAAAAATATTTTATAAGAAATAAACAAGGAAAGATCTTTTTAGAGCTCTGTCAGAAAATCAATTTCAAAATGGAAATTTACAAGAATTTATCGAAAATTTTAATAAGTTTGTTTGCTACTTAGAAAGAAAGTTGTAAATTTATTAGAAATTACTAAAACGCAAAATTTTTTGTTATAGAAATCTGATTTTAATTTTTTCTCTCTTATACATTTTGTCACTTATTATAATCAAGTGAAACTATTATTTCAGAAAAGTGGCTTCTACTTGATCATTTTTAATTCCAATTAAAAAATTAAACTTTTGGTGAAAATTGAGAGGAAATTTGTTTAAAAAATACCAAAAATATTTCTTAGATGTAATGTTTATAATTTATACCATGCTTTCGGTCTGATAAATGAATACTACAGAAGATTTTATGGCAATCATAGAATTTATTAAATAGAATATTACTGAATATTACTGAGGCATTTTAACGAATAAATTTCACGAATTAATTGAAATCGTAAATATATCTGATAAAAATCTAAATTTTTCTATGATCATTAACACACAAAGAAAAAATTCTGGTGAAATTACCTTACTGTATAATAATGACATACAACATACTGGTCAATAAACCCAAATTAAACGGTATTTAAACAATTCATTTTGTAATTTTTCTGTTCATATGGTAACGGTTTACCAGAAATTCTGGTTTTCAAAGTTGTTATTCTTATTACACCACATATATAATAACAAATACAAATCTGTAAAAAAATAAATAAATAACGGAATAAAAAGATTTTATGCCATCATGATAAGGTATCACGATAAAATTACCAAATTTTATCACATTTACGAAATTTTATCACATATTATAAAACGATATTTTTTGTTAATTTTGCAAAAATCTTTACTGAAGCACTTCGGTAAAAATTATCGATTATTTTGGTGTTTCCCCAAAGCCACAATGACGGTAAATTTTACCATATTTGGGTAGTTTTGACCATATTTTATCCTCAAAGTAGATTTTTTTTTTAAGAAAAATATTTAAACAATATTACACATTGACTAAGTAACTTTTGAAATGCATCCATAATAGGTTCAATGTATTCCAGTGTAAAATGTCCATTTTTTTAAAAAAAATCTATCTTGTGCATTTTATAATTGTCTTATCCATTATCTAAACATTTTATGGGAAAAAAACTACAATTGAGATAGTTTGAGATAATTGAGATAATTTTTGAGATAATTGAGATAGTTTGAGATAATTGAGATAACAAGAAAATTTTATCTTGTGCATTTTATAATTGTCTTATCCATTATCTAAGCATTTTATGGGAAAAAAACTACAATTGAGATAGTTTGAGATAATTGAGATAATTTTTGAGATAATTGAGATAGTTTGAGATAATTGAGATAACAAGAAAAATTTATCTTGTGCATTTTATAATTGTCTTATCCATTATCTAAACATTTTATGGGAAAAAAACTTCAATTGAGATAGTTCTGAGGCAAATAAAAATACCTTTTTCGATTTACTTTCTCTAATTTTGATTTTTTCACGCAATACAAAACATTCATTTCTCAATCGTGGGAAGAAATACATATTCGTGTTGAAAGATCCCATTACTCAAAATATTCTTAAAAATTTCATTTCTGAACCTGAAGGTGTGATAAAGAAAATTTAAAATCATTTCTACATTGCGAGAAAAAATGTCCGCAACTTTTGGTATTCGAAAGTATCACTCGAATTTTCTTGAACTTTCCTTTTTCTATCTCGATATCTCGAATTCTATTTATACAAAGAGAAAAAAAGTTTTTTGTTAAAATTACTGTACTGTAAAGTTATTTCTCGTTAAAAAAAATATATAATTTTGGTAATAAAAACAAAATATACGGTATTTAAACCATTCATTTGGTAATTTTCCCTTTCATATAGCACGGCTTACTGGAAATTCTGATTTTTAAACGTATAGATTTTACTACCTCATATTTAGTAACAAATACAAAACTGAAAATCAAATTCAACTGAGTATATTGTTTTTTTGTCATGCTAAGGTAACATGATCAAATTAGCAAATCTTACCACATTTATCAAATTAAAACACATTACAAAACAATATTTTGTTGCTAAATTACCAAAATCATTATCAAAACGCTTTAGTAAATATTACTGGGCTTTTTGGTGTGCCCATAAACCAGAAACACGGTAAATTGCAACATATTCTGGAAATTTTGACCATACTTTGTTTCTCAATGTATATTATAAACAAAAATTTCAGATTTTTTTGGCCTATTGCTAACCTTGCTGCAGTTAGGAAATCTTATTTAATTTCCATATAAAAGATGCATGAGCTAAAAATATAATATTTTTTGTGTTGCCAATTGAAAAATAAACAAATTTTTGTTTATTAAAAAGTTTATTGTTCTCTTGACAATTCTCGTCCCTTTTCCGCCTTTGAAGCAGAATATTTCCCACAATTTATACAGCAGATGAGTTTTTAATTTATAATGACCATTACTTTATAAATCAGATTTAATTCTTCGTACTACCATCAGTCATTTCACAATTCACTGCATAATTCACTCTATTTCTCTAGACAAAGGTTAGGAAAATAAGGTAATGGTAAATGGTAATGAAATATGGTAATGTTAAATGGTATATATACATTCAGTGTGACCTGAATATTTTAGGTCACATTTGGCTATTAATAAACATAAAAATAGATAGCGACAACAACAAAAATCAGTAAAAAAGAAGAGCTGCCACCACGTGGTTGAAGAGCATCAAAACAAATCTAAGAAGTCATTTATTGTTGAATGAAAAATGAAATACAGTCCTACCTGAGAAATCTCCAAAGGATAGGTGGTTTGCATCACACGTGATGCAACGCGGCAAAAACACAAAACGTTAGCCAGCCCCTTTTCTTTGAAAGCCGCCTCCCGTAAGACATGCCCACTTTCAACACTCCAGCTCATCTCTGGGCTACTCATTGCGTCACTCAGGCTGGTGACGTAAGAATAAAGGCGTGCCTTAAGTAGGCGGGGTATTAAACGAAATCTGGACGAATGGGGTCGTGGAGTGGGCCAGGATTTACCGCGCCGCGTGATCGGCCGATTCACTCGTATAGCAGCTGCCTTTGCAAGCGATTGCTTCAAGGGTAGTATTTCGCGTGAAAACGACTGTACGAAAGCGCTCTCTATATATCCGGCTAGATCCCCCATCCGAGCGTCCGTCCCAAATCCGGCTTGATCCGGGCGAAAAGGAAAGGCTTATAAAGATTTGGGGGTTTTGGGAAAGAGTATGCCCCGCCTAAATACAAGCTTGTAATCCCCCGGCCACCCTCCTTTTCTATCTGCGGCTTTCTTAATTGATAGATGGACAGTTTGAACGAATCGCTCTGCCTGCAGGACTTCGTAGGCTCCCCGGACCCCACAACACTTGGGGGGCCCATGGGTCCCTTAGGCCACATGGTCAGCTTAGGCCATCACCATCATCACCACCACCACCATCAGTCGCCCTTGACCCAAAGGGCGGGAATGACCACTGACCATGGGGCAGTGGTGACATGCTCTTCAGCACCACACTTGCCTGACTCAGCATCTGATAAGAAAAAAAGAGGTAAGAGTTTTTTTTTTCTCTGTGGTTTCTTTTTTTCTATCGATATTGGAAAGATATCTAACTTCTCTTGTGGTACTAGTATTTTTTTATTGGTGAAAAAAACTGCTAGTATGTACTTAATTAATGATTTAAAGGATATTTTAAAGATAAAAAAAATGTACCAATTAAATACTGATGTGAAAATAAAACGAGAATCGTAACAGTTCATATTTGAGATATAATTTTTGCTACAAAATCTAATTTAGAAATAGAGTTGAACAATTTAATTGAACGAAAATCACCAAAGCGATTAATGGTACAAATAAAGACTCCAATATTGGTGAGGAGGAACTTGCTAACTTACAATTCAGCGCCATTAAGAAAATCGACAAAATATTGACGACAATGTTTACATAGCTTCTTTAATTCCATTGGAAATAGATTAATCTAAAAATTTTAAAAGTAATTTCAAAGTAAGAAGTAATTAATTATCATAAAATATTCATGATGCAGAAGTTTTATTAAGTTTCTTAACAGTTTTTTTGCTAAAATCCTTAAATATCACACAGGTTTTTAATTTCACCTCATTACTCCACCAATGCCATAAAGTATTTCGATTGAATATCCTATTTTATACCATCAAATATTCATTTATTAATTTTTTTTATTACACTTATAAAAATTTTGTATCATATTGCGCCAAAATATCATCCATATTTGCTGCAATTGTTTTATGTCTCTAAGCTGAACCATATTAAGGTACTTCTTAAACTTGTTTACATGATATCTTGAATTAAAACGTGTTAAAGTTGAAGCAAATAGGCACCACCTTGGTCCTATACTGGGGTGGCAGGGGCACCACATTATAATCAATTTAGCAATTTTATGAGTCAACGTTGAACTGAATTTTACTTGAAATTAGTTTTTATCGAATTCATAAAATATACTATTATCTATATTTTAAGTAACAGTTATGAACATTAAATTACCAAATACTAATTTTGGAATTGTTGCACTGCTTTGTTCAGCTTGATTTGTTACAGTTGCAGATTGCAATTTCATCCCGTATTTTTTACCAATTTATTTTTCAGCTTTTTTATTTTAAAAATTAACTGAATTTGGGAAATTAGATTTCTGTAATACTATTAACTGAAGGAAAATTTCAATGAAAAAATTTAGAGGAGGGTTCATTTGATATTATAGAACGAATTAAGGGATACATTTCAAAATAATCAATAAATAAAACGAAATAGTTAAGTTGATGTTTCAAGCTAAGACGAAACATAAAGCTGCTAGACATATAAAGCACAGTCAGGCTTCGTCTTTAATATTTTTGTTAGTTTGAAATACCTTTATTTAATTTTAATATTTCATTTTTCAATGGGGAGTTTGCATAATATAATTTATAAAATAAGTAAAATTTGTAGTAATACCTATTAGTAAAGAAAAATATGTGGCGAAAGTTCAGTTATTTGCGCCGATAACTCCTCTGCATCTTTGGTTCTTTTAATTAGAAATTTAAATATGAAATGTTTTATCCAAAAATTAAATTATGAATTTAGCACAAATGCTTTCTATTCATGCTTTAACATTTGTCAATAAAATTTGGGTATGAGGTAAGAAAAATTAATTAAAAATTTGGTATTATTAGGTATATCTAATATACTTCGAAATTAATTATTTAAATATATTTTGAAGCATGCTTTAAGGAATATGTGAGGTTAATTTTACCAATTAGATAACAAGTTACGAAAAAAATGGTTGCAAAACAAGTTAAGTTTACCAATAATATGAGTTCTTAAAACACACAAACGACACTGCATTATAAAATAAATTAAAAGTAAAGATGGCCAATAAAGTGCAAGAATGGAAAATTTGAAAAATTTTCTTGTCTGTTACTTTTATGCAAAAACCTAACTGAGGAAGGAAAATTTAGCAAAAATGTTTCAAAATAGCTTCTGAACAAATAATAGTCGGAATTCAAAACCCCATGTATTCAAAATTGAAACCGCGTATATTCATTTGAGCAAAATGCATTGTCTCAAAAGTGATGGGGATGTAGAAATGTCTGAGAGAAAAGATTCGTTAGCAGCCGGCGGGATTCGGCACATCATGACATGCTAATTTCCAATTTCAATGGTACAATTTGTTGCAAAATGGAAAATACGGTCCCAATTGCTTAGTCAGAAAATTGATGATTTTAATTTCACTTTTTGCTTATTTCACTACATCTTAAATATTTTTAAGTGAATGCAATATTTAAAGCATCCTACTACGAATCTGGAGGTCCTGGGTTCGAACCCTCTCTCGCACATTTCTCCCTCCACATCACTTTCGAGATTATGTATTTTTTTAAAAAATAAGTATATGCGGTTTCAATTTTGAATACACAGGGTTTTCAAATTCGACTATCATTTGTTTCGGAGCTATTTTTGCACATTTTTGCTCAATTTTGAGAATTTCTTTTTTACAGTGCAGTTCCCAAGAAGTAAATTAATAATAAAAACTAAATAAATAAAGTAAAAGTTCGAGTCTATTTTAAATTCAATAGGTTCGATAATATTTTTAAATCAAAACCTCTTTCTCTTAAATAACAAGGAAGTTTAAATTAATTTTTGATAACGAACCGTTAGTTTCTTCTTTTCAAATTTCGTAGTTTATCAAACAAAAGTGGCGAGGATTTACTTAACATGCGATTCTATTACGTTTTTGTATTTACTTTATGTACCACAACTTTTTCTTATACATTTTGTTCTGGCAAAGAACTCTCAACTACGCTTTCTCTTTGTGATTGTAATTAAATAAATACTTTTTGATAGGAGTGATTTATTTATTATGCTTGTTCTAATCTTAAACCTTATCCAAGTCAATTTCGACATGCTGCTATGAAAATATTGCATATATAGATATATATTATATTATATTGACTATACTATATCGCAGTTACGTTGACTAGCTAAATAGAAAATAAATAGAAGTGATAAAAAAAATTTTGTTGATGATTTAAGAAATAAATAAACGACGTTATAATTAAGAGCTATAAAAAGAAAACCACTCTACTTTGTGAGGAATGTTTTGATTCCTGTTAAATTATATTTCGTGTAAGATTTCAGATTTTAAGTTTCAATAATTTTGGACCTATATATGTGTATAAATTCTTACAATTTTAGAGTAAACTTAATTTGAACAATTTTATTTGAAAATAGTACACAGTAGTTTTGTTTAAAAATGGTACTACAGATGACAACTATCATATCTTTTAAGAAAAATGAATTTGCTTTCCCGTAATTTTAAACTACAGCACTCTTGAAAAATATTTTGTGAAAAAATAACTTCTGATCTAATTTGTATATTTTCCTCTTTGACTTCACGCATTTTGTTGCAAATACCTCATTTAAAAATCAAGGTCATGGAATTAAATATCTTATAATCTCAAACAAGAAAATATTTGAATTACGGTTTTTAATATTTTAGTTGTTTAATTGGTGATACGATTTTTATTTGAAAGAATTAAAAATAATTTATATCTAAAGTTTATAATATGATATAATTGTTTCGTTGATGCTCCTGTATTCGAAGAATGTTTAACGAAACGTATAAGAAATATTGCTTTTTAGTTATTAAATGTGTTGAAAGCTGATATCGTAATATGAGAACCTAGGGGTTATGGATTTAATCTATGAATTACCTAAAATAAGACTTGATATTTTACGCTATGTTTAATATTTCAGTTGTGAAAAACTAATTTTTTTTATTAGATTGTATTGTGTTAAAATATAATTTATTTTTCAGGATCTTATTATCAACTTCATATTTATTTCATCTATCAGTTGATTAGTTGTTCGTTAGATTAGCTTCACCTAGGGGATTTACCATTTTTTTTTTTTAAATAGATCTTGGTATTTTTGTTCCATAAGAGAAAACCGGAAGAGTAAAAAAACGATAAAGAAATCCGGAAAAAGCACCAAAAAACGCGCTTGAGAATAAAACGGGAATAAAAGCTCGGGAAAAAACCTTGTTAGTAATTAAATGAATTTAACAACTGATTCAATTTGGACGGTAAATTATATTTATACGGATAAAATTAGATTATTTTTCATAAGTTATTTCATGTATAAGAATTAAATAGTTCTAAGATTTTTCTAAATTTTAATAATTACCCTTATAGTATTGTGATATAATGATGTACAGAAAATATTTTTTCAGCTAGATATTTCTTTAAAAAAATGTATTAAATTGAAATTTTTTATCATTTTTGAACGATAATCAAACATACATTTCACCAATATTACAAACATACTTATTAAAAAATTAGTGCTTGAGAGATTACTGTTAATTGATACATCGTTTGTAAAAATTAAATTATTTATGTAAATTATTAAAAGTTTCTTTCAGTCAACTTCAAATTGAACATGGTATGAAAATTTAAAAAAAAAAAAAAAAAAAATCTAATTTTGTTTTCCTTTGCACATCGTTTCCGACGTAATTCTTTGTAAACCAATAAGAATTGCTCTAATTACGTTACGAAATATTAAATTTGTGTTCAACGGCCGAATCGAATCAGACGTTAAATTTATTAAATTTTTAAGGAGGTGCTTTTTTCTGGAGCTTTAATTTTTCATTGCTTTTTTTTGTGGAGGTTTTTCCGGTGCTTTTCTTCCCACTATTCTAAATGAACAGTTAATTTTTTTAAAAAGTTGATTTTAAAAAAAACTCTTTAATTGCAAGTTTTTTTTAATTCAATGTTTTATGCGTAAATTACGAACATATTTCATTAATTCCTTTTTGTAAAGAGCAAAGATTTTATTGTTCATACATACATCTCGGTCTAGTATAAATTTCTTCATATATTTAGAGTGGTAAAACTTTTTAAGTCTGTTGACTTACAATATCTTTCGAATTTGCGAATTGCGATTTCGAATTCTTTATATGGTGCTGAGTCGAAGCTTATCATTATACACTGAGAAAAGTATATGTTAAAAAATACTAGAATATGGTAAAATTTACCGTGTTTCTGTCTGTATGTGAACATCAAAATTTCATGGAAATTTTTACCGAAGCACTTTGGTAATGATTTTGTTAAAAATAATAAAAAAATATGGTTTCATAGTAGCTATACGATTAAATTTGATAAATGTGATAAAATTTTCTAATTTTATAACGATAACTTTTACCATGACACAGGAACTATTTATTTGGGTACATTCACTTTCCAATTTTGTATATTTTACTAAATGTGTGGTAATAAGAATTATAACTTTAAAAACCAGAATTTCCGGTAAACCGTTATCTTATGAACGAAAAAATTACCAAATGAATGCTTTAACCACCGTATATTTTGATTTTAATAAAAAGAATTATGAATTTTACTTTTAGTAGAATTGTCATTTTCTTACAGTATGATCTGCGTGTACAAATTAAATTAATTATTCTATGTTATGGTTCAATTTCAACAAATCCCTAATTGGAGATACCATCGAGTTTGCACCGTATTACGTTTCAACGTTGACACTATTTTTCTAGTAGCGTTCAGTATTTTAATTATTTTTTATGATGTATTACATTTTTACTTCATATATATTACAATTTAAAACAATGTTTGATCTCTAAAGTATGGTTAATTTTAAACCATTATTTAATTTTTATTATAAGAATAAAAAGGTATTTGGGTCTTATATATAAATTGCAGTTCACAGTTTAATATATTATATATTTCCATAGTATTTTAATACAAAATTAAAGTGTTTACAATGAATTGAATCTAAATAGAGTAGAATTTCCTTTATTTCTTCCTCCCTAAATATCCAAGCATCGCATTTCAGGATAGATATTTTTTTCAAGCCTGACTAAGCTCTACTTTGAACTCTTAAATGTTTACAATTGTCCCCTAAACCACTTCCAATTCCGCGAGAGTCAACCGGAACCTGCAGCTGCTGAATGAAATGGTCTCGAACCTCCTTTTCATTCACCGGCTAGTTAGCAGTCTACTCCCCCGCAAAGGTCAACTAACACGTGCTTTCGGAAGGGGTTACAAGAAGGTCGAAGCCGGCATCTCCAAAACTGTCACTGCCTTGACTGAAAGAAAAAGATTTATGGGGTGCGGTCCAACGAAAAATTTTCCAACCCTCACTCGATTGACATTTTCGCTCTAAAACTTGTTGGTCTTATCCTTTTTAGTGAAAGTAGTTACGTTCACTTTTTAAACGTCATTCCAGTAACTAGTATTAATAATCAGACATAGTATTTACTATATAGCAGGGGTGGCGAACCTTCATGCACCAATGTGCCATTTTTTTAAAAATATATTTTAATGAGGTCATAGACGTACCGACAAATAGTTTTGACTTCGTGATTATTGGGTAAATAATAATACTAAATACTATCAACTCAAAATTCTTTATTTACTACAAAAAAATGCGATTCTCAACTTTTGCAATGTCTCAGTTATACGCGTAATTCGACTTAAAGTAACATCAGTGTGACTTCTGTTGTTGCAGAATAGATAACAAATAACTTATATTAGGGTTATAAGATGTTAGTTTAAGCAGAACTGTTAATTTTTTATGCTAGTTATTTATTGTTCGCTTGTAATTTATGGTTATTTATTGCTTTTTTCGCATTAATTGTTCTTTTTTTTGTGAATTTTAATTGAATTGTTAATATGCTTCATAGTGAACTTTGTGATCGGTGGCGTGCCCAAAATATTGTGTCGCGTGCCATAAGTGGCACGCGTGCCATTGGTTCGCCTTCTCTGCTATATAGTGTCCAAATATATTACTAGTTAAATGTAATAATAGTGTCCAAAATTATTAATTATCAAATGGAGAAATTACTATATCTTCTATACTACTATAAAATATCTACTATACTATAAAATATTCAAATATCCTTTTTTTAATAGCCAACCGTAGTAATTGCTAATAAGATGTCAAAATATATTAAAATTGAATGTTTCTAATTACAATTAAAATGTTCATATGCATAGGAGTTATTATAAATAGTTAAGAAATGTGAATTAAATGTCCTTAAAATCTTCAAACTTATTCAATCAATGTAGACACTTTTAAAATATTCAACCTCATTAAAATCAAAAGCAAGAAAAGCTCCTTAAAATGCTCAGACATGATATCATTTTAAAATTTAATATTTAAAGTTGAAAATCCAAATGCGATTAAATATAATAATTGCTTTTTAAATATTAGATTCAAAACAGTTAAATGCGAGAATTTTTGATAAATGCCAGAGCATGTTTTTATGAAATGTAAGCGTTAATGATAATGTCGAGATTTAATAAATGTAGGAATTACTACTTAAATGCAAAAATATATTACTGATCAAGCGTATTAATAACTACGACCAGTAGAATATAAAGTTACCAGTACAATTAAGCTCAAAGAATTGCGTAATAATTGCATAATTCTATAATTACGCAATTATTATAGACTTAGATAAGAACTATTTTTTTTTTTTATTTACAGTAGCAGTAAAACCAAAATCAAATACATTATTTTGAAAATCAGTATTTAAACCAGATTTCTTTTTAGACTCTTTCTTCAGACATAAAAGATATTTAAGAGTAAATTTAAAAATTATCTGTGACAATTAATAATTTAATTTTACAGGTTACGTTGTTATAAAGAATTTATCTTTTACTGAAATAATTTAGAATTTCAAATTGCGCACCATTTAGAATACTAATAAATAAATTTCAGCATCTAATGGTAAAACTTTTATTTGATAACTTATATTATTTATCTTCTATTACATATTGAAATAATTTTAGCGTCTATCAAAGGTTTTGTTTATACACGTTTTCAATAATTAATGAAGTTTTGATCAGAAACAGAAACGCATTTTTAATGGGGGATTTGTAGAAATTAAAGCAATAAGCATGAAGAATTTATTTAATTACCAAAAACTTACCTTATAATTTTATTATCTTTCTTGATATTTCAAAGTTATTTTTCACTAATGTTTACTTTTTAGGAATAGTTTAGTCTAAATATCAAAATTAACATCACTATTAAAACAGCATTAAACATTAATATTAGTTGCTTAATCTCCTTCAATTTAAGACTTGGTTGTTGTAATGTAAGTTACTATCTTGATGTCTCGTACTTTATTTAAATAGGAAAAAAATAGCTTTGTTAAAAACAAGAGATAACAGTTTTTTTTCTCCAGCAAATGATTCAGTAAAATTTTATTTACAATTCTCAATTTTTGCTGTTGAACAAGGTGTACTATATACCAGCGTTTGTCTTAGATTATAAATTGTTGTTACAACTAAGTTTTACAATTATGCAAAATATGAATTTTTGAGATGTTTTTCAAATTGAAAAGCGCGATTTTATCGAAATATGTTTTTTTTAAGTTTAATCATTTATGAAATTCTGCGGACGGTTTTTACATTTTCTGCTTCATTATAACACCGTGTTAGTAATTATACATTTTAAGCATCGTAAAGTATAATTCTGAAGCACCTATTTTATTCAAATTTTAAACTTTCGTCCGTCGATTTTTACAAGCGGTCAGTCGCTTATGATTTTTAATTTAAAATTATCATTATTTTTTTTGGTACTTTAACACTTTGATAAATAAAAATATTTTTAGAATTTTAAAAGAATTTCTACATTTAATTATTATTCCAATTACAAATTAAAAGAAAAAGATAGCTAAATTAATTGCTAGTATTTTTAAAAGTTAAAGAATTATAAACTTTTTTTTTTTACTTATTCAAATGTGTTTATCAATAAAACATTGATTAAAGAAAGAATCTTACATTTAATCCATTCTCTCAAAATAAAAATGTAAGAAATCAAAAGATTAAGTAAATCTCAACCATGCTTGAAACAATGAAATAAGATTATATTTGATTAGAAAAAAAAGCATATTAAAGCATATTTTCTATCCCGAGTCTTACTTCACTTCTTTTTAAATGCTTTTTTTTAAGATTCTTAATGAGTTTTCAACAACTTTTTTTTCTCCGTAAAAGCAGACGATTAATAAAAAAGATTAACACTTCATTGTTTTAAAGATTGAAAAGAATTTTCTGTATGAGTTCTTAGAATGGGGAAAAAAAAGGCAAAAAACTAACTTCCCGCCCCTCAAAATTTGGATATAATACTTCTTTGACGATGGTAATTGATTCTTTTTAATTATATTTCTTACGACATTAAATTCGTAGATTCTTATCTATAATGAAAAAATTGAATTTTAGGTAGTATGCAAAAAATAAGCGACGTTTATACCGATGTAGCATTTTTTTCCCGTTCCTTTTTGTAGAAAAAATAATTTGTTAATAAGTTTTTTGGAATCAAGCATTAATTAAGATTAAAAGATTTATTGGAAGGGCTTTAATAGAAAAATACCATATTTGGTTCAATGCATGTCAAATTAATATTTAGCATGTTTAAATGATAAGCATTTTAATTAGTAACATTTAACTTAAAATATAATAAATATTGAGTCAAATGTCAAAAAGGAAGTTAGGCTTTTAAATTAATAAGTGAATCTAGTTTTTATTACAATATTTTTTGTTTTGTTCATAGAACTGTTGAGGTATTTTGAATATCAAAATCATCACTGAATTTTGTATTAAAGGCATGTTAGATCATGTTAAATTTTAATCATCGTAATCATTGGATTTACAACTAGAAATACGTTAAAACTGTTTTTTCTCTCTCTTTTTTTAAAGTTATTTGGTTTATTTGTAAGAGATCTGAAATCTCATATAATTGTTATTGTTTATATTGTTTTATTAGAGCTTGAAATCCATATTTTTATTATATCCATATTATATTTCCCAGTATGTATTATTAGCTGAGATCTGTTGTATTATGTTGCAATGCTTTTATAAAACTGTAATGCTCTTGTAACGTTAGACAAAAATGAAATCTAGAAACAATATTATAATTATGCAGTCATTTGTAAACAACATTATATTCAAATAAATCTCTAAAATAATCCCTATAATTATTTATTGTTATTTAGTATTATAAATATTAATTATTGATATTTTTAGCATTTTTAGTTATAATTACGTATTGGAATTATTTGTTCTATAGCCATTGAAACATAATTTTAGTTTCAGTTGTAGTATTTACTTTGTAGAAATAATTTTAAAAATAATAACATATATTTTCATTTTTTAATGTTTGTTTTAAATATATTTTACTCAAATAAAGGAAAATTTAGATTAATAATTTCCTTTAAAGTATGGTAAAATAATTTATAAAATTAAACTAATTCTAATGAACTGTATGGGAATGAACTCTGAAACTTTAAAATGGATTTTTATGAGTGCTTATTCGATTAAATCGCGTAGTATCAAAATTGATAGCAAGAAACGTGCTTTATCAAAAAAACTTCCAAAAGCAGAGTGTTATATTTTCTGAATTTTTTAATGCTTACTTTTAATAAATTAAATAACATCAAGTAAATTAAAGGTTGTAAGCAATTTTTATCTTTCATATACATTAGCTTGCAATCTATGTAAAAATTTTAGAATAATCAATAAAAAATTATTTTAAAGAAAAAAAACTGGTTAATTTTAGAACATTATATGTTGAAGTTTTTGTGTTCTTAAAAATTTATAATAGTGCTATTTTGATCGTTGCATAAACACTTTTTTTAAAATTTTGATATCGTGATAAGAAGAAAGCAGTTTTTCCTCTTAATCAAACTTCTACATGTAAGAACTTTCTTTACTTTCACATTTAAGAACACTGAAATCTCATGAAACATTTATATTTTTAAAAAAAAATGTGGTAATCTAACGAACATATTCAATATTCGTGTTGATTCACCGATCTGTGTCAGGGTTAGGGAACTGGCCTCGCATCAGAAAGATTCTGGATTCGAATTCCAGACAATGCATGCATGTTCTTTCAAATTCTGTACTATCTGTCTTTACTGTGGGAGCAACGTTGGCCCAACTAATATGGTGCCCCTGAAAGACTGGCCCTTCAGCTGTCTGTATTGACGAAATGCCATTCCCTAGTGTAAGCATTGGAAAAAAAATATTCGTGTTCGTATTTTTCCAAAACTCTAAGTGCTGGTATTTAACCGATCATAACTAAACCATACTCGCATTGTTAGTCTATTATTTAGAATCATTAAAAAGTGGAAGTAATTTAGTATATTAATCATATAAAAGTATGATACAATCTACAAGAAACAACATATTAGTTATGAGATACCAAAATAAATTTCATTTTTAAATTAAAACATCGCATCATAAATAATTGCCGCTAGTTTTTGAGAAAGAATTCGGAACCTTTGTAATTCCATTAATTTGGGAGAGGCGTTTAATTCTTTCTGATAACTCGTGTGCATTAAATCACACGCATACTTTTTTTCAAAAGGACCCAAAGCAATAAAATTCCTACATTTGTTTAAAATGCTCACAAGAGTATCATTAAACATTGCTCGCAAATGATTCAATTAAATGTCTTATTTAACCTTCTTTAGCCGCTTAACAAACAACTTCAAAATATAATCTTCAGAGAGAAACTGAGAAAAATAAATAAATCAAATTTTAAAAAACCCTCGAGCAATCCGGCGTCTATCAGATTATGCCAAATCCTACTGGTTAGGTAATTAAAACTTTAATGAGCTTTAGCGTGGATTAGGGCGCCTCGTTTTGCAATATCAATTAAGAGTGCTGAAGAAGCCAAGATGGTAGACTGAAGACTTCATCTTGGGGTTGTAATGAAAGAGGGAAGGAGGATTTTTGAAGACCCCGAAATCGCTGAAGCCTTAAAATTAAGTTTTGAGGGAAAAGTTTTAGAACAGATACTTCGAAATAGCTAGCTTTATTTTCAACGACGGTATTTTGGATGAAGAGGGTTTTTTTTTTTATTGCTGTTTTGTTTAATTACTTCCTTTGAGAGTGTTTATGTTTTGGAATTCGTGTTTTGAAAATTTTCTTAGTAAGAAAGGAGCTTCTATTGTACGTTATGTAAATTGTAATTACGAAAAAAAAGAATAGTTTCTTTTTTTATCTTTTAAATATAATTAACTCTATTATTTCTGCCGACATTAAAGTTATTTATATTGAGTTTTTGGAATAAATATACTTATATCTTTCACAGAATTGATTTTATTATTCATAAAAAAAAACAATTAAAAACATTTAAAGAAGTAAGAAATATTTGAATTAAACGATAAAGTATGGAAAAAAACATTAAAGCAAAACATTATAGAAAACATTAAAGCATTTCTTCAAACAAAAAATTGTTGTTGGAGATCAAACTAAAATACTTTATCTAAATGAAAATAAAATTGCCATTCATTTTAATAATAATGCAGATGTAAATTAAAATATGATTATGGGTTAAAGTTTTTTTCTCAAATATTTTTAATGATTTTACTTATAGTTTTAAACTAATACAAATAAGTTGACAACAAATAGTGGAAGATATTAACGATAAAGAAAGTTAATTATCTCTTACAAACTTATGAATAACATATACATTAACAAATCTGATGCCACTCAAATAATTGGATTTTTATTCAAACTGTTCAAAAGTTCCTTCAAATATCACACAATGTTTTTTTTCTTCTTTCTTCTTTTTGTGATTTCGAACCTTTTCTCACAAAAGATGTTTTGCCCTAATTTCATTCTTTTTGCCATTTGAAGCAGAGTTCTTTTTCTTCCGATAAATGGAGAGCAGAATAAATTTTAATAACGGAAGCATACACATTTCTTCATTGTCAGAAAAAATAAGCAATTAAATTATTCCCTTTTCCTGTTATTTACTTGCGTAATATTTTATATTTGAATAGCTCAAAGTTCATAAATAGTAACAGTTGCAGAAATAATTAGAAACAGTTATGAAAAAAAGCGGAAGTAGAAACAAACTGAAACAAGAAGAAATAAGTTTATAAAGTTGTACTAAACTAATAGCTGCAAAATAGGCTGAAAACCACATTTTTAAGTTATATGACAATTTAAAATGGCTAATACTTTTTTTTAAGAAAAATTTTATGATATTAGTATAAATAGATAAAATTTTTCTCATTGCTAAATAGCATATTACTGGCGACAGTAAAAGAACAATTACTTAAAATTCTTATTTAAGAATATTTGAATTAGCAATTAGACTTAAAGTAATAACGTAACCACTTTAATTTATTACTTATTTACAATTGAATGGATCATGTTGATTAGCAATAAAACCTAAAATAACAACGTAATTACTTTAACTCAACATTTAATAATAATTAAATTGATACCAATTAAACCTACGGTAATGACTTAATTACTTTAACTTATTAGTAATTAAAAATTGAATAAATCAATGCTGTAAATAGATTATTTTCGAAAAAAATTATGAACTTCTTAAAGAATAACATAAAATACTTTATACATATTTTTCATTTCTTTGTAGGGTTCGCAGAACATTTTTTTCTTTTAAATGTAACAAAAAATAAAAATTTTTTTTTTTTTATAAAATAATAAAAGCTTTATATTTGTCCTTGTCTTAGGAACATTCAACTTGTAACTTAAAAAGACAATTATTAACTACAATTACTAACTTACAATTATTATGTAGTTTAATTAATTATGTAACAACATATTAATTATAGTCTAACTAAAGTTTAAATATTAAGTGCAATTTAACAATTTACATTAATTAATTTAAAATTAAAACATTATAAATTTCCAATGTTTATTTAATACTTATTATTCAAAATTTATTAACTTAAAGTATAATTATTATGTTATTATGAGCAAAACAAAATAGTTTTTTTATTTGTATAGTATAAGCCTTCTTTGATAATAAGAATTTTTCAATTATTTAGTTAGAAATAAGTTAAAATTTTAATAAAAAAATATTAATTATTTTAATTAAGCTTTTGAATAAACACGTTTGTGAAAATCAAACTATGCGCTAATTTTAAAGAGGATAATTTATACTTCTTTGTTAAGAAGAATTTTTTAATTATTTTATTAGAAATAACATTTTAACAAAAAATAATTATTCACTTAATTAAGCTTTTGAATAAACACGTTTGTGAAAATCAAACTATGCGCTAATTTTAAAGAGGATAATTTATACTTCTTTGTTAAGAAGAATTTTTTAATTATTTTATTAGAAATAACATTTTAACAAAAAATAATTATTCACTTAATTAAGCTTTTGAATAAACACGTTTGTGAAAATCAAACTATGCACTAATTTTAAAGAGGATAATTTATACTTCTTTGTTAAAAAGAATTTTTTTATTATTTTATCAGAAATAACATTTTAACAAAAAAATAATTATTCGCTTAATTAAGCTTTTGAATTAACACGTTTGTGAAAATCAAACTATGCACTAATTTTAAAGAGGATAATTCATACTTCTTTGTTAATAAGAATTTTTTTATTATTTTATTAGAAATAACATTTTAACAAAAAAAAATTATTCGCTTAATTAAGCTTTTGAATAAACACGTTTGTGAAAATCAAACTATGCACTAATTTAAGAGAGGATAATTTATACTTCGTACTTCATATGAATAAAGTAAAACAAAGTGAATAAAGCAGGAATAAAGTAAAAGAAATGAACAAAACCGTATGTTCTGTAATTTACCTTAATTTGTGCTTTATTCGCTTTGTTTGCTTTATTACAAGCACTTATTTGCTATTATTAAATATCGTGTCGATAGTAAGCAAAACATTGTTTCAAAATCCCATGAATTTTATATCTAAGAGTTCTTTTTCTATCAAAATAAAACGAACTTTCATTTATAATTTTTTAAAGTCCATACCAATAACTATTCAATTTAAAACAAAATAAATGAATAAATAATCAAGGAAGTTCATATTTTCGTTAAAAAAAATTATAAAACCAATTTTTACTTTTACGTTTAAATCTTATTTAAAAGGGAATTTTTTCACCTACAACTTTTATTAGTTAGTTTATTAACTTAGTTTTTAAGCCTAAACAAGCGGGTTTTGTTATTAAAAATTTTTATTTCATAGAAATTGAAATTTCTCTGATCTAAGTCTTAAATTAAAGTATTCAAACAAATAATTTATGTCACTTTACTAGCTACTGTTGGTGCTAATTTTTTGCCTTTATAAATATAGATTTTTTTAATTAAGTAATATTTTCCTTCAAATGATAATAAAACAAAGTTTGAGAACTAAAAATTTCAGTTCAAAAAGGTTTTACAGTAATTATTATTAAAATTTGATAAAAAAATGTTTTAGAAATAGTGTTGAATAAATTAAAATGTTTTGAAATTTATTTGCCATTTAAAAGAATAAGATTAAATGCATACATGCTTTAAATTTTTTGTAGTGGCTAAGTTAATTGTTTCTTTTATTTTTAATAACTTGCGACTGCCTTTGTATTTGTTTCCATCATGCGTTTTTTCATCAGCTCTTATATTATGGTTTTTATGGTTTTCAAGTAGATTTTTCATTCATTCTTGAAATTTCATCTGTTTCTATTTATTTTGAAGTTCAAAACAGAAAGAAAAAAAAGTTTTTTCTAACTGTTAAATAGGTACAAAGTATTAATTGATTAAAAGCTTCATTCGCCTCAAAAATATACGAATTGGAAATAAAAAGTCGACTTGTTTTAAGGGCTCAGAAATAGGCATTAATTTTAAAGACTTGCTAGATGTGAAAGAGAAGAAACTAGTTGTTGGAATCTTGGGCATAAATTTAGTTTCCTCAATGCCAAAATTATTTCTCCCAGCTCATCTTAATGCCCTGGAAGCTCTTGTTTTATTCATATGAATACCGATACCTTTGTTAATGACATTAGTCCCTCACCGCGTAGAAATGTATTTTACTCGATTTGCCCATCTTGGCCACTGTGGGGTTTTTTGTTCTGCTTTTCGACTTTTCTCTCTTAGCTTCTGTGGCTTTTCTAATTTTGTTTCTCTTCTTTCTTTTTATTTTTTTTGTTGGCAACTTTACGTTTTATGCTTCAAATCATTTTTGTTTCATCACTTTCGCGTATGGCGTCTTTTGAATGAGAGCTTGAAACATATCGAGTGTTGTTTTCAAATTGTACATTTTTGAAGCGAATGAAGTTTTTAATGAGGTAATATCTTACCATTTCAGTTTTTTAGAATCATTAGAATTTGTATTTTCATAATATTAGAGAAAAACGCTAAAAAACTATATAATTTTTTTTAAGGATTATCCAGCATTTTATTTGGATGTCTACAACTAATTTGCTTCTCATGCATTCCTTTTCATTTTTATTCTAATAATATTCTCATGAACTGGTTTCATTATTTCAACAAATGTTCTAGAAATATCTAGAAATGTCAGTCTTTAGTAGGCCACTGAGGAGGTGTAGGAGGGAAGAGTTACGGTTAAGAAGGATTCATTATTTGATGATCAAAGCAGTATCATACTTTTCTAAGAGGTCGTTTGTATTCAGTTTAATTTACAACCAAGGGGATGTCGGCGCATCTAAAGGGAACGCAAAGAGCACCCTCCGAGGAGACCACAAGAGGGATGTCTTGGTTGCTATGGCTACCGCAGAGGCTCGGGATAAAATTTTGGCTTGAACGAATTGAAAATGCCTGCCTTCTCTTTTCCCATAGACGCAAATCCGGAAGAGCGCCGCTTTGGCTTTATTTGGTAAGACCGTTTTGAAGATTCATTGACTTTGAACCTTCGCCAAAGAATCATCCAATAGTTGAAGAAGTGGATAGAAAATACCACCAATACTGGTATTTTTAAGGTCCTGGTCATGTTCTGTTAAGGGCAGGTCTCAATTCAGTTTGAGTGCCTTTTGACTTTTTGCTTAGTACGTTGAAAAAAAATTCAGCTGTTATATATTTTGGCTATTTTTAACCTTAAGCAAGCAATTCCTTCTAGCTGTATTAGTTATTACAAATTGTTTTAAAAGTTTTTTATTGATTGTATAAACAACAAGATGTATTTTCTTTGGTTATACCATAAAAGTACAAGTAAAGTTTTATTGAGAGATTAATTTTGCTAAAATGGCCACAAACAGTCAAAACCAGAATAATACCGCTTTAGCAAGGAATGTTCAAAGGGAAGGAAGGCTAGCTGCCATAGATGCAATGTAAATCGGTCTCCCAATGGTTAGTAGGTACCTGAGTATAAAGAGGAAAGCAACATTAAGGGTCACTGCAGCAGAGACTCTTCTTACAACGGGCTTACACACATTTCTACTAAACCACTAATAGGGCTGGGGAAGAGAAAGAATGTTTTCTCTTTTTAGATATGGTTGGTCTGTTGCTGCATTTTTGCACTATTTATAAACAGTAATGTACTATTAACTAAGATATTTCTACGTATTTTATCCATGTATTATCCGTGTACTCATATTATCCATGTTGATTATATCTGCTTGCCCGTTTTGAGATAGAACGAAAGAATAAAATGGCGTGTGACGTAGGAAAACTGGCTGAGTTGGCATAGATCCTGACTGCCAATTTGCTTCTTATGTGCTGATTCTTAGTACACATGATGCTCTTCTAAATCTGAGTATCTGATCATAAGTTATTTTTCTGGTACAACATACCGAACCAAGCGTTAGTTACGTATTCGAAAGGTAGCGTTAGATACGTATCCCCGATTTAATTACGTATTCGAAAAGATTGAATTCTTCTGCCGATTCTCATTGAACTGCCGAAGAGATTCGAACTTTTAAAAATGCGCAACTTTTTGCCAAATGAAAATTCTTCTTTCTCCGTCAAATTTGTTTTAAAGTTGCCCTTTGATTGCATTTGCAACAAAATGAGTTTTATTATCATGCTACAAAATAATTAGATATAAAGTAAAGCTTTTCTGTGTGATTAATTTCACCAAGAAAATCTTAACTAATCAACACCAGAAGAATATCGTTTTAAATTTAATTTGTAAAACTGTTTTAAAGATTCATTTTTGAGACTTCATCAAAGAATCGTCCAATAGTTGAAGATATGAAGTTGAAAAACCAATACCTTGAAAATACCACCTCAGCTGCTATTTTCAATGTATTGGCTCTGTTTTTCTTAAAGCAATAGGTTGCAGTAGATTTCGACAAGGTTTGTGAACCGTTTGACACAATGTAAACTTTTTTTTAATCTGCTATACCACTCCACTTATTTTAATATAAAAACGCATGTTTGTATTAAACTTTTGATAATTATGTTTCAATGAAACGCTATGCCAAACAAGAATTTTTTACTCCTTGCTCTTTCAGTTAAATTCCTGACTCTTTTTATAAAATTCTTGCAAATTTATACAAAAAAATTCTAAAAAAAAAATACATATAAAAAAATTCATGAAATAAAAAAATTATAAAAAAAATTCTATAAAATAATTTTTAAAAAATTCCATAAAAAAATACAAAAGATACTTGAAAATTTTCAATAACAAATATTGACACCAAGTAAACATTTATGTATGCCTTATTTTTACCAAAATCTATACCTGCTTATATCTAAAAGATGCATAAAATCATACCTGTTTAAATTAATTGCTTCAATCTTTACTCAAACGTTACAATAATTTATTAAGGATCAAATCGCAAATCATGCGTTCAATGATAACAACTTTTTAAATTAATTTAAAAAGGATTAAAAAAAAAACTTACTTGAATCATCCAAGACATTCTCAAACGAATAAATATGAATAAAAATAAAGGAGTATAAAAAAAGAATCAAAGCAAATTTTTTTTTAAAAAATAATTTATTTCACAAAACAAATTGGAAATAAGATGCATTTATTAATGTAGTTATTTATTCGTAATAGTTGCGCAACGCGTTGAATTTTTTACTGTTGTTTACATTGTTGCTACGAAACTATCTCGAAATTCATATATTTTTTTAAATAAATTGCTATATTGTGTACCATTGAAGTTTTGTTTATATTATTATTTAATAATAATAGGAAATCATTTGAGGATCAATCATAGGAAATCAACTGAAAAATTACCGGAAATTTAATGTTCCTAATTTAAAAAAAAGAATTTCTTATGCTCAGATTTTTATATTTTGAGGAAATTATTATTATATTCAGTGCTTAAAATTCCAGGAAATATGCTAAAAACATTTCTATTCTAAATATTAAGACTGATAATTAATTATATGCGCAAGTTGCTAATTCTTGGTTATATAAGTTTCATATTTCAAATTTCATGTCATACACAGGGAAATATTCTGGTACAATTACCCCCCTGTATGGTATTACCCCCCTGTGTAACATTTCTGATAAAAAAAAGCAACAACATAATTCTAATAATACCATAATACACGGTATTTAAGCTATTCATTTCGTAATGTTTTGTTCATATGGTAATGGTTTATCGAAATTCTGGGTTTTAAAATCGCTTTTCTTATTACCTCGCTTTAGCAAAAAATACAAATATGATAAGTGAATATAATCGAATAAATGGTTTTCATGCTCCGCTCTAAGGCAACATGACTTAGTTACCAAATTTCACCACATTTATCACACATTATAAAATCATATTTTATTGTTAATTTTACCAAAGTTATAACTAAAACGCTACGATAAAAATTACCAAAGTTTCTTGTATTACCATAGAGTCAGAAATGTGGTAAATTGTACCATATTCTGACCATTTTACCATACTTTTTTTTTCACTGAGGCAAAGGAAATGCGGGTTATTTATTTAAAGAAAACCTGTTAATCTGATACAAATTTTTTTTTGTTAAAATCATATCTACGCTGATAATGTTCTCAAAGTAAATTTCAGTTTGCATAGGAAGGAAAGTATACATTAGTTTTAAATAAATAACAAGCACAAAATGTGTGCAAATTTAAAAGCTTTTATTATGCAGGTGTTGAAATGAAGCTAATGCATTTGGTGAGTTAATAAAAGCTAAACAATCGGTATTACTTAACGTATTTCAAGTCATTCAAATGTGCATTTAAGAAATTTATTATTAGAAAATGGCCAACACAGAAATTACAAAATCATAATTTAATTATAATTATTAAAGCTGAGTTGTAATTTTTTTTCTGAGAGAAACACTACTGTAAATTTACAATTGTTTCTTTATTTGCTAAAAAACGAAATCATATTTGTTCAATATATCTCCATACTTTCAGCTCAAAAATGACTTAGATGTCATTTTAATTTTGAAATTTTTGATCACTCTGTCTTCGCTTATGATTCTTGTGTAATTTAATATTAATATTGCGAGAAAGTGAGAAAGTGTCGTCATACACGTCACTAGTTATGAAGTACAGTTTTTTCTCCCCATCGATAGCTTGAATGGTAGTCTACCCAGCTTCAAATTGTAGTGTACTATCAGCCTTTTTGGGAGCTAAAGGTGACCGATGCGCAATGATGTAGTGTGTCTCCAATTTATGGAGTCTAAACTTCCATGACCTCTTTGGCAAGTAATTGATATATATATATATATATATATATATATATATATATATATATATATATATATATATATATATATATATATATATATATATATATATATATATATATATATATATATATATATATATATATATATATATATATATATTGTATATATATATATATATATATATATATATATATATATATTGTATATATATATATATATATATATATATATATATATATATATATATATATATATATATATATATATATATATATATATATATATATATATATATATATATATATATATATATATATATATATATATATACATCAGAATGGCAGCTGCTATCATGCGCCGTAGGGAAAAGGTTAAACTGTCTGATATTGTAGATAAGAAATAAATCCATTTAAACGTATTTAATTTGAATAAAAATACATTTGACATACTTTTGATTGGTATGTTAACTAGTTCATAGACAAAGAAAATTAGTTAAATAATAATTGCAAAAAAAAATATTAACTACTGATTTATTTTCAAACGGATCAGTCATTGAAAATAAATCAAAATTTTATTAAGAAGAAAAATAAATTATTAAATGACGACCTGAATGAAACGAATGAAAATGATAAGAAACATGAGCTAGATTAGTGCAGACGTTTTGACGGATGTAAAATTTTATTCTGATGTGAGGGTATAATAATATCTTGCTTGCAGTGCGCAATGTCTAAAACATGACACCATAATATATTCTGACATGAGTTATTAGTCTTTCACATACTAACATACAATCATTATGGTTCGATGATCTTAACTGAAATATGCCAATTTATATTAGCTGTCGAAGGCATTAACTACGAAATCCAACACAAAAACGTGCTTAATTCTTTGTAAAATATGGAGCCATAATAGGAAATTAAAACATTTTCTTGTAAAAATATATTGCGCATGTAAATAATTAATAATTTCCTTCAAAATATTATTCTTAAAAGGTATTTATTGTTTTTCATAGTTACTTTTACTGAGGGTCAAAACATCTTTAAATGGTAAGTCATAAAAATGTTACCTTATTTTGAGGTATGCACTTACATAAAAAAATACACAATTTGAACAAAATCAACCGATTAGCTTAAGTAATGAACTTTCAAAAAAATTTTAAGTTTAAATGTTCATTGTTCAAATGTTCATATTATTGAAGAAATATTTAACTGATTTCATATTTTGCACACTGTATAAAATAAAATGATATGTTAAAATATACTCAGGTACTTTTCACCATAAAATCTTACGGATGATGCATCAAAAGTGCCAGTAATTTATACCATAATTTGATTCGGATTTTTTTTTACAGTATGATAATATTTTTAAAGATATTGAGATTACTTTCAAGTTTAAACTACTTTTGCATTGAATAATGAACTTTTGTCATCTCTTGCAGACGGCGGATCCCTCCACGAAAAACCAAGTCAGAGCGGAGCAACAGCCGATTCTCCGGCGGACAATTCGGCGGACGATGATCCGAAGAAAAAGAAGCGCCAACGGCGACAACGCACACATTTCACAAGTCAGCAATTGCAAGAATTAGAGGCTACATTTGCTAGAAATAGGTATCCCGACATGTCTACAAGAGAAGAAATAGCTATGTGGACCAATCTCACCGAAGCAAGAGTTAGGGTGAGTTCGAATTTTTACCCATGCTACACCTAGATAAATTAAATAATTATTGATCTTTTAAAATCACGGATAAGAGTGCAATGAAATGTAAGTCTTTTTACATAATATATTTGATTTGTTCACTCGCCTATTTTGCTTAGATAATTTGTGTTTTAAATCAAATGATTTCATTGATCTGCAAATATGACCAAGTGTAGAATAGGTGCATACGAAGAAAATGGCGATTAATTAAAGTATTGGCACGGCTATTACGAATCCTTTTTTAAAGACGAACGTTTGAAACTTAAAAATAGAGAAAAATTCCATAGAAGAATCAATTGTGAACAGAGAAAACTTTTCTGGTAAATTAATTGTAATGTATGATAATGCCATTTCTGGTAAAAAAAAAAAAGAAGAAAAAAAAAAAACAATAATTCTGGCTAATAAAGTAAAATTTATGGTATTTAAACCACTCATTTGATAATTGTTTGTTCTTATAATAACTGTTGACTGAAAATTTTGTTTTCAAAATTTATAGTTCTTATTGATACATTTTGTAAAAATACACAAAACTGAAGAAAAAAAATTAATCGAATAAATGATTTTTATGCCCTGCTCTGAAGTATTAAAAAAAAATCACCAAATATTTCCAAGTTTATCACATGTTATAAAAACCATATTTTAATGTTAATTTTACCAAAAATATTACCAAGGCGTTTAGGTAAAAATTACCCTACTTTTAAGTATTACAAAAAAAAAGTATTACAAAACAATCACCAAAGTATTTACCTAAAGCAGGGGTGGCGAACCTTTATACACCAAAGTGCCATTTTCTCTAAAAAATTGCTTAATGAGGTTATAGACGTGCCTTCAAATAATTTTGACTTCGTGATTATTGGGAAAATAATAATACTAAATACTATCAACTCAAAACTCTTTATTTACATTGGAAAAAAATGCATTTTGTAATGTCTCAGTTATACAAGTAATTCAACTTAAAGTAACATCAATGTGACTTCTGCTGTTGCAGATTATATGACCAATAACTTATATTAGGTTCTAAGATGTTAGTTTAAGCAGGACAGTTGATTTTTTTTGCTAGTTATTCATTGTTAGCTTGTTTTTTACGGTTATTAATTGTTTTTTAGCATTAATTTTAATTTTTTTTATTAATAATTGTTTAATATTTTGTTTGTTTGTTGTGAATTTTAATTTAATTGTTACATATGCTTCATAGCGTAATAACATTTGTGTAATAACAATTCATAGTGTAACAACAATTGTGATCGGTGGAGTGTCCAAAATATTGTGTCGCGTGCCATAAATGGCACGCGTGCCATTGGTTCGCCATCCCTGACCTAAAGTATTACAAAAAAAATCACCAAATATTTCCAAGTTTATCATGTTATAAAAACCATATTTTAATGTTAATTTTACCAAAAATATTACCAAGTCGTTTAGGTAAAAATTACCCTACTTTTCGGTGTTAAAAAAAGCAAACACTAATATTTATACCATAGCTTTAAAAATACTGTTTTACCATATTTTGGCTGTTAGATCATACTTCCTTTTCTCACTGTGGGTAAGACTAGCTTTCTTAAAAATATGTATTCTTTTCTGACTTTTAAACATTGTTTTTTTTTTAATACAATAAGTCATATCAAGGTACATATTAAATTAATTTAATCAGAACTATCGTATTACTTAACAATATTCCATTAATGAAAATTTACAAATGCCTTAGGCAATTTTAAAATCACAAGGAGATAATAGACCAAATTTATAATTGATCACCATTGTGTTATTTGTATTTGGTTCGGTACCTAATACAATGATTAGAAAATAAAATTTCATATTATAATCATCAACTTGCTACAGACTGGGTGATTAAAATATCCATTTGTTCTATGAAAGGTTATTTATATGAAAAAGTAATAATAAATAAATAAATTAGAATGACCAAATTAATCATAACATTGATTTTGAACTGTATTGAGTAACAAGATTTTAAAAATTCACGAACATATTTTTATTTTATTCGATATGAAGCTATGAGCTTCGTCAATATATGCCTCATCATTGTGTCGTGCTAAGTTTTGTTCAGATGAATCTGCTATAAACATCTTATCAATAATAATTAAATTTTAAAAGTTTTTGTTCCTTATAATGAAAGCCTTTTTCCATATTGTAAATATTGAACACTCTAATATTTTAAAATTAGTCTATAAATTTCGCAAATCATAAAAAACTATTACCGAAAAAAGAACTTCCAACTAAAATTAAGTTCATTAATTTTAGGCATATCTAATTTAAAGAATAATTAAACGTTCGAATTTAAAAAAATGGAGAGTGATTTTGAAAAGGAGTCAGTCAAGAATGAAATAGTTTCATTAAATATTCGCTTTCTTTTTTATGACATTTAAACATCGTTTCATTTTTCTTACTTAAAATCTTTGTTTTTTCTCCCTCCACCAATTTCAAAACATTATTTTTCCTTTTCAAACAAAATAAGCATATAAGGGAAGAGACTTAAAAATTACAGAAAAACACTTATATCGGTCAAAATAAGATCATATTAATGAAAATTTTATATTATTATGAAACATAAATTATGCAAATAACATTTAAAATGAAATGCCCGTGTAAAAAAGTATGCAAAAGAATGCACATGTTATGTTCAATACAAACTATGCAAATAAAATTTGTACAAAAAATATACATCCACCGTTATAGTTATAACGAAAAAAAGTTTTAAACTATTTTGTGAATAGTTTCTTAAACTTATTCTAAAACTCTGAAAAATTTTATAAGACAAATATGACGTTTACGCTATATAAGAATAAAGTAGTTATCGCCTGATTATATTTTGCCCCAGCAAATACAAATAAAACAAATAAAACAGAACAGTTGAAATAAAATAATTTGTATATTACTGTGAAGCTATTTTATTTTTATAAACCATGCTGTTTTTTTTTTTTTAATTTTATACATATGGCAGGTAAATTGCGAACATTAATGAATAAGTTGAGTGTATAATGAGTTTTAAAGTCAATTATGATTTTTTTAAAAATTTCTCAATGATATTATGCTCTTGTTTCTTGTCCGTTACAAAAGGAGGTTTTAGTTATTGACGTAATTACAACAGTGTATTGACATTATACTTTAAAAGTTGATTGAAATGTTCTACCACTTTTCTTTGATAATGTAGTCTTAGTTGTTAATAACTTTAACTTTCTTTAACGTTTATAAATCTTTACACTAATCTTTAACGCTAATCTTTAACGTTTCCAAAAGAAATTTAGTTATTTAGATATTTTGTAGCCCTTGTAGCGTATCTACCACTACAAAATTACAATACAATTCACTAGTATATAAGACATGTTAACTCGACTCTCTGTCGGGGTACCTTTTCATAGATGACGGTTGACATGGTCTGTAACTACTCTCCCCACATTGGTGACCTTCGGACGTGATGTGAACACGCCTACCTTGGCAAAAAAACGCCCACTTTGATCTGGATACGCCTACATCGGCAGTAACGCCTACTTCGTTGGATGATCCATATTGAAAAGTTGACTTGCTACTTGTGACTGCATTATTATCCACCTCCTCACGCAGTTGCTACTCAGTCTCATCTCGATCACACAAAACGTCGGCTTGCATACTTGTGATTACTCGACTGCTAACGGCAACAGAGGAGCGACTACGACCGTGAAGTTAATACACCTCTCACATTCAGCACTCAAAAAATACGGAGATCTTAATACTGCTCTCCCGGCTTCGCACAAAACAGCAATGAATCAACTAGTGGCATCCATTCATCGAATTCTATCATAGCTATAATTCTGGTGGGGGAGTACTGTAGCGTATCTACCACTACAAAATTACAACTACTCTCCCCACACCCTGATTTGCATATTTGTAAGTTCAAATTATTTTTTGCATATTTATTCATTAAATCACTAAAGCAAATGTTATTTTCTATTTAAAAATCATTTTGTTTTAAAAAAGGAGTGAATAAAAAATTATACGATTTTTTTTACGTGGTATTGCAAAATGCAAGGTTTTCATTCAATCTCAAACTGTTCCGATTTATTAAAAAAGAATCTACCGACTTCGATGTTCAACCTGAATTTCATACAGAAAGACTGAAAAATATAATTAGAGGTTTAGGAACATATTTTTTAGATATCTTCAGCATTTTCTATAGTTTGGATACACTTTTAAATAAATAATTTTATATTTATCTATTCATTCATCTATTTCGATTTATTTTTACGTTTAATTACTCAACATTTTAAAAATCTTCTCAAACAAATCACTACTAAATTAAATATTAATATTTATTAAGCCCTTCAAAATAATCGTTTTACCCTCTTTTAGAACTAAATTGTTTTGATAATTTTATGCAAATGAAAGTACAAAAAAGAATTTTTTTTTGCAAGTGAGACATATTTTTTAAGTTTAATGATTTCATAAAAAAAATATTTAAAAATTTGTGGTTAAACAATCAGTTATCAAATATATTTCTTGACTTCAACAATATATTTGAATGAATGAAAATTAAATATTCAACTACAGTTTGGTGCCCAATTATCTATTACGGTTTACGAATCAATCGATAAATATATTTTCGATATTAAAAGCAAATTTTAAAATCGTTGTTACTGACTTTTCAAATGCGCTTTGAGTCCCAACTGTCTGTTGAATAGAAACCAATCCAAAATTCTGAAAAAACTTGCAACTGTTTATTAATAAAAAAAACAGCTTCTTATAAAATACAAGTAAAAACCACTAAGTATTAAATTTTAAGGTTACTTTTTAAATAACAATAAACATCCTGCAAATCAAAGTTCTCCCAGAATTTAAGTTCGAAAACTCAAAATACTACTGTAACTTTTCACCCGAGTTATCTTAAACAAACAACTCAGAATACTAATTAACATTTTCCTTACGACGTTGCCTAAAATAATTAGTTACTCCAAAAAGGTATCTCGCGACATTATTTTAAGTTTAAGCTATCATTTCAAGCGAACGAGCTACAAGAGAACTGCAAACACAATCTTCGTACCGCAATTCCGAAACGAATGTTCGGAATTTTCTCAACCGCCACCTGATTATTCCATCGTCCCTCCTTGTCCGAAAGCCAAATCTCCAGAAAAGCACAAGAGAGACAATCGAAGATTAAAAACGAGATTAAGTGCGAGAGGAAAGGATTAAGGAAAAGGATTACTTTCTGGACTCCTTCAGAGCATCCTTCGTTCTCATTCCCGCGTTGCCCACGGCAACCGCTGGAAGATGCTCAAGAGCCAACCTCAGCCTTACCGTCCGGGATAGTTAGGAAGGAATAATTTTGATGTGGGCAAAAATTAAAGGGGTCTACTGTTGAGGGTTATTAGGGTTTAAGCAGTTGAGAATGTTATCAATAGTGTGTGTTAAATTAATATTATTAATTTGATGTTTCGGAGTAAACTGTGAAAAATTCCGGATCAAAATACGATATGAAGTACCGGCATTATCACCCGCAAAATCTATTTTTTCCGTAAAATAGTATACTACAGTTTTTACGGTAATATTTATTTAATTAGAGTTATTCAGGTATTTTACGGTAAAAATTACTTTAAAAATTACTTTTACTATTTTACTAATTATATCTGATTTATTGTTCTGTAGCAGGTTTCGATAACAATGGAATTTACCAACACATCTTACATACGATTTTTTTACAATACTAGCTTGATCTGGAATTTTTTATTGTGTATTTAATGGAGAAAACTGTGAAAAAAACAGCAATAAACTATCAAGTTATATAACAATAAATAAGATATATTACTTTTACTAATTATATCTGATTTATTGTTCTGTAGCAGGTTTCGATAACAATGGAATTTATGGTAAAAAGTGCCAGCACATCTTACATACGATTTTTTTACAGTGCTAATTTGATCTGGAATTTTTTACCGTGTATTTAACGAAGAAAACTGTGAAAAAAACAGCAGTAAACCATCAAGTTATATAACAATAAATAAGATATATTACTTTTACTAATTATATCTGATTTATTGTTCTGTAGCAGGTTTCGATAACAATGGAATTTATGGTAAAAAGTGCCAGCACATCTTACATACGATTTTTTTACAGTGCTAATTTGATCTGGAATTTTTTACCGTGTATTTAACGAAGAAAACTGTGAAAAAAACAGCAGTAAACCATCAAGTTATATAACAATAAATAAGATATATTACTTTTACTAATTATATCTGATTTATTGTTCTGTAGCAGGTTTCGATAAAAATGAAATTTATGGTAAAAAGTGCCAACACATCTTACATACGATTTTTTTACAGTACTAATTTGATCTGGAATTTTTTACCGTGTATTTAACGAAGAAAACTGTGAAAAAAACAGCAGTAAACTATCAAGTGATATATGAAATAAATGATGTTTAACAGTTAAAGTTTTAGATACGAATATTACTTCTGAAGTAAATTTTAAATATCATCATTGAATTTTAAAATTATTATTGCATTAAAACGAATGTAGCCTACAAAGAAAATAATAAGGTGCTATATGAAATGAAATAAATATCATTTATAAAGTAAATTAAAAAGCGTTGAAAAATTAAAAGTTTAATTGAAAACAAATCGATCGTCACTTGTGTACAATAGAAAATTCTATAAGAAACGAAAATGATGTCATTTATAAAGTCAATAATTTAGTTTTTGTTTGTGAAATGAAATAAATGTCACTTATAAATTAAATTAATCATTTTAGGAAATGAAATGAATCTAACTTATAAACACATTTAAAAAATTCCATACGAAACCAAAGGAACGTCATCTATGAGGTACATTAAATTTTTTTATACGAAATGAAACGAATATCACCTATAAAGTATATCATCTAACGCTTTTATCTCAAATGAAATGAAGATCACCTATAAAGTTAATTAGAAAATTATATTAGAAATATAAATAATGTGATTTACAACGCAAATTAAAAAGCTTTAAATTAATGGAAATGAATGTCATTTATAAAGTAAATTTTACAGTTTCATAAGAAAAGAAATGAATGTCACCTATATTACGAAATTCTATTTGAAATGAAAATAATGTGTTCTACAACGTAAATTAAAAAGTTTTAAATTAATGGAAACAAATGTCATTTATGAGGTAAATTATACAGTTTCACAATAAAAGAAATGAATGTCTTCTATAATGTTACTTAGAAAATTCTATTTAAAGGGAAATTAATGTGATCTATGACGTAAATTAAAAAGTTTCAAACTATTGGAAACGAATGTCATTTAAAAGTAAATTATACAGTTTCATAAGAAAGGAAATGAATGTCAATTAGAAACTTTTATTTGGAACGAAGAGAATGAAGGCAATAAATTAAATCATAAAGTTTTACATGAAAAGAAATTAGCTTACAAAATAAATTATGACACCGATATATAAACCATAAAAATCCATGTCAAATGAAGGCCACTTGCAAAATACGTTGTTTAAGTTCACCAATAATTAATAATTTTGTGTGAAAGAAATACAACTTAGAAAGTAAATTATAAAATCCTTTGTGAAACTTAAAATATTATTTACAAAGCAAATTATACATTTGCATTCTTTGATTTTTCAGAATGTTTTAAATCAACCAAGAATGTTGTTCTCTAATAATGAAATATATATATAAAAAAATCTACAATCATATTTTTTTCAGAGAAATATCTTAAAACTAGTTTTCACTTTTTCACAATTTATTAACACTTTCTGCAGGATAAAGCTTAACAACATTTCACAGGATAGCCCAATCATTTCAGCAAAGAGGTGGGTTAATAGCATATTTAAAAAAATGCTTCGTAACTTTTCCTGCTTAAACTTTATAAATTAGACAAAATAAAAAGATATTAAATAATGTATCTAATTAAAATGTTATTTTTATTAAAAAAAACAGCCTTTTTTCTGTTTCCATTAATCTTCATATCTCTAGCACTATTCGTTTTTTTTCTAATGATGAAATTTTTAACAGTAAAAATTAAGGCTAAGCATCCACAAGTGTCTAAAGTGAAAAATTGCAATTTAAAAAAATAAACTCATATATCCATCACAGCCTTACGTGTTGACATGTTGACTTCCCAAAATTCCACTCCATTGTCAACAAACACAATTTGTTATTCTTCTTCGATTTGAATAACCGGCTTGCTGGCATCATTTAGAAAGTTTCTACCAGCATCCCTGCCTTGCTTTTTTTCCCTTTTTATTTATTTATATATTTTTTTAACTCTTCATCTTTTTCGATCACTTGAAAATTTTCCAACGATCTAACAGAGAACGAAATGAAGTTCCTACCGAACAACGGAAGGAAAAACTACCTAGATCTGCCATACCTGCGAACGGAGAACATTCGTCAATTAAGGTGAGAAGGCAAGAGATCTTTGATTTTTTTTTCTTTTCCATTTACGTTTTTTTTTTCTTTTGGCAACTTTTTTCCCCCCTACTTTTAGAAAAAAAATTCTGGGAAGTAGAAGTTTCGAATAAAAAAAAAAGAAAAAAAAAAGGGACCGGAAGAGTGATGTAGTGTCTTCGGACTCGAATTCGTGGCAACTCTATAAATCGGACTTTAGCGTCAGTGACAGGGACATAAATTTCAGAATGAAGTTTGTGTCTCCTTTTTCGAGTTTTTCTTCTTGGTTGGAAGACGTTTACTTGGAAACGGAAATGCGTCCCTTGCCATTTTGAGTCACGACATTTAATTTTATTCATGCTATTTTCTTATCATTTAAATTAAATAAAAATACACAAGATTATTTAAAATTGTAGATATAACCAATAGAAGTGGCGCATGTAAACAAGTAAAGAAAGAGCATATTTCCTATAGACCGAGGAAATTGAAAAGAAAAAAAACTATATATATTCACTGAGGAAAGCAGTATGGTTAAAATGCTCTATGGAAACATCAAAAAGCTGGAAAATTTTTTACCGATGAGCTTTGGTACTGATTTTGGTCAAATTAATTATGAAATATGTTCTTATAACATGTGATAAAATTTAATAATTTTATAATGCTACCTTAGCTACCTTAGACTAAGTCTACCTTGGACTTATAATGCCGCCTTAGAGCATGGCATAAAAACAATTTATTTAGTTACATTTAATTTTCAGTTTTGTATTTTTTTACTAAATGTGTAACAATAAGAATTATAATTTTAAAAACCAGAATTCCCTGTTAATCGTTTGCCATATCAAGGGAAAGTTACTAAATGAATGGTTTCAATACTTAGGTTTTAAAATCAGAATTATGGTATTTTTTACCAGAAAATTTATTACTATACAGTGCGGTTATTTTGGCAAATTTTTTTTTCTCCGTGTAGATTTAGAAAACAACTTTTCCATAAAATAAATTTGAAAAATGCAAAAAATATAATGAAAAGAGCTTTATATAACTCGATTATCTATAAAGATTTGTTGGAAATGATAATTCAGATTGGAATCTCGGCTAACGATGCTTTTCGAGGCTATTTCGCCAAGAAAAAAAAGCCGTAGTTTAAGTGCCTAACACTTAAGCTGTGATTTTAAACTATATGTATCATCTTGTCATAAAGAATTATCTAGGCTTAAAAACAGACTAAAAACATAAATATTTTAAAAGTCATTAAACTTATTTAAAAATCGCCATTTTGGCGAGATTTTCCCCATGACATGAAATTATCAAAATCGATGAATAATTCTCAATTTTTTAAAAATTGTTTGAGCCCAGATAATGCGTCATTGAAATAGCTTTTTAAATATTAAAAATTAGATAACAAATGCTTTTCATTTTCACCATAATGTGACTTTTCTTTATTGTATTGCGCCATTTCTATAATTAACATAGAAAGTCATCTGATTAACGACTGGCTTAACTTGACCCAACACTCAGGAATAACTGTTTTAAACTCGCAGAATTTATGAAAATTGTACATAATTCGCTAAAAAGCGCTGTGACGACACATTCTTGCAAAAACATCCGTAAAATTGATGGATGCGTATACAACTTTTGATATGCAGCTTTTGACTATTAGAGCTGGTAAATAACTTCAGGTCTTATTAATCATGAACTAGAAACCCATTTATGTTGGTAAATTAGACTTTGGGTATTGCTACATAGAAGGATTTCGTGGTTTTTCTCAGAGTGTAACGCACGCTCTCTATACTTGACTTAGAAATTTTCTACAAACAGATCGTGGTTTGGTTTTAAAATTAGAAGAATACAATGTTTAATTCAGGATAAAATTTATGGATAAACTGGTTAATCCGAACTTCAGATTATACAGTGTGCAAAAGAAAAAACAGACCTTGGTGAATAACTTTTTATCTAGTAATTGGATCTTCACGATCTAGAACTTCTATCTTAATGATTCGAGGGTTAACGTCAAATATACAAACTAATTAGTACAGATAATTTTTTAAGCTACGAAATCAGACGCAAAAACATCCTTTCTCTGAATAAACATACCTTTTTTTCGACGGATTTGGATTTCTGATTCACGAAATAGGGAGTAGCCGAAACCTGGGAAATATGACCCCAATAGTTTGGTCAAGAGAGCAATTAAACTAAAAAGTTTTAAATTAAGCACTTTTTTAAACGTGAATTGATTATTTTGTGTTAGTGATATGTATGGGAAAATGTACTTCGCTGTCCAAGTCCTATTTCTTTAAAATTGAATTATTTTCAGTTTTACGTAACAACTTCTTTATTACTTAATCTAGAAAACAAGTATTTTTTTAAATGTTGTTTGATTATACTAGTTCGAATGTTTAACACTAGTTAAGATAAAGTGTGGGTCCTAAAAATATAATTAAAAATTGCTTTTATACATAGAAAAAGTTCCAAATAGCGCAGTAAATTTGAATATTAGAGTAGAAATATTTGTAATGTTGATATGGGAAATTAATTTGTATCATTCTATTATTCACTAAGACCACTGAAATTTGTAGAATTCATGATAACATTTCACTGAACCACGATCACTCAATGAATGCGACCCAGATGAGAATCCCGAGTGTGACTTAGTACGGTAAAATCGTACACTCCACGCATGTTACACGGATCATAGTGCTAACTCAATACACCCTTAGTGGTGGACGGATCATGGAATAGAATCCCCGTAGTTTTCTACACCATGCAAAGCAAATGTGGATTGATTTTGTCAAAAAATCCTAGTTTAACTCATTGTCCTTACTAGAAGCCCTCTCTTATTGCCTGCTTGCTTGCTTTTAAAATTAGAAGGCTGCAAGTTCAGCATTGAGGGGAAAGTTGAGAAATTACAAGTTGAGCATTGAGCCGAAACCCGATATAGATCAGCTGTCTAATCCCGGTAATAAAATACAATCCCATGATATTTTTATAACTTTTCTAGAGACTCAGGGGGTCGAGCGTTTGTCACTCAATAAGGCGATCCAGGTTCGAATACCAACGATGGCTGGTCGATACGAATTCCACACCCGGCTCGTACCGAGTACAATTGTGACGTAAATTATCCTCAGTGACAGACGGATTAAGGGTTAGAGTCCCCTTGCCATCAGGCTTACCATGGGAAGTTTTTGTGGCGTTCCTCACCATGTAACACAAAGTCTTGTTAATTTCATCAAAAAGTCTTCCACGAAGGTAAAATTTGCCCAATACTTGATCTAGGAGTTTCCTTGTCTTATGGATTGGGTTCGAAATTACAAGGCGACGAGTTTGAACGATGGTAATAGTACACCCAAAATTGGATCGGCTGTTCAACGAAGGTTATATATATACATAAAAAAACTTTAGTTCATTTTGTACTGTGACCAAACATGGTGGACAAGAGCAAATCTCAACATGCCTACCTACAACTGCTGTTCATGTCTGGAAGTCCCATTGGACTTGAGGGAAACAGGGATTCTTTTATGTTTGCTGGGGTTGGAGAGAATTCTACACAACTATGTAGAGGGGAAGTTGAAATCGGTTTTTCCAACCACAAAACAGCAAGAAAAAGTCGGGCTGGAAAAAGCAATTTTTTCCTGCTCTATCATGTGGGTAATAGCTGCATAACTGCTACACAAGCGATATGGTACCGAAATGTCACCCGAGGGACAACATCTAGGGTCGTCCCCGAATATATATTTCACTTACTAATGAAAAACAAAATGGTAGGTCGTCCCTTTTTTTCCCACTTCGCTACGACAGTTGCAATTCTTTTTTGGAATGGTATTGGTGCACATTACAAATGAAACATATAGTGCTAGCAATAGTATAATAATTATGGAATACAAAAGCGTCTTCAAAAAAAAGCAACAACAGCATTTTAATAGTTATCTGATTTTAATAATGTCAGTCTGGTTTAGGTCTATTGATCACGAATTATATTTAACTAAATACGTATTCGATAGAATGCAATTCGACATTTTTTATTTAGGATTAATTTAAAGTTTACAACAAGGAAACTTTAATCATCTTGTAATTATTTGATTGTATATTTCCTATAATATTATTTTTAAGCACAATGTGTCATTTGCTAACTGTCTCTTAGCTGCTTTTGTGAAGAAAAAAATGATAGTGTTTAATTATAATGCAATTAAGAAACTACTTGTTGAAAAAGTATTATTTCTATACGGTTATTTTATTATTATATACTTATTGTTATTACTCATTTTATCATTTACATCAATCTATACAATGAGTGTAATTATTAGAATTTAGAAAACTTCCTTTTCCAAAAATTCAAATTAATCCTTTTACTTATTATAAGTTATATAAAATTACATTATATTCTGTCTCAACGGCCAGTATCATATAATTATTAAAGTTGTACTTAGTATAACACCTAGTACAAGATGCTACTTTAAAGTTACTATGTGTTTAAAAAAATGCATATTACCCTGTACTTATTATTTTATTAATTACATTTTGCGAATTTAGTTCTGAACTGTAAAATGTATAAAAATGAGTTTAATACAAAAATAATTATTAATTTTATCATATAATGATCTAGTACAATATACTACATAAAAAGTTAAAACTTTAATATAAAATACTTCCCACTTTGTACGCAAATGTATTTAAACTGCACAATGCCTTGATTTTTTTTAAACAAATCTTAAATAGAAGCAAAACCTATGCAAGAAACGGAAAATTAACTATTAAAATAGCATAAAACATATGCTATACTCAATAAAAATATATATTTAATAATTATTACATTCAAGTTGTGGGTTTTAGTTCTGACGTAAATAATAAATAATCTGTTTCAAAAATAAGCGCTTTTGTTGATTCTTCATGAAAACATAAATAATTAATAACAAAAAAAACTTAAAAATGCAATTAAATTAAAAACAATTATTTAAAATACATTATGCAACATTTATATGGTGTTTTAGAAGTTAAGAGTTTACAATATTAAACTTCTTTTTTAAAGTAAGAAAGGCAAATCTTACAAAAATACTTTGTAGCATTTTAAAATTAAGATTCAATTTTAATTGCATGACTCATTTAATCTAAAAGGAACAATAAATATTTTACGCTATTTAAACTTTAATAGTACATAAGTAAATAAAGCGCAAATGAAAGACATAAATTATGTACTTTTATTTGTGCTTTATTCATGTAGTTTTTCGCACTAGTTTACATAGCACAAAATACAAATAATTTATCCATTGTTGAATGGAACTTTTATTTTAAATTTAAACTGTAATTGTTTAGTTTTAGCTTTTTCAAAACTAAAAATTTCGGAGTTTCTCATTGAAATAAATAAGTATACAAGCATAAATTATTAAATTAAAATAACCTTTTGCAGCAAACAGTGTTTTTTTTTAAACTACAGCATGACGAGAATTTTGCAATGTTTTCGGTGTAAAATTTTTGACATCTGATAATGAATATTTTTTAATTACTTCAAAACAGAAAAAATACATTTCATTAATAATTTCCTTACCCAAAATGCTATTTTTAAAAATAATCATCCTGATTTGAGAATACCTTTCTTGTAAGTAATAAATAAATTAAATAATAATTTAAATAATAATAATTATTATTTCCGTAGCAATAGTTTTTCTATGTAATACTTATAGAGTTACTCTCAAATAGAAAGTTGTACTTTATTTTTTTTTCTATTTTCTTAATCAGCCTAGACATAAATTTAACTCAATTAAATGTGATTGTTTGGAACAAAAAAAATACACACATTCACCCACAAGAGAAACTTTTATTAATTTTTCCTCACCTACAAACGTACATCCAGTTAGCGGTGGCTTCAATACCGTTTGACTCAGCGAGCCCATTTATCTCTTTCCCTTTATACTCCACCCCTTTCACAAAAGAACCGACAGGCTAATAAAAGAACAAAAAGTATATGTAAAAAAAATAAAAAGATGGAAATACGAATGAGACTATAATGAGTCTCATAACCATAGGGGTAAAGAAACAAGTTGAAATGAAAATGCTACCACCCCCGGACAAGACCCTAGGGGGGTTTGAGCTTTCCCGAGGGACAAAACGCGTCATTTTGATGTCCGGGAGACCGGGATTTTCGTCACCTACAGGTGCTGCGAAGCTCAGGATAGGGAGGGTTAGTGGGTACGCTCAATTAGCATCGCGAGTCTTTATATTCACGACATCAATTCATTGCAAATTTGTTTTTGTACCAATACCACATCCATCCACACTATATGCTTTTAACATTTTGATTGCAATTGACTTATCTTGGGATGATATATTGTTTGAATTAACTTGATCATAATTTTGGGGTTTTCCATTGATTTCTGTTGATGTTTTTAAATTATAAAGTTTTGCATTTGATTTAATTAAATTTAATATGTCGGTAAATAAGTTGCGCAAAACTTTTTCTAAATTATATTTTCAAAATATGATTGTTTAGAGATTTTTGGAATCAGGCTCTACTTTCTGCGTCTCCTTCATTAACCTATTCAGTGTTGTATGTATTAAAAAATTTCCGTTTATTAAGCCGCTAATTTATATTTTGAAATAGCATTTTATGTAATTTTATCCATTAAGTAGCATTGCTTTTATTAATTAAGTTAAAAAATTTCACTTTCTGAAATTGTAACTAGTTGTAAACCTAACAAAACTTTATCCCAGATACTGAAGTAGCTTTAAAACAAAGCTTTCGAATTTATTTATATAGTTGAGCAGAAGTCTTTCTATTATATTATTCTTGGATAAATACAGAATTATTTCAAAGTTCGATCAGGATACATTTAAAGAAATTCTATTTACAAAGAAAAAAAAATTCGAAATAAATAAAGCAGAACATATTAAGAAATTTTATTAAGCTTGTTATTTAACACTAAGAAAATGTTTTCTTATATTAATTATTTATAAAGGGTGTTTATTAAATGGGAACCGTTATTTATATCACAAAAGATATCGAAAATTTTAAGCAATGCAGCAATAAAAAAATTAAATGATTTTATTTGTACCTATGAATTGAAATATAAATTTGTGCGAAGGAAATACAGTTGAGTATAAAACAGTCGCAAATTAAGGTAATTAATTTCACCTTAATTTTCATGACAGATAATTTTGTTAATCAAACCTGATAATGTGTCTTTCATCCAATATTTTGCACTTAGGGATAGTTAATTTTTATTAAATGAAGGATTATTTATTCATTCATTTATAGTAGTTTCATATATTATATTTTGAGATTGATCTTTGTGCAATTTCCAAAAGAATATTTAAATATAATTCCGATGTGTCGTGCAAAATTCATTACTTATATTCCATCTTACTGAACAAAAATATAGATAAAAAAAATGATTCTCTTTCTAAAAATAACCTAACTCAAAGTACAAGATTTCCATAAAAGAATTCAAAGTTTCAATCATGTATTACAACATTATATTTAATTTAGTCTGATTACAACAAGTCATGCATGTTTCAGAAGTTAAAGTAACCTTATTTTCCATACAAATGTTCAATAGGTGCATCATTTGTTATAAGGCACGAATTAAGTCTAATTTTCTATGCTTTAGTTTACAAATTCGGAGTAAGGAAGTGGATAAATAATTTTCTTTAATTCAGTGCCTCAATGATGGAAAATTATTACAAGTAGCTGAGAAACGTAGAATCAATATTTCATGAAGTCATAAAGGTTGTTGATGCCATATTATAATCACAATTAACATTTGAATTTCATGTTGAACTGAAAATAAAAACTAAATCTTATTGAACTTCAAAGCATTAAATATCTTCCATGTGTTGCTATAACCAAGGAAAACAACAAAGCAGCTCTTTTGCATAGGTTAATATTGAAACTGGGTCACAATTATTCCTTAACTTGCACCTTGAACCAATACTACAATGATTACAGATGACAGTTTGAAAATTTAAACTGGAACAAATTATTCCTTAATTTGCACCTTGAACCAATACTGCAATGATTACAGATGACAGTTTTAAAATTTAAACTGGGACAAATTATTCCTTAATTTGCACCTTGAACCAATACTACAATGATTATAGATGGCAGTTTGAAAATTTAAACTGGGACAAATTATTCACAAGACAACCGCTAAAAAGCAAAGCTAATATTTATTTGAATTCAAAATATAATTCCTTATTTATTCAAACATAAAGCAACATTTCCGGAATGTATTAAAAACAAAAGCAGCCACCAGAACCAAAGTTCCTGGAACATTTCTAACAGTCTCTATAGAATCCTCCCCAGAGAATTCAACGGAACATCCAAGTAAAGGAAGGAAAAGTTGGGAAGATTATAGCTCAACAGAGCAATACCAAATTCGATGAGACAGCCCTCCCCAAAAAAGAACAGAAGCAACTAAATCCTCCTATTGAACAACTAACTACAACGAATCTCGCACAAAGATAGAGGTAAGATGGACGCTGCTTGCCTGTTTTGACCAAAAAGCGGAGAGTTCACGAGATAAAAAAAAAATTGTTATTTTCTTTTGTATTTTTCAAACTGTCGAGCTCTCCCGCCAACGTTCATCAATATCAACTCCGATGGAGATGAAAGTCCTGATTCTGAAAGAAATGGACGGGGAACAGAAGAAAAACAATTTGGTCGTGCTTTGGGACACGTAGAGACATGCTCTGGACGTCTCTGGGGGAATGGACAACGCTAATATGTTAGCTGCCATTCATTTTTTCTTGCCTTCAGCTGTTGGCGAGAAAGAAAAGGTTAACAATAGTATATAAAGCTGAACATATTTCGCCAAATAATAAAAAAGCTTTAAGGTTTTTTTTTATTTCATTACCAGGCCAAAATAATTATATTAATTGACTGGAGCTGGAGAAAGAGCAATGATTATTTATTAAAATAAATTTTTTTTTCCTTAAGTAGAAATCTTTTTGGAAGGAAGCTTTGAAAGTTTCACATAAAGCTTGGTGAAAAGAAAAGAAAAAATAGCATGGATCTATTCATATTCTATCCTAAAAATTTATTCCATAAAATGTCGTTTACATGCTTAAGAATAGTTTATTTACTTTATTAGATCTATGAGATTCATATGTACAATATTTCTATACATTATCTGATATTATATACTCAGTTTTTTTTTCTTCATATTTTATTTGTTATCCATAATACATTGTAAATAGTAATCTGGAAATTTAGGTTCCAAAAACATGGGTTTTAATAAAAAATTGATTAAAATAAGATATTTTTGGTCAAAAGAGCGTTAAATTACACGAGGGTATTATCCGATGTTTCAACATATGAAAGTTAGTTTAAAAAAATTTCTAAGTAAATTTTTAATTACGAAGCATGCGAAAATGCAATATTTTTTTTTAATTAAACGCTTAAAACAACAAGAAAAGTCAGCAATAGTTTTCGGACAAAATGAAATTTTTAGAATTTTATATAAAAGCAAAAGAAAACAAAAATGCTAACGATTTTCAAACTGTGCCAATCTGTGTAATCTGTAAAAATCCTTTCCCTGCTTTGCTCCTTGGCTTGCAGGGAAGCTTTTCGCAGTTTTTTTCACCGCTGGATTAACAAGGAAAAAAGCCAGTTCATAAATTAGAACGCTTAAAACTCTAAGATGGATTTAGACAAAACGGATTGTCTTTGATTGATATATTAGTCCTTAATCACTATGAAATAATGTACCTTTGACTTTCATTTTATTTTTGTTTCATGCCGCAACATTCCACCAAAAGCCTTGGCTGGCTAAATAGCGCTATACCATAATTTTGTACTCTTAGGTTTGAACTTACAATTTGAACATTTTAATTAAGGTTAAATCTTTTGTTACAAGTTTTTTCTAATCCTCTATTGTGAATTACTGATTTATATTTGTTCAAAAACTCTTCTTAAAATTTTTCTTTTAAATATTAATAAGTTACCTCTTACCTTTACTTGTTTACTTTCCCTATCATCAGTTGTTATAGGCGTAACAGTTTTTTTTCTTACAAAATTTCAAAATTAATATCTTTAGTAATGAGTTTGTCATTGAAAAATTCTCATAAATAGTAGTTGTTCTTTCTTAACTGATTAACTGAGCAATTTCGAATAAAAATCTGCAAGAATATTATTGTCACATAACATAGAAATATACAAGCAATGTATAAAGAAATTTATCCTAACTTAAAAGAGGAATAGTGTATTATTTGAGTTTTGATTGAATAAACTTAAAGGTAGAATATATGCAAAAAAACTTCTCTTTTTTTCATCCTTAAGACGTAGCAATATTTTTAAATTTACGTAACTAATTTAGTGTCTTTTTTAATTGTACACGTAAAAAATGCATTTTATAGCTCTTAATCTTTTCTAAGTTAAATCTCTCTTTATACAGTTATTATTTGAAAAATTAAAATTTCCATTAATTACCATTATACTTTTCAAATTATTTAGATAATTGTAAATTCCTTTCATTAGATATGCTATAATATATGATCATTTTTTATTTTAATTCAAATTTTGAAAGACTAAATGATAATAAAAATAATTTCCAATTACTTTTTAACAGTTTAAAAAATGTTATTCGTAAAAAAAATGTTCGTCAATGCTTAGTAGAAATATGCTTTGACTTAGTCAATGCTTTGATTATTAATTTATTTTGTGACATCAAAATGTTTGTATTATTTAAAATTAGATTTATTGAGAATTAGATTATTTGATTATTAAATTTATTGAAGAGTTTTTTTGTGAGAGTTTTATGATATTGCAAAATTTTTTTCTGTTGAAATATCTACTTTGTACACTTATTTGCTTAGTTTAATTAATTATTTACACTGTTAAAATAATTTGAACGGTTAACTATAATATCATGCAAACTCACTGCAACCACATTAAGTTCTCAAGATAAACTATCCAAATAATTCAACTTTGAACATTTAATATATTATCAGAAAATTTGCATGATACTGCTGCTTATAGTTATTATTTTTCAACTTTTAACAGTGGGCATACTTTGTTAATTTTCACGTTACTTATATTCTGTTTTAATTTTCTACTGAACATACCATATAGTGACCGATCCCTACAAAATCTTTCAGCAAAGAAATGTATTGGCGATTTTGCGCCAATACTGGCAAGCTAGGGGAAAAAAAATCACTAGAGAGAGTGCTGAAATGCGTCACGCTCAGGCACCTTTCTGCGGGAAAAAATATTAACTTTTGATTGGAATTGACGCCACAACTCGTGATAAATGGGTCCACGTTATTGGAAGCGGAGCGATGATTGGAAAAACGGACCGTCCCGGACGGACGAACCGGACACGTGCGGGAAGCTGCAGGCGGCAATTGTGTCTGCTAGACACCCGCAGTGTCCGTTATTGCTTAGAGGCCTACTGATAAATATGGCAATAGAATAAAGAAAAAGAGAGTGTGAGAAAAAAGGTTTTTATGGATACGGTTATAGATAAATAGCATCGAGAGGCATATGTTCCTTTGATAAATCAGCAATTCGGAATATTGATGAGAGGGTTTGAGACATGTAGTACGTGGGCTTTGATTTAATTTGTTTAAAAATTTATTTATACTTTGTATATATATATATAGAGCATCAGCTATAGCAATCTAAGTTTATGTAATTTAATCTTATTCAATAATTCCAAATTACTCTTAGTTAAGAATCTCGTATATGTAATAGAAATTATGTGTTTTGGAGTGACTAATAATGAATGAAGTTATTACAAAAAATCTGAAGTAAAAAAATTATATAGAAGAGTTTATCAAAATTCTTCTATATAATATAAAAGAATATTGGAAATTGAATAATTTAGCAATTTAAGTAGCATTTAACTTATCCTGCAGCAATAAGTTTTAAACTATCGGAACAGATATTTGTGGAATATATAAAAAAAAATTGGTGCTTAATTATCTTATCTATCTATTTTTTAAAAATTTTTTTCAATAAATTTAAGAATAACGTAAATCTATTAACCCAAAGTATTCAGCTGATATCTTTGAATGTAATTTCATGCCTGTGCAACAATATTAACGGTTATTTGAACTTATTTTGTAGTGATAAGTTTCAAATTATAAGGATTGAAATATGTGGCATATATAAAACATTTTTTTTTGTGTAAATAAATTTAAAAATAATTAATTAATAAACCAAGTAAACACGTGATGCATGTTAATGAAGAGCAACGTCACAACAGATGATGTTCTTAACTGACTACGCTCTAAAGGACAATTAGGATATAAAAGATCCCTTTCAATTCTAAGGAACGAAAGGGAGCGTATGGTCCATTTTTATCGGCAAGGTGAACGGGGTGGTGTGCAAAATTAATTTTGAGAAGTTTTTAAGACATTAAGAAACAAAAATATTTTTAAAAATAACTGTTCTAAATAAAGTCGGTCATGTTTTAGCTTTATACGAAATTGATTAATGAAACATGTACTCGTGAGTTCTATAGAGTCAGTACTGTCACATTTATTTCCTCCGTTATTACAGAATCATTTCGGCTTCTTATAGAGGATATGTAGAACATACCTAACGTAATGTTAATGTATTTTTTTATATAAGCAAATACAATTTCTAAAACTGTAAAATAAGTTAAAAAACATGTAAAGAATTGATTTTTTTCTTTTTTGCTTTTTATTGTGAAATAGTTTCAATTATTTATTGAAATATATATCTTACGCGAATTGCCTTTGTTTTAGATAATAAATTCACACCATACAATTTATTAACTTAGTCTTACGGATATACACTGGAAAAATTATGTTTTCTCTCCAAGCCACTCAATGAAATTACTGCCTGGTAGAGATTTTTTCCAAGTAACGCACCAATCAACTAGTTAGTTAATGAGGGTATGATATAGAAAATAACAAGGGAAGATACTAACTTATTTGATGAGCGATTAATTAAAAATACATTTACTATTTTATTTCCCACCGTGTGCTTTAATTAAAATTTAACATGCATCATACATAAATGTATTATTTAAATTGATTTAGACTTTTCTGTCAATTCCGAAAATATGCATTCATATTTAAAAGAGTTTTGGAAAATGTTGAAAATAAACACGGAATTCTTTCCCGCTCGTTATTCTGCATAAATTTATAAGCACTTACGAATGGAAAGTGGCGTGAATTCCCTCCCAAAATCCCTTTTATCTCTTAGAATAGAACTTAAATTCCCTCAAATCTGTCATTTCTGAAGTTACCGAAAATGGAAGCTTAGACACACGACTCGCTTTTCAAGAAAACTTGCCAACCTTTGCCAAAAGCATTCCAAATACAATCCGACCCACCACCCCATTTCCCCAAGAATTCTAATTCTTTGCGACACGCGGTTTTAAAGCTAGTTGCAAATATGCATTTTCCAAGCGGTAAACAAACAACTCACCTCGACTCTACTTTAAAAGATGGAAGGGGAAGGAAAAGATTTCTCTTCTCTGGGGGTGTAAGGTGATGGAACGGAGGAGGATGGATGAGTGGTCATCCCGAGGATTAAGCTTTTCTTCTCTCATTCCAACAACCGATGCAGACGACAATTCTAAATATTTATGAATGCCGAGAGAGACAAAAGAGAAGGAAAGACACCCCGCCAACCCCGAGGGTCTAAAGGGTTGAAGAGATGTCCCCAATGTTTCGTGCGCTGACCCCTACTAAAGGCTTTAACTCCCCCTTTCCAAATAAAGCAAGATAAATTGGGATGCCTGTATGTTCCACGCTCTGGTTGTCTCGTGTCCTCACCGGGGTTGAGGACGGGAGTAAATAATGAACAGAGTTGCTTGCTACCCCCCCTTCTAGTCTGTTTTCTAAATCACAGTCGAGGTGTGGAAAAGGCAGAGAAGTGTGGTGATGCTGTGCTATGGTGATTCCGAAATCATTAGATGGGGCCCCCCGCAGAGCAGCGAAGATGGCTATATATTATGAGAGCCAGCTAATGCTTTAAACGTGCCTGACATAACGGGTGCTGTTTGACTTTCCAGCTTGGAGCTGGCATCTAATTGGCTTCTGAGGCGACTTGGCTAGTTGACGTTTGTCATTCTTTTCACGGAAAATTCACCGGAATTTTAAGTATTTTAAATGAAAATGCTTCCGTTGAATTTGTCACCGGCTGGAATAGCGTTGGATCTTTTGCTTTGGATAAGTGTTCCATTGCATAAACTGGCTCACTTTTGGAAAGGGCTATCATAAAGCCTCGCTGCAAAATTCTTCGTGTGAACATTTAAAATAAATTTGATGCGCAAAGAATTGAATCTATTTTTTGTTTTCAAGTTTAAATTATAAATCTTACACTCAAACTATTTTATTATTAATTAAGAGCAGTATTTTTTTAATTTAACTAAACTAATTAACTAAATTCATGTTTTTAAATTGTAAAGTTTTATTACCCGTAAACTAAAACATAAATTAAATTTCTTTTTAGAAACTTAGTATGATTCTTAGAAAAACTGACGGTTTGTTAAAATTTGATAATAGGTTTCTATAAGACGTTCAGTTGCCAAAATTAGAAAGGAAGAAAAAAAACTATTGGGAATTTTGTCAAATCACAATCATGAGACACTAAGATTATTTTTTGTTGATAAAGTAGCTGCTTTCTTTGAATTGGAAAAAGAAGATTAAATGCATACCTATAAAAACCCAGATTTATCTCAAAGTAAAACTTTTTTTTGTGTCATAACTTTGGAACAAAATAAAACTTGCTAAAGACATATGGTAAATGCTTATGGTAAATAATTATGTCAACATTTTGCTCATATTGTCCATTACTGTACCAAAGCAAAAACATTAAATATGTTAAGTTCTGAGCAATATTAAAGACTCTGGAAGAAAAATATTTTTGAGTATTTTATTCGTAAAAAAATTTATAACATAAAAATGATGCATTGAGCAGCATTAAATACAGCGAATGATACTTTTAAGATTTGCTTTTCTGATGTTAATCGTGGTAACGCAGTTACTTGTACGAATTATAAGCCTTCGCCAAATGGACCATTTTAAAATAACTATGAAAAAATCAAATTAAAGCAATTGAAGTATGTAAATAATTATTGCCATTAATTAGAGTTAATTATGAAATATACTATAATTCTTATAAATTCTTCTTCAAAGAACAGAAATAATTACTGCTATAAAATGAAATCATGAAATACGCGCAAAATAATTATCTTGTAAATTTAGAAACATTCATTAGATTCGCGAAGTTTTCTTTCGATAGATTCAATCATTAAGGGAAGCATTCTTAAAGCTGGATGATAAATAGAATTTTGATCTAAATGCTACTCAAAAATTAACCATATAGTGAGAGAGAAAAATTGCCATTGACAACTTCTGACATACTTGGCGCAACAAACAATTATTTGATATTGAAAATCTAAAAAAAAAAGTTTTAACTTCCTTCAAAAGTTGGATTATGAAATACACAACTCTTGATTTTTTTGTCACTTTGTGACGTAGCAAAGTTAACTGTTAATCTATCCTATAACCAGAGCTTAAATACTCGCCTCATTCGTGATCGAAGGAAGTCACCATCCATAGTCACCCTCCATTGAATATAAATGTATTAAAAAAATATTAAGATTGAGAAAAAGGGACTGAGTTTTGCTTCGTGTGGCAAAAATAATCAGATCTTAGAGATGAGTTTACTATTAACCACTGAAGTCTTGTGATTTTGAACCAAGCCCAGAATACAAGAGAACTCTTGTCATTAAGCTTTGGGACAATCTAGCCTTCGTTGAGAACTTTTGATGTAACTAAACCACATTAACGAAAGCAGTTGGGGAAAAAAAGAAACACTCATAGACAAATCTATTCTTTTATTTTACGTAAAAAATTAATTACGTGATACCAAAAATCAAAGCCATCTATGCCGATCAACCTTTTTTCATGTGCTCAAAACCATTGAAATGTATTGGAGAAGACATAGTAATGTATTTAAGCTTGCCTTGGTTTACTGGCATAGTTTATTATGCCAAAGTTATTTTCGATGTTGGGCAGAATTGTTAAGACCTATTTCGCTGATTTCTAGCAAAGCACAGAAATGTATAGTAGGGGAGAGTTGGATAAAACGGGATAGTCGGACAAAACGGGATATGTCGCCTAGAGACCACACTATTGTAGCTATCTAGTGGACAACGACAGAAACGTGTTATTCGACCGTGATTATATTATTCTCGGTGCGTCCCGCCTCGAGATCGCTATTTGATTGAAAGTTATAAGTCTCAGAACTTTTTTACTCTATTTTCTTGTCATTTTCTACATTTACGGGCGTTGTTTCTTTACATTGTACTGTGTACATATAAGGGAATAAAATTCCGGTGAGTGTTAAATTTGATTAACCATTTATTTACCAATATTTTTATGCGCAGTCTTTTTAATTTTCTTTTCACATTTAGGCAGCAGCCATGTTTGTTTCAAAAAGTGTCGGAGTCGGACAAAACGGGACACTTATGAGTTGGATAAAACGGGATAGAGTTTTTTATGTCTCGTTTTATCCACCTATTTATTAGTTAGATTATTACATTTTAAAATAGCCATATATTAATGTAGGCCTAGACTTTTTGAAAAACTTATTTATAATAGCTACATATATTTTTGAAAAATTTAGTCTCTTTATATAGTAAAGCAAAATTTGTTTATTAACATTCATTATTAAGTATTTTATTTTCGACTCTAGGATTTCACATCTTTCTTTAGAACTAATTGTAATGTATTTCTCTGATGAAGACTTGAGCTTCTTTACATATAAACTTCTTAATTTTCTGGATATCTCTATTCAATCTACATTCAATTCTAACAAGAATTTCTTCTCTTTGTTTACTGAAGAATTTAAATACTTGATTATTAAAGAGTTGTTCAGGGATGTTGCGACATCAATGGAGAGTTAGTTTTAATAATTGTTTTAACACGGCTGGACACACATCTTCAAGGTACATCGCAGGAGAAGATCAATTTGCTACATTTTCAGGGGAGAAAGGATTAGAACCCTCCAGTTATCCCCCTAAGTTACCCTTTTCAATATCTCCAAAGTGTGTTTCACCTGTACCTCAACTAAAAGGACCTCGCCCAGAAAAAATGGCTGATAGGAGAAAGAAAAAAATATAGTAATAACATCATCTCCATATGAAAGTGAATTAGAAATGGAAGAAAAGGAAAGGATGATTAAACTACAAAAAAGAGCTAAGAGAATTGAAGAAAAGGCTGCTAAGAAATCTCTCTTAAAAGCACAAGCCACATCTCGACCACGAAAATTGCGGAAATAAGCCTTCATGTTTGAAAACTCATAGTCCTTAAAAGCAAATGTAGCATATTATTTTTTTGTGTACTTACTTATAAAATAACAATCTATATAAAAGTGTTAGAACAGTAAAATCCCATGAATATAATTTATAGACATGTTGCTTTGCAGTTCTCTGGCAGTTAATTATGCTTTTCACTTAGTTTAATGCAAAAAATTAAACATTGTAAAACCTATCCCTTTTTATTCAACCCAGGTATGCTAAAACGGGATATGTAAGAGTTTGGAAATTAATTTTTTTTTCTATTTCACAGTCATTAAAATTAGTTGAAAATATGTTTTTTGTGTGCTTCAATAAATGTTGTAGCTACAAAAAAAAAACAATGTATGGTTTTCCTTAACAGATATTCCGTTGTAAATAAAAACAATAATGGTATCCCGTTTTGTCCAACTCTCCCCTATGTATAATGTCTCTAAGATACTTAATAATATTCAATGTCAATAATACGTGTTTTCTTACAACGTTAAATCCCAACAGGTCAAAGACACAAGTAAAGCTTCTAATAAGACACCTAGACAACATCAGAGATTATTGAAATAGAATTCTAGACTTAGACAACATATTGCGCTTAGATATCAAAGTCACTTTATGTACAAAAATTATAAAAGCGATATGAGAAATGACTCTCATCAACTATTCGTAAATAGTACTACAAACTATTACTTGATGCATGAAATCTAAGAATCAGAGACTATTCTAATTCTCAAAACTTTTGCGTGATTAATGTGAGACATATATCAATAAATTTATGCCTATCTTGATTTATTGCTCTCGTTTATAGTAAAAACGTATTTTATATGTCCGGTAGAATCATTTGCTGCTCTCTTGAAAATTATCGAAATTGACAGCATGTCAATATTGGCATATTTAACAATATTCAATCACAAAATTTTCTGTATTCATTATTTGAATTAATTCAAACTGAACTCGAATGAAGCTCTTTTTCGCCGTTAGACATGCAGCATCTTGTGCTTAGACAATAAAGCTTCGCGACGTAACTAATAAATAAATAATGCAAGAGGTAGGATAAATAAAAAAAAAAGTCCCTCATCGACAACTCTTGTTTTAAATAGCACAACAAACCATTACTTGATGGCTAAAATTTAAGAGTCTGAGCCTATTCTTCTTAAAACGGTAGATCAAAACCATCGACTGGGCTTATGATGAGACGCATAGCAATGTTTTTATGCCTACCTTGATTTATTGGCCTCGTTAATTGCAAAAATATGTTTAAAATGTCAGACAGAATTGTTTGCGGTTTTATATCAAATACTCAGAATTGACAGCACAATATTCTTGCTATATTTACCAATATTCATTGGCAGTAATCTCTGTATTCATTCCTTCAATTAATCCCAACAAGTCAAGTACTCGAGTAAACCTTTTATTCACAATTATACGGACAGTACATTGCGCTTAGATCTGAAGTCACGTGACACGACCAGTAAAAAAAAATAATGAAAACAGTCGGATAAGAAAGACTCGATAGCTTAAATAGCACAACAAACTATTGCTTGTTGCCTGAAATATACGAGCCAGAGTTTACTCCCACTTTCAAAGCGAATCAAAAGAATAGATTATGTATATGAAGAGACATGAACTAATGTGCCAGCGTCCGCCTTAATTCATTGGCATCGTTTATCGTAAAAATACTATCTAAATATAGGAATTCATAGATTAAGCATATGAAGAGACATGAACTAATGTGCCAGTGTCTGCCTTAATTCATTGGCATCGTTTATCGTAAAAATACTATCTGAATATAGGAATTCATGGATTATGCATATGAAGAGACATGAACTAATGTGCCAGTGTCTGCCTTAATTCATTGGCATCGTTTATTGTAAAAATACTATCTGAATATAGGAAAGAATTGCTTCATAAATTTTTTTTGCTGCTTTCTCTCAAACCACCAGAATTGACAACACAATATTCATGGCATATTCAACAATATTCAATGTCAACATTTTCTATATTTTCTTCCTCTTGAGTAATCCCAACAGGTCAAGCCCTCAAGTGAAGCTTTTTTTTCTCCACCACAAGACAGAGACAACGTGTTGCACTGAGACATTAAAGTCACGCGAATGGCCCCACGTGACGAGTAAGTAAACAATGAAAGCGGTAAGGGGGCAAAAAAAAAAAGACTATCATCGACACATCTTGTCTTAAACAGCGCAACAAACCATTACTTGATGCCAAAAATCAAAGAGCCAGAGCTTTCTCTCATTCTCAAAACCATTGATCAAAAGCATAGACTGTGTTTAATTAGGCATAGTAATGTGTTTAAGCCCGCCCTGCATTAGAAGGGCTTTTCCAAAAAGGAGCGAAAATTCTCTAATTACGCCAGAAAAGGTATCATTGGCTCGGATTATAGGATCACTGCCATCAAATCCCCGAGGATTGAGGCTGCTTAAGAAACTGACGTCTCCTCCGGTTATGCCACAGTTGTAGTCAGGAAGCAGTTTTGATGATTCTCTTTTTTTCATTCTCTCTCTTTGGCTCTGACTCCTTTTTCTTCGATTTTTACTTTTTTTTGTTTTGTTTTTATCCTCATATTGCTCGTGGTTTTGTTTCAGATTTTTCGAGTTTAATTTTGTTTCCTTTTCTCTCATTCTTTCCCATTGTCTTTTTCTCCGATTGGGAGAGTGTATTAAGATTCAACAGCCACCCGGAGACATGATTTGGATGATTAAAATGGGATTGTTGAATGAAGTGGTTTCGCGATTTTGGTAATGGCGACATTTTTTTAAAATTTTGTAAAAAAAAAAGACACGTTCGGACAAAATCATTCAGATGTGTGGCGTGATTTTCTAGAACTATTTAATAATTCCCCCTCATTCTGTCGAAAAAATAATGATATTCTAGAGCAGTGTTTCTCAAACTTATGACTTTTGTGTACCCTTTCTAAATTTTTCGTAACGCTGTGTACCACTCATAAAAAATGAATGTATTTTTTACAAAAAGAAAATAATTGCACAAAAGTTCACAACTGGCTGTTGACACCACTAATTATATTAACTGTTAACTCTGCAAAAAATAGCCAATAGAAAAATATGTAATCGTAAATTTTTATAGCTTGCTTTGCTTCAAAATAAAATTTTTTGAAATTTTCGTTTGTTGCAAGATATTTCGCATAAGAACGTGTACCCCCGCTAGACTGTTGTCGTACCCCTGGGGGTACGCGTACCACACTTTGGGAAACTCTGTTCTAGGGAATACTTTCTGCCAAAAAATTAAGATTAAAAGAATTTAGTTACCATCTAATTTTTTTTTCTTATGATTTCTTGATAATGGGTTTGGTGGAGTACGCAAATGAATTTGGGTGTACAGAAGTTGAAACTAAAGTGCTAATGAATACATGCGTATAAGAAGATATAGCACTATTCATCAGTTTTATAAATTAGGAATTTATATTTTGGCTTGATGTTTTCCCATGCCGTATCAAATTGTTTTGGTACCCAAGCAAGGATGTTTCTTTATTTCCAAAAAATAATTTCATTCAGAGTTTTTTTCCTTTCACATAATTTAAAAATTCCAATTACTTAAGCATTGCCATGAATAGACAGTCGTATTCTACCTTTCTGTAAATAGACTGGACATTGTAACGAGTAAAAAAAAATTTTTTTTTTAAATTTATTCTTAAGCTATTATAGTTTGTTTATTTACAGATCGTATCCATTAAGTCAACTTCAGTTAGGAAATTTCATGCATTGTAAAGCGTATATTTAATAACTTATGTCGTATAATTGGACTCTAAATACTATAAAAATTTATTTTCTCATTAAATCATAATACATTCTTACTATTACATACTTAACATTCATAACAGATGAATTATTGAAGATAAAGGATCTTTATTATCCTTTTTTCTGTTGTCCCTTTCCCATCATCGATTTTCAGGTTAAATCAGTCTTACATCGATTGATCAGTATCGTAATGCTTGCATTACTCTCTGAATGATTCATAATAAAGTCACATTTAAATTAGGTATTATAACTTAATTTGAGTTTATGTAAATGCTATGACTTATAACATATTTATTTGCTATTATTGATTTATATTACTTTTTGTATTCAAATGGTCGGTATAAACAGCCGCTCGTTGGGTTAAATAGTCACCAACGCTTTTTTAAAATCATGACTCGCTCTTGTACACAAATTTATAATATTTAATTTAATATACTGTAAATATTTTTACTTACAATTATAGTGATGCAAGGAAATAAGCAAACACGTAAATAGTAAAGCAAAAGCAAATGGGTTGCTCTCTTCTTTCTTAAAAGTTATGAACTGATAGAAAATGTAAAGAAAAATTTACTTTAATTAAATAAATAAATTTTTTAAAACTAAAGTATTCTTTTTTTATGCACTGAAAGTTTCTTATTTATTACGAAAAACATTTAATATTTTCTATTCATCGTTCGTTAATGATAAGACGGTGTCATTACGAAATGGATTGCGATTTTGATTCAGAAATATGAATTACATTCATATAAAATATATCCGCTTTGAATTGTAGCATCGAAATAATAGTTATTTTATGTAAACAAACTTTTTTCTTTTCTTTAAATTTGCTAGTGAGCTAGTCAGATATGTGTTCTCTCTCTAGGGTTAGTGTGGTTTACATACTAGTTTCATAGTTTTTTTTAATTGTCCTCATTTTTTCGTGAATTGAGCACGTATACTCATTCGTATAATACATCTTCATAATAAATTTTCAAATTTTTCGATTTTGAAGCTAGGAATTCAAATGTAATATAATGAGTGACATAATATTATAAGAAGTTATAAATAAGTATGATATGAAATTAAAAAGCAATAGCAACGCTTAATTCTTAAAACTCCAATTTTGTAAAATAAATTTTTATACACTATATATATATAACATGGAATTATTTTACTCAAATATCGAAATCCTGTCGTTAATTTCTGGACTAAAAAAAAACTGGAATTTGCACCAAGAAATTATTGTTTCAATTTTAGTATTTCTTCAACACTTCATATAATTCCAATGAATATTTATATATTTTAATATTCACGTAATAAATTTAAATTTTAAATGCAGTTTATGCAACAAAGAGAAATCTTCAACTTATAATACCTTACGAAATATCTTTTAAATCCGAGTTCCTCATTTGAGTGAGACAATAGCCGAAGCACACACTCATTCAGAAGTGACTGAATATTAAGAAAATCTATAGCAGAAAGATTGCTTTTCCCTTAATTACCATCCCATTCGTCGCTTAAAAGTGCTCATTGTCTGTCAAATTGGCGGAACAAATTAACTCAACTCGATGGCGTCCAAATTAGAACATTGAGAAATTTATATTGAAAAGTTAACGTAAAGGCGGTGGGAAAGAGGGGGCGATATTTTAAATACTAACATCAGTTCAAGCTAACAAACAACTCGAAGTGGCGACCTGCGTCTTTAATTATTCAAAGCACGGTTCTCTTTTCTATCAGAAGATTTTGTGCTACCGAGAGAATATGTATACATCGGCAAACTTGCTGATTGTCTTCCGTTTTAGAATCCTTTTTGAAACTGTACAGATTTGCTAATTCCTCTGGCTTCAATAGGGATTAAACCTCGCGGAAAAGAGTTTTAATCACAGAGTTCGGCAGCAAGTATTAAGTTCCTAATTACGTTATATGCGCAAGCGAAAGGTCGTGGCGTTCTCCTGCCAGTTTTCCTCTGCTAAGATTGTCTTTAATTTCGCGAGAAATGTTAATTGGTATGCAAGAGGGTAGTATGGTGCTTCGATTTCCATTTAGTCACTCCCCCCCCCCTTCCCTCTTTCTCAACCGATGAGATTCAGATTGCTTTCGTAACCCTCTTCTTACTCCACCCCCCTATCTTTCTTAATTGCTTTCGAAGCGATTAAGTCCGAGGAATTTTCCCGAATAGCTTTGATTTTTCTCTATCTCCGACTGGCTTGTTTTAGAAGTTCACTTATTCTTGGAGAAGACGTGTGTTTTAGAAGTTATTAAATAAATGCCGATCGAAAATAAAATTGAAGTAAACGCCAAATTAACTGTTGATTGAGGTTTAGAAAGATCTCCCATTTGCTGCTTGAATGTTTAATTATTTACTTTTCTTCAGAATCTGTTAAAACGGATGCTTTTCATTGAAAATAGCGAAGTTTATTTCGCAAATTAATTTGGAAAGGAAATAAAAATCTCTTTCATCAAATTTAACTGAATAAACGTTTACATTCTATATGCTTTTAACAAATCTTTATGGAAATGATTCTTAAAGGTAAGTTCGCCGGACAAAAAATTATTCGTAACTAGAGAAATCATAAAATAATTTTTAATGGTGATGGGTCTAAGTTGTTTCGGTTTTTTAAAAATTTTTTTTATTATGAATTGCAACCGCCTACCAAAGGGATAACTAAAAAGTACCAACATATTAACTTTAGCATTGTGGATGTCAATATCAGTCAATATTTTAGTCAGCATCCTCCCGATCTGAATGGATGCAACAGAGAAGTTCATCATACTAGAAGAATAAGTGACTGGTTTTGCAAATTTTCAATCAGAATTACGCTTTGTTTGAGCTTCTAAAGTTACTTGGCCCTCATCAAATATCTGTGGAATATGAAGAGCGTGCAGTGCGCAAAATAAAAAACGGACAACTCTGAATAATTTTTGATCTAATGATAGTATCTTCGCTTTCTAGGACTCATGTTCTTAAAGGTTTGAAGGGGAGACTTCAAATAGGTTCATTAAATACTGTAGACCATATTTTAGGTAACGAAAATAGGTACAAAAACATACTTTTTCTCATACCCGATTCAACTCCCGAAGTATTGGAAATAGTCGCAGTCTGGGAAATATGTGTGAGTTTCATATGGCTTTATTAGGAATTCAATCCAGAAAATTTGGCAGCTCATTGCATCACAAAGGAGCAGAAAAATAACAAAGAAACAATTCAACAATTTAGGTAAAGTGAACAAAAGGAACAATAAACATTTGAATCAATAAACATTTCAACAATATAAAATTTTAAACATTAACATGAAAAAGGAAAGGTTAGTGACAATTCATGAGAGTTCTTGCATCCCAATACAATTCAGTGATATTCCCACTTTTCTGGGAGTTCCTATCTAGTCCCTTACACAATAAGAGGTGATCAGAGTTTAATACACCTGTGTCACAAATTGGGCATGCTTTGCTGGAAAGAATTTTTATGTTATATAAATGTTCTGATAGGCAATCGTGGCCTGTTTTAAGCCTAAAATGGGTTACTGCTTCCTTACGGGGTTGGTAACAGAGAAATTTCCAATTGTCTTGAATATTTTCCCATATTTTGCCTTTTGATTTTATAGGTCTGGGAAATATGATATCAATAATTTGGTCAAGAGTTCTCTCAGTAATTTGGTTCAAAGTTTGGACCCTTTAACGCCAATCTAACTATATTTGCGTATTTCCTTATATCTCGAGAGAACGTTTTAAGTCAATTGAAATTTTTTTGAACACAATTATAAATATCGTTTATCCAAAGATAGTTCCAGACAAAAGATGATTTTTGTTAAATGTTCACTATTTTTTTTATTTTGCTTAATAACAGACGAAAAGTTTTGAATTGTAAGGTACACAATTTCCTACATTATTTTAAAGAATGTAATTTTACGTGGCAGGGCGGAATACGAAATTTGAGCGAAATCAATCGAAAAGGAAGCCTTACATTTTGTGATTCAGAGAAAAACTGTTTCAGTAGACTTGATTAGAGATATAAAGTTTGTGTTTCAGTAAGTTTAATAAGTCGTGGCTAATAAAAGTCAATCGTTTGTGATCTCAAAAAACTTAATCAGTTATAATTGGATCCCTGCAAGTGACGTCATGTAGTTAAATCGTGGTATTTGTCGATTCAGATACCAATCAGGTTCGACAGACGCGCATGACGTCGCTTACAGGTATCCAATCAAATCTAGAGCCCCTGAATTAGACAGTATAGTAGCCTTAAGTATTGTAGCCTTAATCAAATCTAATATGAATCACATGTGATTAGGCATAATTACTGCACTTTTTCACGAGTTCACACAATTAAAAAAAAGCATGATATTTATGCATAGGGAAACTTGAGTGCTTCTGTTTTTTTTTTTTAAATTTTTTTAAGGCTTTTAAAGACTAATTTGTATAGTTATGGTTTTTTTAAATTGATAATTTTTGGATAAAAAATAAATGCTATGTTCATCAAAATTCAGCAACTTTTGACGATAATATTCGTTTGTGGTTTTAAGAAAATCTTCGCGTTTTATGAATCATAAAGACTTACCTTTATGCATTATAAAGCTCATGTGCTACCAGACGTATACATGCGTGCTTTATAAAATGTAAACTCTTTCTTTATAGTTCAGACTGATACGTTTGTACGTATTGCCAAAACACGGTCAATTTGTAGCTTTATATGGCTTTACTCAAATTAAATTAAATTTGGCGATTTTCGACTCATAAAAAATAGCAATAGTTAAAAATTGATTGCCTTGAAAATCATACCTGAAGTCTTTGTGAAAAAATGAGTGCTACAGCTCCAGAAAGCTTAAAACTGTGATGTTTCAAATTACGTTTAGACTAATCTGTTCACTTGTATTTTTACAAAATTAATAGTTTGAGAATTAAAATGTTTTACTATTTTTTTAAAAACCATAATATAGGGCAACTTTAGTTTCACGAAAATTGTCTGTGGCTCATAAAATTTGAAGTATGTTGTCTCAATTGTATATGATTATTAAGAGATATTCTAAAGGCCTAACGCCTTTTTTTTATAAAGACTTACAATATTTGATAGAATTAATAGAATTTGGGATATTATAATAAGAATATTTCAAGTTTATGTGAAGTACAATACTCTCAAAATAATTGGTTTTATGTTCAATTATTATAACGGTTCTTTAAAGCATAGTATCGCGCGAATAGTCTGCAACCTTAATTAGGTGTTACATTGAATTTAGCCTCAATTTAAATCAAGCCATATTATCATGTAATAAATTTAAGCAAGGATTAATTTTCACGACAATATACAGTGGCTCTCAAATGTCTTCGTACACTGATAACTTTCAATAAAATATTGCTCTTTTCTTCAATTAAAATGAATATTTCAGAATGGATATAAACTTTCGCTTTGTTTTTTAAATGTTCCATGCAGGTTTTGTTAAAAAACATGTTAAAGATCTTATTATTAAACTAGCCGCCTAAGGCGGCCAGCTGTCCGCCACGCTGAAGGTTTTCACAAATAAAGTTTTTTAAAACATAGCAGGAAATCTGAAGATTAGTGGACAATTAAAGTGTTCCTGTCCAGCAATTTTGTCTTCATATCCAGTTCTGCTGCAGATGTGTTATAGCTCTTGAGGATGTTTGAAATTATATAGCTACAACGCTTAAGAAAAAAAAAAACTAAAATGCTAAGTACATGAAAAGAACACGAAAACGAATAAATTTTTTATGGTATCAATTTCTATTTCTATATAATTTTTTATGGTATCAAATTCTATTTCTATATCTGTTACGTCAAGCACTCAGGTATTATAATTTGATCTAGTTGTGCTTGTATAATTTTGATCTAGTTGCGCTTTCTACGTCATTTTGTTAACATCGTTTGGTTTGTTATTTAACATCGTTTGGTTTGTTATTTCAACTTTCAAAAAATTGGCTGGCATCAGCATTTTTATTCTTTAAGTTGTTTATTTTTTCTTTTGGAATTCGTTCATTTTTAGCGAAATGTTTTTCAACCTAATCGAATTCTTTGCCGGCTGTTCTCTGTATATATAAAGAAAATAAAGTAAATATTTTTAAAGTGTTGTGAAAAGAATTCTTAGTTGTACAAAGTGCTACAATATCGCTATAAAAATTATCGTCTTCGCTTAAGAAAAAAAAAATAGAGCGTGGAAAGAAGAAGAAAAACTTATTATAACAATTATGAACAGCGACAAATATATCAAAGCGAAGCGTTCTATTTACGTATCGAATATGTTGCCACATTTTTAATACAAAAGTGAAACTTTTCTCCACTTTAATAAATGTAAACTAATGCGAACTTTACCATTAAATTATTAATTCCTTCGTATATTATTGGTTTAAGTTGTCGAAAATTAATATTTCAATTGTGAGGTTCGCATTAGCATGCATTTATAAGAGTGGGGAAAAGTATATGCATTTTTTAATAGTTTTTTGAATATGGCTCTTTGAAGACGAAAAAGCAGACGAAAAGCATAGACTTACAAAATGACTGATAACTAAATAACTAATCAAAATTTTTGAAAAAGAAAAAAAATACTTCTTCATTATGTCAAAACACAATTATGGGCCGAGTTTCGTGCCCGGGCGAGGCTTCTGGGGCGATATATTGTGATTACAGACACACACACACACACACACACACACAGCCGCGTTTATTATTATGTATAGATAACCATTCTGTCGAAAGTTATTTTTAACTAATGAATAGTGCCCTTATTTCATTAAAGATATTATTATTAAATAACCATTCTGTCGAAAGTTATTTTTAACTAATGAATAGTGCCCTTATTTCTTTAAGATCTTATTATTAAATAACCATTCTGTCGAAAGTTATTTTTAACTAATGAATAGTGCCTTTATTTCATTAAAGATCCTATTATTAAATAACCATTCTGTCTAAAGGCGTTTTAACTAATGAATAGTGCCCTTATTTCATTGAAAGTTATAAGTGTACGAACACTTTTGGGAGCCACTGTAGATCAACTTGGTACCATAATTAGGATCCATCTAATTTTTGACAATACAATGGTACAGCTTGGTACAAAATTTCTAACAGTGTATTTTGCTTTATTTCTTCTCCTTAACAAGACAAATAGTGAAATTTGAAATAAAAACAAAAAAAGAACATGCTCTATTAGCAGAGAGCTATCGACTTCCTTCAAATCATATCTTTAAAAAGGCGTTTAGCACAGCATTTTGGTAGAAATGCCATCATCCAGGGGAAAAAATAAATAAAACGAAAGAAAAGAGGGGGGCTATCGTAAATTATACAGGCCTTACCCGATAAGGCTCCGTCACATCAGAGAGGGTTACCATAGTTACCAAAAAGGAATAGATAGGACTCATCGATTTTTGAGGAATTTTTTTTCTTCTTCTTTCCTCTCTTTCTCTGGTATCTGTATGTCGATGTTTTTTGATTGAGATCGGACCGATATTGGATGGAAAATTCGATAAGGGGATTGCTGAAGTACTTTCCTGGTGTTTTCTCTCGCTCTTTCTCTCTTCTTTCTTTATTCGGGCCTTGTCCTTTAAAGTAGGGAGATTGGTTTTGGTTCTTTTGGTGGGTTATTTCAGATCTTGAAGGCACTCTAAAAATATTCGAAGAGCCTGCGATTGTCAGAAAGACAAAGCACCGGAACGGATGGAAAGATTACAAATTTTTCCTTGTGGGGAATTTTCGATACGTTTTATACAGACTTTGAAGTAAAACTCCTGAAAATTAAAGTCACTAATATGAAACGTTACAGTTTTTAAGGATGCGGTAGTTGTACACTCAGCCGGCTTAGAATTATCTATCACTTATAATCATGAGGATATCGCGTTCTTCTACTAACATTTATTACATGAACCACTTTGTTGGGTTAAGTTTCTAAAATTTTAAAGTACAAAAAGTAACAGGGTCAAAAAATGTTTAAAACTTGGTATAAAAAGAAATGGATTGAAATAATTGCACCCAGTCTTAAAAAGTCCCTTGTCATTCTTAAGCCAAATAAATCTTTTCGACTCCAATACGCGTCACAGAAAAAAAATTCGACTTTATCATCTAACTCAAAGTCACTGCACGTTTAAGTACTAATGAAGCATGCTTATAGCACTTAACGAAGACATTTTAGTCACTGAAATGTTTCAAAGTTCTTGAAATTATTTGATAGTGGGTGATAAAAAAACAAAATGATATGGCGGGAAGGAGCTAAAATGTTTTTCTGAAATACAGCAAGATAAAGCAAAAAAAAAAAAAAAAAAAAAAAAAAGAAGTAATTTCATAAGAAATTACGACAGTAAGTTCCCTAGATTATTCTAAGATCTCAAGATATATGAGAATTCCATCACTCACTTTTTGCTTGAGTTTTTGGTAGCAAGCCGTATTTTTGTGATGGTTCATTTACCGTATTTACCTGACTTAGCACTTTACATCCTCTCTTTATCCTCAAAACTCAAAATAACTTCAAAAACATACTAATTTGATTGTATTTGAACTTATAGAACATTTGGATGCGTGATTTAAAGTGAATCTTTTAAAGTAAACAGGGGCAAGAGTATTGTTCGGCGTTATATTTATATATATATATATATATATATATATATATATATATATATATATATATATATATATATATATATATATATATATATATATATATATATATATATATATATATATATATATATATATATATATATATATATATATATATATATATATATATATATATATATATATATGATATTGTTTCTTGTCCTTGGTACTAGTATATTTTCTTAGCCATCTAAACATCTCGATTTCGGTTTGTTTTTATATGGAGTGTCTGCTGGTCTGACTATTAAATATTTTTTTAGAGGTGTAATCCTTCTGCATCCTGTAGACGTTAGTTAGTTAGTTAACCATTTTATTCTTTATATTACCAATGAATTTCTTTCTGATATTTTCAAATGCACTAGTTTCCAGATTAAAATATAAAACCAAGGCATGGGTCAAATTCGCCAAGATTAGCTACAATCCGCTTGTTCCCCTCCACTCCAACCGTTGTACCAAAATTTCCCTGCTATGCACTTCCTTCTTATGGAAAAAAACATGAGGAAAAACGAGTTTTGATGCAGGAAAGCCATCCACTTGAAGTTCGCACAGAAGAGTTAGCAATATTGCTGTTTTAATTAAGTCCCATTTAAATATAGAGAGATGCATAAAGAATTTTCCCACCCGAAAGTATGCCTATTGTATTGTTCTTAAAGATATGAAAAAGTTTTTTTTTCCTCTAAAAAAAATGTTTCGCAAACTTTATATTGTTTTTCCCAAACCAACTTTTTCATACCCGGCTGACAGATAACTTCTTCAAAATCAATTTTAGTTATCCCAGTTGCGTATAGAAAAGAACATAGAAAATCGCAATTCGACCTCAGTTTTTACTAAATAACAAAACCATCTTACGATTAGATTGGAAAACAATGAAAGGTGAAGAAAAATTTTCCCGAATTTGCTAACTTGTGAAATGGTTAGAAGGTAAAAATTTATAAATTGAGTTTTTGAAAAGTATAAAAATAAATGTTAAGTATGTTTTTATTTCTTAAGTTACTCGTATGTTTAGTTTTTTTAGACAAGCAGTTTTTCTTTATTTTATTTCATACTTTTTTTTATTTATTATTATTATTATTTTGAGAAACTTACAGTGCTGTTCCTTTAAGGCTCCGTAAGCTTTGACATTTTGTGAAATAATATTTTTTAGCGAATAATATTATAGCTGTTGTGATTTTACAAGATAATAAATTAGTTTTGTGAAAATAAAAGAGTGTGTAATGTAACTTGATAATTTTTTAAAAAATTGCTACAGCGCGGCAGTATTTTGGCATCATTAAAAAAATTCTGAATTATTCATTGATTTTATTAACTTTTAAAATGAAAAAACAGGTGATTTTTTTAAAGTTTAATTAATTTTTTAATATTTAAATTATTCATCCATATTAAAGTTCTAGTATTTTTTTTAAAGAAAGATAGCATATACATAATTTAAACGCTTTTTAATTATCCGGACGTAAATCCCGACAACATTCCATTTTTGAAACGTACTGCTGATCTATAAATAAACCGAAGTTATAATTTTATAAACGAAAACATCTTTTATCTAATAAAAAAAAATTCTGAATTATTCATTGATTTTATTAACTTTTAAAATTAAAAAAAATAGTTGATTTTTTTAAAGTTTAATAACTTTTTTAATATTTAAATTATTCATCCATATTCAAGTATTTTTTTATAAGAAAGATAGCATATACATAATTTAAACGATTTTCAATTATCCGGACGTAAATCCCAACAACATTCCATTTTTAAAACGTACTGCTGATCTATAAATAAACCGAAGTTACAATCTTATAAACGAAAACATCTTTTATCAAATAAAGTAAAAAATGAAATAAAGAGAGCAGAAAGAAGGAAAAAAAATTCTTCCCATGAACGATATGATTTACGATTAAACTATTTTATCACTGATCTGTGTTATAATAAACGATCGCCCCTGATATATAGCAGGTTCCAAGATGTCATACGGTTATGACAACTATACAGGCTGTTTCTCATTCCCGCTTCTTGTCACAAGAATAAACATTCGCAATGTCTTGTTTTATGACCGTGTACTGAATATCTGAACGTATTCCTGCTGATAAAGAAACTCAGTTGTTTAACGTCAATAAAGAGACAACATTCCGTCTTCTGATTGGCGCTTCTGTATCAGGTGTGGTGTGAGAAAGATAAGAAGCACCTGAACACATTTTTGCGGTTTACGGCGTATTTTAGATGATGAGATTTGTTTTTAAATATTCAAAACTATTCTGAATTAAATATGTATAAAAATTATAGATCGTAAGGTATTCTCTCTTCTAACAAAAAAAAAAAATTAAATGGAGTAATTAATACAATTACCGTATAAACCGGTGTGTAAATTGACTTTTCGGTGGTTGACTTATACACCATTTATAAAGTCAGATGTCTAATTGATTGGGAAATATCGATGCATTATAAAAAAAAGAGATAAATATAACTCTGTATCAATTTGCCTTTACAAATTACCCCTTTCAAAAACTATTTTTTAATATGTTATATGCAATTATTTTTGCATTTTCTCTCATGGTTTTACCTTAATACACAAAAATTTTTTTTTAGAAACAATACTTTAACGTTTGAAAAAAATAAAGAACAAGAAAAGTTAGGAAAATTTATTCAGGACTATTTAAAAAAATATTACACAAGGAAAACTTCTAAAACATACCATAAAGCTACAAATTTAAAGATTCATTCGTGTCGGATTCATTATAGTTAGCAGTGTTGTCATACGAATCCCGCTTTTCAATGTATTCTACTTCACCCTCATTCGCTGAGTCTCACAAAAAATCGTTTTCAATGTCATTCAAAAAATTCGAAGTTCTAAATTTTTTCCTCCAAATATTTTACAATAATACTTGAATCCACATTTTGCCACGCATCTAGTATAATTTGACGCTTGGCGTCTATAGGAATGATAATCTACTTACCGTCTGCAGTCAATTTATACACCTGACATACTAAAATTTGTTAATCTCGTTACCAAAAATGGGAGGTTGGCGTATGAAACAGGACGACTTATACACTGAGATATATGGTAATATTTAATCAGGGAAGAAACAAAATCGCAACCGAAATATGTTCGATCCGTTAAGAAGAAATTAGAGTTAGAAACTTGTAAATCTGTTTGATTGCCGAAGAAAACTTTGAAGGTTTCTCTTATAATCTTCTATCAACTTCTCCTTTTTTCCATCGGTCATCCAACAGGTTTTACTTCTTCCAGTCCTTCTTTCTATATTAGTTATTAATTAGTGTTTTTTTATTTCTTCCCTTTTTAAATATTAATTTGGGGCCCGTTACTTGTATACTTTTTTGTATTCATCTCTGACAAGGACTAAAATAAGGGCAGCCGTTACCGAACTCCCTATAGATAAAATTTTATACAGATGTGCAATAAAAACTATCCTAAAAAAGTTGTGTTATTACCTATGCTGACTCAAATATTACATTAATATTTGAAATGTAAAATTTCCGCGCTCTCGATAGAAATAGTATTTTCCTCCCACAGTAATAAGTATAAAATGTTATCTTTTGGCGATTCCGTATAATGGCAGACGATAAATAAAGGAAACAGCGAACAAGCTATGTTTTCTTAATCAAGAAAAAGAATCCTTTTAACTGGGAACTATTATTATTTATTTAAAACAATTCAACTCTATACTCCACGTCTGGGAACAATATATAACAATCCTTCCAGTGCGTTCCTGGCACGAAGTATGTACATAATTTAAAACAACCTCCCTGGCTAACTCCTTACTTGAAAGTAATTTGTTACGCCAGTGGTGCTCTCCGAACGGGTTACCAAAGTAATCGAATGTTAACTTCGAAGTAATAAATGCAATTTATTACCTGAATTACAGCCCTTTCGTTCTTTAAAACAAATGGAGGGGTTCGTGAGGGAGGGAAGTGTGCTTTAAATAAACGCGAGAGTTCGTTCGCTTTAATATGCGTTCTTCTTGAGAAGTGAGAATTGTGGATAAATTTTTCATGCCTAGCAGACGATATATTTTAATTAGTGGCAAGTTTCAAGGCAGGGTTGTAAAACGAATCGGTCGCGGGAGGACATGAATATTTAAACAGTGCCCTCCAGTGGTTGATGTTTGTAGAATTTAATATTCGAATTAATGGTTTATTAAAGGGGAGAAACTGCTCTCACCATGCGCTGATGGGAGTGTTGTGGGGGGTGAAAGGAAAGTGTGAGACGCTGAATGAAAGAAGCGAGCTTATTGCTGAAAGAATATTTCTCAATAACCTACTTAATTAGAATGGAATTCAAACGGTGTTCATCGTGAAATTCTTTGTATTAAAATGATTCTGTAAAAATGCTTGAAGAATATTGTATTAAAATTATAGCCAAACACATGCTTAAATTTAAGGAATGTAGGGGTAATCTAATAAAGACTTGGTTAGGAAAGGTAATCTTTAAGTACAGCTTTTGTAAAATTGTGTTTATTTTATCTTACTATTTTTCGTTATTAAACAGTATTCAGTGATGTATGTATGATGTAATGTATTCAGTGATGTAATAAAATACTTATTAAATTAATAATCCATATGTATGTGTGACAATGATGTTGCTTTTTAAAGGCATTGCCTAACTCCAATTCGATCTTCAAAACAAAACAGTTTCTGATTTTTGATTATTATTCAAAAACTGAAATTTTTGACGAAACACAACTTCTAAAACATTTGATGAAATTGCTTCTTTAAGCCCGTGTCATCTCAGGGCATTTTGGGAGTTCCCCAACATGCTTTTTTCTCTTCTTCCTATTTTAAAACTGTCAGTTCTGTTCCTAATTTTTCAATGGAGTAAATTAATCTGAGGCTCAAGGCCTAATGGTGCCGATGAAATTCATAACTATAATAAGGAAATATAATGATTACCTTAGTTTAATAAAATGCTGGTTAGCATTTGCCAGGAAACGATTCCATCTAAAGTTAAAACAACTTCATACGTTTTGATTATTTATCTTTTACAGTATTGCATGTCTGTGTATTACTGCAATTAATTAAATTATTTAATATCATATTTAGGTTTAATATATTATATTTAAATTTAATATATTATCTTCTAAATATGCATATTTTTCGTATGCAATCATTGAAAAAAAATGCTTTTTCCCATTCGTAAGTATCTTCTGATCTTGAAGAAATGTTAAAAATTATAAATAATATGTATACATGGTGATAACAAGAAAAAGTTCTTATAATTTATTCGTACTTCTGATACGAATACATATGTCATTTAGGAACCTTTATGGGTAACAGGTGAAATAAAATGTGATGCTTTTTTTCTTCAGTTGAACATATTATTATCATTCAGAGAAATTTTTACAGGTTATATAAAGTTTTCTAAATTTATGACAGAAACTGTTCTCTAGTGATTCATCCTAACTCATAACACATTTTAAAGTTTTATATATAAAAGTGTTTTTCTTTTATGATTCTTTTTCAAAATTTTTTTATTTTTAATAATGCTCTTATCTCTTTCAATAAATAGCTAATGTGAAAATATAAAGCCTACGCCAGTATATTGTGTTCATAACTAAAAAAAAAATAATAATACTAAAAGTAAATCGTAAAATTTTAAGATTGTGCGTTTCTTCTTTTTAAATCAAACATCTCAAATGATATCGTCTGCGTAAATCATCCCTATGCACAAAATGCTCATATGAAAAAGATTACGATTACGAAATGCGGAACAAGTTCGATGAAATGCGTGGCGAATAATAATAATAATCCAAAATAATGCTCCCCCATGCCGTTGCCAATCCGTGAATCGCGAAACATTCCGAAAAGATTATTCGAAAGAGCAGCGCAAACCCCATTACATTCGGCAGAATCAATGACAGATGGCCTAGTGTGATACACCATTATATCTCCTTTCCATTTCTAAAAATCGCTTGCTTTTAGCCATTATTCGAAACTATTGGTTTCTTAAGCCCCCTGCCGCTTCCGTATTCGAATGGAGAAGGTAAGGAAGACCATTATGCATTCCTTTCTGCAGCACCCGAAACTTAAGTTGTTTCTTCTTATTTTTCTAACTCCCCTTTTCACCCGGCTCGCTTGCATTTTCTCCAGAAAATCTCGAGTCGAGGGATCTGGCAACTGCTCTGCAATAATGACGTCACATCGCTCCCTGCGCTTCTAATGAGAATTTAAGTCTCGTTCTTCTGTCTATCAATTGTGTTCGATAGCCTTTTTACTTTATACATAACTTCCTGCGAGCAGAGGGATTTAAAAGTATTTTAGAACAGGCCGTAAAATAAATAAATAAATAAAAACTCGACGATCGCTTTTTAGGAAAGGGAAGAATAAATATTAAAAAAAAAAAATTATTTTTGAATAGCGACATCTTCTATGATGATGAAAGAGGTGAAAGCAACGGGTGGTAATATCTCTTAGTAATGAACCCATAAAATTTATTTAAAAAAAATTTATGTACAATAAGCGCTAGTGTGCTTAAGAAATCACTCTTTAATTTATTCTTTTATTCACAAATAATTCTGAATTATGCTAATTTATGTACAACAGCCGAGTTATAATTTGATTGATAATTTATGCTTAATTTTGTCAAGAAAACATTGACTTTTTATCGTGACATTAATCATATTTTCGAATCATTAAAAGTATATGTTAAAGCTTTGTTGTTTGTAAAAATGAGATTGTAAGTCCTAAGTGACTATGATAAAATTTCATTTTGGAATTCTAGGGAAATATTTTTATTAGCCTTTTCTTTCCTAAAATTATGTGTTATATTTAATATAAAAGTGGTTTAAAAAATTATGTTAAAATAGTTTGTATTGTTTGAAAAGTGCTGTACTTGTTTGGGGTGCAAAATACATCTAGTCGCAGAATTATTAATGGGGTAATTAGAGCAAAGCTAATCAGACATAAAATTATGCCGGAATGTTTCTCAGAATGGAAGGAATGTACGCAGTATTGTTCCATTGCCTATAGTATACCTGAGCTCAAGGTTGCTGAGAATAGACAATTTAAAAAAAATACGACTAATTATCTAAAATATGAAACGAGATGTACTTTTGTGTGCATTTACATTTCCCAAATAAAGGTACAACGTTTTCTACTACCAATAAAAACCGTTTCCACAGTAGATGTCGCAAACTTGTTTACTGTATAGGGTTTTTCTTTGACAGTATCTTAAAATAATTGGACTTTATCGGCCTTTGTTCTGCCACTTTCCAAATGCATACAATTAAGCTTTTTCGTTTTTTTTAGCCAGGCGGACCGTAATGTTTCGTATTTTTAAATTAAGTCTATGACAGTTTTTGAATTATTGCTATTGGATCTGTTTCAAAAGATATTAACCCGTGTTTTTTTCTTTTCAGGTTTGGTTCAAAAATCGTAGAGCGAAATGGAGAAAACGAGAGCGAAACGCTGCTGCAGAACTTAAAAATGGCTTCAGCACCCAATTCAACGGCTTAATGCAACCTTTTGACGATACCCTTTACTCTGGGTACTCAACCTACAATAACTGGGCAGCCAAAGTCCCCTCCCCACTTGGAGCCAAGAGCTTTCCTTGGCCTGGACTCAACTCTGTGAATGTCAATCCCCTGGTGACACCAAGCCAAGGAATGAGTTGCTTTAATGCTTCCTCTCCCCAAGGCATTACGAGTTCAAGCATAATGCCTAGTGTTAGCATGCCTGTGAACAGCCTAAGCAATCCTGCACCTCCTTGTCCTTATGCAACGCCAACACCACCTTATGTTTATCGTGAACAATGTTCCACGATGACTTCTAGTATAGCGACTTTGCGGTTAAAAGCGAAGCAGCACACTGCACATGGTTTTGGATCTTACGCGCCCATGTCACCCCGCCAAACGCCAACACTGTCGCCATGTCAATACGCGACAGTTGACAGACCGACAGTGTAATGGTAAAACGCAAATTCATTAGACGTTTAGAGGACAAAGCTCACATGGACATAGAGCTAATATTATATTTGCACAGACCGACTGTTCAGTTGACTTGAATCTACTCTTTGTGACAATCCAAAATTTGTTCTAATCTGCTTTCATCAGACATTATCCAGAGATGAGTTTTTCATGGTTTCTTCAAGTCAAAATATCATAAGAATTTCTAACTAATAATGAAAATCAAATATGAACTGAATTCTTCGAAGTCCCTCTGAATATTGCATGTTCCTCAGTTCGTATTTCAATACATTTCGTATATGTTTTCCCTAAACCAAATTCTTCAAGTTCAAATGTTCAAAATTCTTCAGGAGTTTCTTCACTGGAATATTGGTACTTGACTAAGTCTATCCAAAATGACTAGGGTCAGCATTATGAATGTGGAACAAATATTTTGCTACATTGGTGCACTCGATTTGTATTATTCTAAAATATTAATTTGAGATTTCACATGAAACTGTGATATAGTGTACATTACCATGCGAACGTTTTACTATTTATTGCTTATTTAGTTGCCATATTGTGCGTGTTTTTATTCTATAAACATCAAAATTAATTTCTTCCGAAATCAAGAATAAATCATAAGATTTATATTACAACAATAATGAAGAATTTTCAAACTTTATCAAAAGTTAAACGCATGCAATTAATCAATGTCGTTTTGTGCCCAATCTATCAATATGAAAATATATTTTGTTCTTCTTCTAAAACTAACATTTACGTTCAACATCTAACGTTTGGGGAAAAAATATTAAAAAATATTTTTAAGCATCGAATTTAAACAAATGGTTCAAATTAAATTAATGAAAAATGTGAAATATTTATTTCGGCAATCTGCAGTCTTTATCTTAATTATAAAGATTTTACTTATGGATAAAAAAGCACAATATCGTATGGATTATAATACTTGTTTTCATATTTATTGGATAATTGATGAAATACTTCCTTAATACCTAACCCAGGTATATACAGAAATATGTTTTAGATGCATGATAAAATATATTTTATATCCTGTTAAAGGTTTAATAGCAAAACAGGAATACATTTCTTTCAGTCGTTCAAGTGTTTGAGAATTGTATTCTTTTGATTTCAAAGTTTAATCTTTAACTCTCAGTCAATTGTGACATATAACCAAGATTCAATTACTTAGTTTAATTTTAACACTCACAAGATATAATTATTTAGTTTAATTTAATTGGGAATCTCTATTCAATTAAGTGTAAATGAAAAATTTTTGGTTAAGCCCCTGAAACATTTCACTCATTACAAGTTTCAAAGGTTCTATTATTTACTTAAGGAATATTTGAATAAGGTATACTATGACGCAACACTTGTCATCAGCTCTTGACAACAGCTACTAAATGCTGCATTTAAATAGTTACAAAGAAAGAGTTTACAAAAAATCAAAATGTTAGGACAATTAGTATAATTTTGAAAATCTGATTCAGAAATGCAAAATCAAAATAATTATGTAACTATTGTGTCATATATAAATTAAAGTTGCAATTTAATTTATGTATACCGCAATATTGAAATCATATGTAGCACAATTTAAATTAAATATGCCATTTTTTGTTTCCTGACACAATTGTTTCCAGCATGCAAAAAATAAAACAAGATAGTTTAAGGAATGAAATATTTTGCTAAATTACTATTTGAATACTGTAAAGTGATAACATATCAAATATGTGGATTTAATACAGAAATACGCAGTTGAAAACCTACTTTTATAGATAATTATAAACATTAATTATACTAATAAAAATCAAAAGGAAATCCTATAAGATTTGGTATAAATGATTTTTTGTAAATCACTTATACCAATAGTGTAAAATTTAATATTTGGTTTGTAAATAAGCATAAGACGAACTCTTACAAATAAATTTTTTCAGCCTCCTTTATTTCGCTAATTTGAAATATTCTATGAATTATCGGCATGATTAGCATATAAGAAGAAATATGCAAGAGGAATAAGAATTAGTGAAATGTTTTAAAATCACTAAATTACAATTTTTTACACACAAGTAACAATCACTTAATAAATGTATGTGTCCCTTACAATTTTTGTGTTTGTAAATATAATTGAAAGGTTCTTTTTATTGCGGAGAGTTGACTGTTTGTGTGGCTCTTTATAATCTTTTTATTAAATTAAAAACTATGCTAGTTTTTGATTTATGTTTTTAAACATTCACCTTTTGGCACGCAACATACTGGTCCTATTTCTGTAGAAGTTTTTGTGAATTTGTTTTTTAATTAACGCGCAGAAGAAAAAGAATGATTTTCTGCAAATTAAATATATAAGAAGTTATTTAAAATTAAAAATACAATTCACAGTTTCCTATTTTTCAAAATTACTTTATATTTATTTTTAGTGCAATTCTTATTTTCCTCATTAGTTATATAATTTATTATAAATATCTAGTCATGATGTGCAATGGCTAAGCGAGAGACGAGAAGTAAATAAGAATTTTAAAAAATGTGTAAATTGTTGACAAATTTTAATTTTTAATGAAGAAGAGATTTTTTTAGATATTTTAGTTTTAGTTTTATTAAATTATTAATAACGGTTATTAATAATTTCTGCTATTTTCTCTCGTAATACAAAAAAATTTGTTCATTGAAAAATTCAAGGAAATTGTTCTGTAAATTGAAAAATCTAACTAGTAATGATATTTTTTTAGCAAGCAATAAAGTGTTAAAAATAGTTTTTTTTCCTCTTTTGTGTGCTTATGAACAATTTATATCGATTATATTCAGTTTCCTGACTCAGAAAAAATGTCAGTAAAATGTATCAGATATTTTAAATTATGGATTATTTATACAATTTGTAGTTTAATACAGCCTATTAGCGTATAATTTAACTCATTTTTATTTGATGGAATGAAGTATGTTTCTTCTATCTCAATTCTATTCAGAAATAATCTTTTTTATTGAATAAATGAGAAAAAAATAACAATTTTAGTACAAATCTCTAAAAGCAATTTTTCAGAACAAATTTTTTTGCGGTTTTTCATTTTAACTAGTTTAAAAGAAACTGAAATTATTTTTCCGTAATAAACATTAATGTGCTTTATTTTTGCATTACGTTTGACACTATGTATTCAAGTTACATATCATACTTTATTTATTTATAGAAAATTATGTGAATATATTTTTTAATTTCTTGCCAAAGATTTTTGTTGTTGTTAAAAAGAAACCTGTACAAATGAAAATGTAACGTTCTAGTTATTTCTTGTGTGCATAAAAAATAAAATATTCAAATGAAATTCCGTTTTTTTTTATTAGTGTTTAGTTTCGAATTTAAGACTCACTATTTATCTATCACCATATGTCATCACTGCAAAAAATCAATCAGAAAATGTATTATTATTATAATACTTATGCTTTTAGCATTATTATTGTGATATAATTATATTCTGCTTTAAAAATTACAATTATTTAAGGAAAGGGGTGAAACATTATGAGAGATTTTATTAATGGCAAATTTTTACAATTTTTTATGTAATTAGAAAGTTTATCCTAATTATCCTGCTTGTCCTAATTAGTAAGTAAACTGTGACCCATTTTTGTGCATCTGAACACCAAAAATGGTGGTAACGACTACTTTACACCAAAGTGGTGTTTCACTAAGTGCTCCACTGCACCAAAACCGATGATAGTTTCTGGTGTAATGAAATATAAAATGTTTCTTTACACTACTTGGTGAACAGTAGCGTCTGCTTGTTTCTTACTCAGTAACACTAAAATTCATAAATACAGTAAGATATAATACACATAAGAATCATTAAAGCTACATTTACGATGTAATATAAAGCAAGAATTATAAATTTGGAATGCATATGTACAATTAACCGTAATTAATATTCTTAATTATTTAGTAAAGAGGATTTAATTTTATCTTATATCCGCCGTTGATCAATTGATCAATTTTGAGTTTACTCCGTATGTAACCAATGTTCAACTCCGTAGCCTTGTAATTTTGATCCTAATCCAGAAAAAAAGAGAACTACCGGATCAAGTATTAGGAGAAATTCTTGGAGGATTTTTTTGATGGAACTAACCTCCATTTGCTTTACTTGAAGAGGGAAGCCTCGAAAACCTCCCATGGTTAACCCGACGTCATGGGGATTCTAACTCCTGATCCGTCTATCACTGAGGATATTTTACGCCATCACTGTAGCCAGTACAAGCCGGATGAGGAATTTGTATCGAGCAGCCATTTTCAGGATTCGAACCCGGGTCACCGCGTTGGGAGGCCAGAGCAACCACGGCTTAGATTTACTCGTTATGACCAGTTTGTCTATTGACCAGTTTGTCTACAAGACCAGTTTGTATACAAGATGAGATTCACCAGTCGTATAAACAAACCGTGATCTTGTCCACTATATTGTTAATAGCTTAAAATTGCACAATTATTCGTCTTAAGACTGATAATAATGGTCCAAAAGCATTTATTTTGCTTTTAAAACAAGCCCTGCCACCATTTCACTAAAAAAATGAAGTCAATAATTTAAGAGAAAATGGATAATAAGAGAGAAGGAAAGAGAAAAAGACAGAGGAAAGGTAAGAGAGAGAGAAGGCAGTTAACATCGTAATCCGTAACTACAATCGTGAAGTGGTTAATAGTAATGAAAATAAGGGTCTCTTTCTGTCCATCTACCTCTATAGCTACTTTTGGTTGACATCTACTCGAGCACGAGCTTACAAAATATAGAAATAAAGATATCGCAGGGAAAAAATAATTTTTCTACAGCAAAAGAAAATTAGTCAATATTTAAAGCCAAAAAGCTGAAAATATAATAGGAAAAGGCATTAAAATTTGCGATAACTTTCGAACAAATAAGAATTTTTTGAAAGAAACTCTCGTTAAAATTATGATACGAAATGGAACTATCAGCTCCTTAAAATTCAACTCTGTTGTTGCATTTTAGTGGACAGTAGATCGAGCAAAATGGTTTTTTACTATAAATTTAACAGTTAATAATTCTCGAACTCGTTGTCAAATAGGAAATTTCCTTCTGTCGTCATACTCCTTATACTTCTTTTTATTCACCTTTGTAATTTTAAGTTTTTAAGTCTTATAGATTATGAGCAGTAAACCAAAATGTAACACAAAAAAGCACTTAAAATTACAGTAATTTTCGAACAAATTAAAATTTCGATAAAAATTCTGTGTTAAGTTTATGAGCGAATATAGCTTTTTCAGCATGCCAAATTTCAGCTCTGTTCTGCTGCCATCAGAGTAGCTTGTGCGGCATTTTTTTCAATAAATTTAACAGTTATTCTCGAACAAATTATCGAATGTTAAATTTCTTTTATTCCAACATAATCCCCGTATACTTTTCGACACATCTTAGTAATTTCAAGTTTTTATGTTATAGTCTTTACGTAGTAAAATACAATGTAACGTAAAGTTTAACACCCAAACGACCAACGATGGTTCTTACAATTTTTGAATATAGGGAGAAAATTTATTTTTCAAATATTATATTACTGAACTCAGAGGAATTGTAAAACTCAAGAAGCGATTGACAATGATGTTGTCGACAACATCATTGTCAATAATATACAGTCAACAAATACATCAATACGTTTTTAAAAATTTAAGAACAATCTTTGTGTTTTTTTAATATTTTTCCTAGAAACTGCACCCATTTCACGGTTGATTTCACATATTATTTATTAAAATTAAAAATTCGTGCATTTAAGGGTTAAGAGGTTTTAAATTGCTTTACGACGCAAATGCCATCTAATATCCACCTGCGGTAATAATATAATAATATCTTTAGTGCTAATAGCTCTAAAGGAAATAAAAATAGAAGGATATTACCACCGATAATCTAAGTAGTATGAATAAGTTTACTACCATGGAGAAAATGTCTGCTCATTAGATATTTCTTTCAATTGTAGATTAAAACTACTCAATATAACTAATCACATTCTTTTTTGGTATTTGTTTTCGAAAAATTTGTGTTTTTTAGAATAACAACGTTAAAATACTTAGTTTCGTACAAGTATAAAGCAGCAAAGGGAATATGACCTCTTCTTGTTTTTTAACTTAGGATTAAAAAAACATTATTTTCATCAGTTAATTAAATTTATATGAAATAAATACAAGATTATTTGATTTCTAAGCTGTTATTACAGTATAGCCCAAATAAAATATCTGTTTCTGTAAAAATGAATTGCTTTTGAGTTTCTAAACAAAATTACTGGGTTTAATTCCCCCCCCCCCTTGTATAACAGCTAATTACTATTAAAGGATTAAAGATTAGATTTGAAACAATGGACATCTTATAGAGCACTCTTTGTCTTTCTACACTGTGCCGACTTTGGGACACCCTGGAGTTGGGACAAGATTTAATCAATTTTTTAATGTATTTTTTCAGTTTTTACTCATTCAATTGAAGCACGATCTTAATTTTGTTCTTTCAATTGAAAAAAGCCCGTGATGAACAAGTATGGATAATTGGGAGATTGCGCAAATTAATGTTAGATTCCGAAATCAAGATTCGATGCATCTGCGCACGCTCGCTTTTTTTTTAGATCCTACGTATCTTTACTTTTTGGCGTAATTTTACAAAGCTACAAGCATGCTTTTCAAAGCTATTGAATGTTGTTTTCTGTTTAAGAATACTTTTATTTTACAACATGGAGATGCTATCGATACATTAAGAAGAACACTGACACAAAATGAAGATGCAAGATAAGTTATTACAAAATGTTAAAATGAATCATGTACTATTGCAACAATCGGTTGGTTTAGTAAAAAAAAATTTTTTTTATTAGTTTCAGTTTAAAATTATGTTTATCTAATTGCACTCGACCAAAAAAAAACAAACTAATTATGATTTTCGTTATTTAAATATGGATAAAATATTTACTTTAATCATACAATTTCAACTTGTTTTGATTTTGTGGGTGAAATTAGATGATATTCCTCTAAGTTAGCATCTTTAACTTACGGATTTCTGCAAAATCTTATATTTTCATTTAAATTTGATATTTTTTCACAGACGCATATGCAATTATTTCACATCTTATGTACTAGAGCGCTCGAAATGTATTGTAAAAAAGAGAAACTTAACAACTGTCGAAACATAACTCATACGTAACCATAACTTATACGTAAATGCACTGTTTTATAAGTGAATTAACAAAATTCGACGTTTTATGTTATTTATTTATTTTTTAATTTTTTTTTAGAACGTGAACAAAAGCATATTGTAAATATTTTAAAAATGTTCTTGTACAAATGTAAAAAAACCTATTGACACTCATTTTAAATATGTTATTCAGATTGAATAGCTATTCACTATTTTATTATAAAACAAAATTGCAAATAAAAGTATTATTAAATTTAATTAATTTTAAAAATAATATTTTTTTAACAATCTAATATCTTCTTTCTACCTATATAAAATTTTATTACGCAAATAAAATTAATTTTCAAACCCCCAAGGAAAAAAAAAACTATTCAAAAGGTTAAATAATTCCGTAATTTACTTATTTTAAAATAAAGACGCTATGTCATTCTTCCATATAAATTAATATTTAAATATGCTTCTTCTTAAGAAAAAGAGACCTCGGATTACATCAAAACCCTTTCAATTATCGCATTCCTTCATTATTAAACGTTTCCTTAAGTTATCAAAAAACTTTCCTCAAGGTGATGTTGGCGGGTTGTAAAAAAAAGTCGCCAAAGTATACCCTTCTGGCCTCAAACGCTACCCGTCTATTCATTACGCCTACGAAGAAAAATATCCCCTACCCCCATCCGCCAAAGAAAACGTGGATTCCAAGATGAGAACGAACTGGGGGTAGAGACCAAAGGCTTTACTGTTTTAACTCAGCCAACTTCCCACTTCCCCTAGAAATCTAAATCCTCACAAATTAAAAAGGGAGGTAAGGAAAAAAAAAACCAAAGGGGGCTTTTGCTTCACTAGATATTCTGCTTTCTCTCTTTTTATTTATTCTTCTTTTTTTGTTCTGCTTGATTCGTTTTTCAGCAGAATGAAATGGGCTAAAGTGTTCCATGCGAATGGTTTTATCTCGCAGTTTTGTAGAATGCCGACCCTCTTTTTTGGTACTTCTTTTTCTTTTCGAACTTTTAAAGCGGCAGAGGCTTTATTTTCTATTCTTATGACTTAAATAATAAAATGCCCCTTTCCTTTCTTAAGGGCACTAACGTCTTAAAGAAAGGGGTTTGTTTGTCGCCTGATTTGGAATTATTTTCCTTTCCCTCTCTCTCAGACGAATTTTTATTCTCGATTCTGCATTTCTATAAAATTTTGTCGTATTTTAACTTTTGAAGACGGTATTATAAAGTTATGAAAGTTTTTCCAAGTCTTCGTATTTATTTGAGGTTTGACGTGAGAGTATTTAGAATGTTTTTAGTTTTATAAATAAGGTAATAGGTTTCAACCCTTTAAAGCAGATAGGGCACCGGTGTCCCGTTTATATATATTTTTTTCTGACTCTCTAATTACTGGCAAAAACATATTTTGGTATTTTTTAAATACAAAAAAAAAACAGTCTTATAGTAACTAAAGAAAATCTGTCAGATTATCGGAATTACATTTGTATAGGAATAGAAAATCAGAAAAAAAGTATTTTCATTCACGTTTAAATATTTTCCAATAATTGATTTTGTAAATTAAGGAAATTTTAATGATGAATAACTATTTCTCTTATAACTAAATAACTGTAAATAAGTACAAAGTTGAAAAATTTTTGTTCAGAAGTAAAACGTGTTTTAAAGATTTAACCTTTAACGCAAAAAAAAGATCCCAGTGTTTCGTGTTGTATTTCATAACCATAAACTATTAAAATGCTAAATATAACGTTTTTCACTTATTTGGATCTAAATCAACACAAAATAATAAGAAAAGTGTGAGGAATATGTTTAATGAAAATTCTGCGTCAAAGGGTTAACAGTTATTCATGATAAACTAATTACATCTAATTATTACCAATAATCACAGGAAAATCATGAGTTACTTTCACCCTAATTATACCTTTATTTATCTCACACTAATAATACCTTTGTAATTATACTCCGAAAATCAGAATAAATATTGAATGGTAATTATAAAGATATATAAATAATAACAGTTCATATACAATGATAATAACATTATTCACTACAAATAATGTTTAAAAAAAAGCTTTATCATGCTTTATAAAATGAGTTATATGAAAAATCAAGGTTGGGTATATTATAATGGATATAATTTTAATTCTCTAGATATTTAGAATTGAAATAATATATTAAGCTTCAATAAATTATGCGTATAAACATAATGTAATAATTACGTAATATACATGCTTATTTAATAAGCTGACATATTTAAACTATTTTTTTTAATTTTGAGTTTTAAATAGTTAAAATATTTTAAAATATTAATTTGCATTTGCGTACAAAACTTACTTGATTTGGGTCATGAAATTATCATTCAAACGCTACCATTTCTTAATAAAATATGTGTTTATCGCTTACATATTTTGTACATATTTAAATTATCATCGCAGAAAATTATTAATCCTCACTTACAATACGAAAAACTATTTTTCATTTTTAATGTTTATGTATGCTATTTCAAGTGCTTTATATTAAAAATATGTTTATAAAAGAATGAATGAAATAAATTAGAAGTAATAGATAACATTATAACATTACGTTGAAACTTAAGCTTTAAGCACATATCACTGAATGTCATAAGTCAAACATTCATGTTAAATATGTGAAAATATCAATTAATATGGATAAATTTAAAATAGAAATTTATGCAAAAAAACTAATTACTTACATATCCTAGATATTTGAAGGATATATTTAGAATCCGTGTAACAATTAAAGTAAAAAAGGAATCTTAGGTGGTGTGATTTAATATTTAAGCGAGAGAAAAAAAAAACTCTGTCAAATCAGGTGAACCATTTTTGAAAAAGACTGAATGTGAGGCTTATAAACCATATTGATTTCTAGTACGATTTCTAGTACGAGATTTCTCGTACTAGAAAGGTTCGCACTAGAATACGTACATTTCTGGTACGAGTTGAAAGTGGGAATAGCTTTTCACCTCTTTTCATTTTCCATCGGAAATCAAACAAGTTTCGACGTTTCTAATATCTCCCACCCCATTAATGACACTTCTGGTTTTGATAATGATTTTGAAACCATTAATTTGTATATTTTCTTTACTTCATTTTTGACAAGGATATCGAAAATACACATAATAGAGAGAGGTAAATATGGAATACCCTTATGGAAATATGGATTCTGAATACCTTTCATTATTGCAGCTATTAACCTGACTATTTTCTTAAAATCCTTTTGTATTTCACGGAAAATGACATAACTCTTGAATCTTTTATCATGTCCTTATCTTAGCATGCAATACTATTTTTTTTGTAAGCCAAATGAAAGTCAAGAAATCTTTTTTACTAATTAAAAAATCCAATGCTTAGAATAAAAACATACAAAAGGAACGATAAAAAAAACTGCGATATAAATTCTTTATTGGGAACATTTATATTACACTACTTTCATCTCAACTAAATAACCCTGACAGGTTTATACGCAGAAAAATAAAGCACAATGGTTGATTGCATTTTTATAAAATATATTCCGTCATGCCTCCACCTGTCTGAAATCGAATGTTCGAAGTCAATATTCTCCCCATTCCTGACAAAGCTCTCGCGCTGTTCGAAATTTGATTCTAATTCCCCTCATTCATATCCATCCAACAGTGAACACACACAACACCACACCATTCTTCGAGAGTGAAAAGTCAGATCCACCTCCTCCCTTCTGTCGAGGTCTTCAGGGACGACAACATTCCCCATACAACTCCTCCCTATCTAATATGAACCCGAATGTTCTCTTCATAGAACGTCGAGTTTTATTCGAAATTTATCGACGGGAGGACAGAGACGCCAAAAAGTCACACCGAAACCTAACTGTGCACTGACGCGAGTGCGTAGGGAAAGTCCGATCTAGTTTTCCATGCCGTTTGTTCTGTGATGGGTGTCTTCCGGGGGTTGGAGACCGTATGGCATTCCAAAGTTCAAACGATTCTATGCACCGAACTTTTTTTTCTCTTGTTTACACTCACACAAAATGATATGTACCATTTTTTTTTTTTTTTTTTTACTTTGCTATTCCAGATTTTTACTTCTCCTAAGGGATGGATTGATATGGTTGCCTGGACGACAGGAGCATGTTCTTGCCTGCTCTTGTTAAGGTTGCTAGGTGTTCTCCGAATTGATACCTTTTAATATACAAACCAGGAACCTAGTCTTTATCAACTTCTGATTCTGCTAAAATAAGATATGCCTCGGATTTTCGTAGGAACTTATTTTTACAAGTAAACTCTTAACAATTAATGACGTTAAAGGAACTCTAGATAGGGTCTAACCTTTCAAATATTAGCTATAAAAATAATAATGAAATGACATGTATACAATTTATTTTAAATTAGATTGTTTGTTTTTAGAAATTTTATTACAAGAAAATAATTAAGGTTAAAAATAACTCTTAGATCAATCTCATATGACAGTGCATAAATTTTTTCTCAGAGAGTCCCAGTTTTTAGTTCAAAAAATTTTGGCCTCTAACATACTGTTAGAGTAAATCAGTGTAAATCACGTCACATGCCTCGAAATTTGGCATATAAATTTACTGCATGTTACATAAATTTTTTAAACTTACTGTTTTCCTGTTATGAATTTTTGCTAAATTTCAGTATAATTTAGGACACTATATGTGGTGTATGTTTTATAAAGCAAGTTCTGCATCAATCCAAACAAGCATCAAATTTTCTTTCGCTTTGTCCCCAAATTGAAATAATTTAAAAAATATTGAAAAATTCAATTTAAACAAATGCGTACTATGCATAGTTCTTAAAACTTTTTTCAAAGCTAGATAAAGATACATAGAGAAAAGAATTTTGCAAAAATTACCGCACTGCATGCTAACGTTATTTTTGATTTAAAAAAATGAAACAATTCTAGTTAATAAAACTAAATAGATGACATTTAAACTATACATCTAGTAATATTTTTGTTCATATGTTAACGTTTTTACCAGAAATTCTGGTTTTCGAAATTATAGTTCTTATTACTGCACAAGATTGAATTCAAGACTGAAAAGTAAATTTAACCCATTAAATGGTTGTGATGCTATGCTCTAAGATATCATGATAAAATTACCAAATTTTATCATATTTTACAGATTTTATCACAGATTATAAAACCATATTGAAAAAAAAATCCTTATCAAAGCGCTTAGGTAAAAAATACCGAACTTTTTGGTGTTCCATAAAGTCTGAAATATGGTGAATTTTACCATATTCTGGAAGTCTTGGCCATACTTTCTTTTCTCTATGTAGTTGGCAAAAAACAGTATTACTGTCAGATGTTATGTCATAAGAATTTTTTACCCAAACTCAACTTAAGATTTTTCTATTCACAAGTTGATAGTTCTTCTATTTCGGCCTGGTTAAAGAGACAATATTTTCTTTCGGACGCGTAAGGTTGCATTTATGGGTAAGTAATGCTTCCACAATCTCGAAGCACTTAAGTGATTTTTTCTCGATTTATTTGATTTTTACCTTTGAACGAATTTACTCTTTTTCCTATTATACATTGTTTCCCATGCAGTTTATAAAATCGTTTGATTTCGTAACTTTGAGGGCGTAACATTATTAAAATTTGGCAATAAATAGCATCTTCCGGCTTCTGTACCATTAAGCTTTTAATTAATCAATCAACCATTTTATTCAGTGTTGTGTCGCATCTTCAGCAATTTCATTAAAGGAAACAACATAAATGCTTAGTTAAAAGGTAAGTCTTACTGCGATTACTTACTTAATTACTTACTGATATTGTTTGTCCAATTTTCATTAAACAGTCCTGTTTGTTAAACTTCAATGATAGAAAATATATCTTTAATTTTAAATGAGATGTCAATATACTGAAAAAATTCGAGATAAAATCATGGTAAAAAATGTTGGTACTCAGATTGCTGTTACTGTTACCGGAAAAAAAATCGGATGTAACATAATTTTTAAGGAATCACTCTAATTAAATAAATATTACGGTAAAAATTACGATAAATGTTTTATGGTAAAAAGATTTTTTACGGTAAAATAGATTTTATGGATGATGCACCCAAAGTGCTGGTACTTTATACCTCAATTTGACCTGGAATTATTTACAACATAGTTTTTCTAAATTTTTCGCTTAGGCAGCAATGTCTACTTTTCTAAATATCAAATATATATCCTTTTTGCATTTTCAGTAATCTTATAGCGTGTAGAATAATGTGTTAGATTACATTTTCAAACTCAAAATTTTGGCCAACCATGGGCATATCTATGAATCCTTAAGCTTAACAGCATTTTCCAAGAAACTACATTTGCCAACGTTGCTCCATTGATTTCTCAGAAATTAGTCAAGTCAACTTTGTTTTTTTTAAATTATAAGTCTCTCAACATTTAACAATTTAGAATAACATTTTTTTTTTTAAATTTCTGTTCTACAATCGTAAACATTTAATCACTTAGGTATATAAAAAAATATCCTACTCTAAATCGTACAGAATATAATTTCTTTAAAAACAAAACTGAGAATATAATAATTAGCGACTGAATTAAATTAGCTAACGAATTAAAGTTTAAAAATATGTTTACTTGTAATTAAAAATTAAATATTCGGAAAATTTTTGAAATGTAAAATAATTATTTTAACTTAATATATTACGCATAAATTATTTTCAGAAAATTAAAAAACAAATAATGAAAAGTTAAAGGCTATGTATTTCCATCATTACAAAATTTATTTCTCCTGTTATACAATGAGAAAGAAAGTTATAGTAAAAAAATACTAGAATATGGTAGATTTTACAGTGTTTCTAGCTTTATTGGAACACCAAAAAGCTCGGTAATTTTTACCACACATTTGGCAATGATTTTAGTAAAATTAAGAATAAAATATGGTTTTATAATAGGAGATAAAAAATTTAGCAAATGTTGTCACATTTAGTAATTTTTTCGCGATACATAAGAGCATGGCATAAAACCCATGTACTCAGTACAATTTAGTTTTCAATTTAGTGTTTTTTTGCTAAATGTGTAGCAACAAGAACTGTAATGTGTAGTAACAATTATACCTTAGAGCATGGCATAAAAACTATTTTTGTGTAGATAAATATTATTTATATTGTATGTCAGGAAGTATTCTATTTTTGAAATTAAGATGTGTATTATATGCACATCAAGCAGTGTATCCCCTATAAAACAGGACGTATATTGTTTGTACACTAAATAGTGTTATATTCTCAATCAGAAAATTTACTATGGATCAAAGACACTATTATTTATGAACTGGGACATATATTATAGGTGATTTGTAAAATAGATTCATGTATAGATCAAGTCATATGATCAATTTCATTTTTTTTCCAGAGAGATATATTTCCAAATGAATATTTAGATTGTACATTTAAAATATTCTGTATGACTTTTTTTTCCTAGTGTGATATACTGGTTAATATTCGAATAACATGGACGCGGCTACAAAACCATCTGGTCTACTATTTTAAATCGATAGCCGGTCCTACATGGCAATTTGCTAATCTCGCCGCTTCATTACTGGTTGGAGTTGTAGACTGACATATCTCAACGTGACAGGTTGCTCATAATTGCCAACCCACCCGAGCACCCCTCTCTTCCACCTAGCCAAGCAGAAATCAGTTTTGATAGAGATAGGTGTACGCCTATATCCTCATCCATGCACGCGCACCAACTTGACGGTAGATTAGAGAACTCTCTCCCACCTCTTCCCTGTTTTAGACTCTCGTGCGCACACATCGATGCGATTTTATGGTTGGTAAGTGAGCAGAAAAAGATAGATTGGTCAACTTGGACCTACAGTGTTTAAGGTTAGTCACCTGAGTTATGTATAATATTAAAAGTCGAATGAAGATTAAAAATTTACAGTTTTAACTGAAAATCAACTCATTTTAAAAATTAGAAAGAAAAAAAAGATAATTGTAACTACTGGATAAAAAAAAAATTTTAGAGGTAAAAAAAGTACGAAGAAGAAATAAGAATAAAAAAGCATTGATGCAAAATGAGGGAATGTTTTGAGAGGCAAAAAGTATGAACACGAAACAAAAGCAGAAAAGTGCGGGGATAAAAAAAAACATTTTGAGAGGCCAAAAGTATGAAGAAGAAATGAGAACGGAAAAGTATGGGGATAAAATGAGGGAGTATTTTGAGAGGCAAAAAGTATGAAGAAGAAATGAGAACAGAAAAGTGTAGCGTAAAATGAAGGAGTTAATAGGTGAAGATATTAAATGGAATAAAAACACAGGGTGTTCCATAATCAACGTCCTTAATGTATATTTTTGAAATCACTGTCTAACGTCAAGTCAAAAAATTTACATATTATCAAAACGGCTATAGAAATCAATTGAACCATTACTGAAGTTAACAGAATAAAACATTAAAATTAGACTCAATTTTGGGTTTACGATTACCAATGTTCAACTCTGTAGACTTGTAATTTTAGACTTGTAATAACCTAATAACAGTAATTTTTAACTTGATATTACACGATTATTCAAATTGAACACAATCAAGTTTCAATGGCTCATAATTTGTACCGTTTTATAATAAGCTTGATTAAACGATGTTATGGTTCAAAATTGAAACGATTTTTATAGGAGTGCATGTTTTTTATTTATTTATTAAGAGATAATGAGCTTCGATGGCTCAGGGGATAGAACGCTCGCCTCCTAATTAGATGAACCGGGTCCGAGTCCCAGTGATGGCTGATCGATTCGAATTCCACACCCGACTCGCACCGACTACAGTACTTACGTAAAAAATCCTCGGTGGTAGACGGAACATAGGTTAGAGTCCCCTTGCGGTCAGGCTAACGTTGGGAGGCATTCGTAGTTTTCCTCCTTTTGCAATGCAAATGCGGGTTAGTTCCATCGAAAAATGTCCTCCACGAATGCAAAATTTCTCCCAATACTTGTTCCCTTGTCTTCTGGATTGGGTTCAAAATTAAAAGGTTACGGAGTTGAACATTGGTAGCCACAAACTTAGAATAGGGTTGGCTCTTCAACAATGATAGTAAAAAAATAAAATCTTTGATGAAGCTTTATCGATGACTACAAAACTAATCTGTCCCGATTTTAAGAACACCTATCCATTTCTTTCCTTTTTTTTTGCACTACACTCAACATTCCTAACAAATTATATTGTTTGCGTAAAAGAAAATGAAGAGTAATTGTTCGTCGCAGGTGGTGAAAAACATCAAACTCTCGTTCTATTGTTCCATAAGGCTTGTACAACACAATAGATGGTGATGGCAACACAGTGAAAAATTGTTTCTTCGTCATAAAGAACAAGAATATAGTGGCAAGGGACAACTAACGTATCACCCTTTTTCTTTCTTCCTTTTTTGTCTTCTTGAGTTCTGAAATCATTTATTTTAATTATACTTTGCGAACCAGTAGCAGTGTTTTGTCAGCCTTGATTTCACTTCTTTGCCATTTTTTTGTCACTTTAGCATGATGGGTGTGTGACATACTATATAAGAGATTGTAGGATTTTTTTAATATATATATATATATAAAGAATCAGTTTTAAAGGTTGTTTTCAAAAGCACTGAATAAAAGATTGCAGTTAAAGTCAATAGTTTGTAAACGATTTAATTGTTTTCCTTCAAAGCTAACAAGTATCTCTTTTGTTATTTAATTAATGAGTAGATTGTGAATTGAAATATTTCTTTGAAATATAGGTTTTCTTACACATCTTTCTAAAGGCTTAGTATACAGGATATTCCTTAATCCTTAACCACAATAAAGAGTTTGAAAAACTTTTTCAGAAATGTATGCAATCAAATGCATTAAAGACTGAAATTAATAGTTAAGCAAGAAAATAAAAATTTTTTTTTAACGAAATCTGCAGAATATAGTCGAGATAATTGCACAAAGTTGGGTAAAACAACAAAACTGGTTTGCTCATGGGATAAAACTAATAAAAATTAAAGCAACTAATATGAAAAGTGAAGTGGTATTTGGTAACGCATTTCGGTTTCATCTAATGACAAGTTTTTGTTATTATTTAATCCCGTCTTTATTGTAATTAATCCCGACAATTATCCTTCATATTCTGATGAATTTTTTTCTCTTTTAATCATGCATAAATGGCCCTTAGAATGTAAATTTGTAATAACTTTAGAAAACATTGGTATTGTGGGGCAAATTTGTATGAACTAGTTTCCAAGCTCCTGTAAACATTGGTCACACGATCGCGACAAAAAATTAAACCCTAAAGGTTTTTAAATTAACCAATTTGAAAACCCTTTTACGCTGGTTTTACCATTTTTTAGCACTTGTAGAACTAATTTGTGTCCAAAGATTATAGATTTCAGGGTGCTATTTTGTCAGTTCATTTCAGAGATTTCAGGGGCAAGTTTTTACACCGTCTCTTTTAATGAAAAATACACAGCCTTTCTAACAAAATAAAGTAAATAATCCCAATACCAATGAGAAAAAATTGAACTCAATTGTTCCAATGCATTTTATTGAGTGATATTCGTAAAATTTATTTACATCAAAAAACTATTTTCCCAATGGTGCAAATTTTTTAATTAATTTCTAAAGTGTATTTTGTAATATTAAACATGCCTTCATATTTTTATTATAAATTCTGATTAGAGTTCCGATTTCTAGTGCTGGAATAAACTAGAGCTCAGATCAGATATATGGTACAGTCTCATTAAATAACATTAAAAATCATCCATATTTTTTATATACTAAAAAATTTCCGATTTCCAGTGCTAGAATAATTTAGAGCTCAGCTGCAGATATTATGGCATTATCTTATGGAATGATATTTGTATAAAACACTATGTCAATAAAATATTTATTTTGTATTGAAAAATTAAAATATTAATGCACAAAAAATTATTACTTTACTCAATGTCGTCACATTTTACCCAACCTGGCCTTGGTTATAGTCAATCAGAGAACTTTGTAAAAACGGACTTAATACTTTTCGAAACAAAATTTCTTACAAGAGTTTTGAGAATTTAACGGGTTAGATCTTATCCCAAAATGTAGGAAACCTATCATAATAAATGTAGCAAATTTCAGTTTTTGTCGGATAAGAATCAAACACATTTAAGAACGCCAACATCAAATTTATTTAAATTTACTTCTACAGTATTTTAAAATGGGGATCTATGGAAGAAAACAAGCCATAGAAAAGGGCATGGTTAAAACTACCAGAATATGGTAAAATTTTCCGTGTTTCTGACTTTATGAAAACGCCGAAAGGATCATAATTTTTTCCGAACGTTTGGTAATGAGATTAGTTACATTAACACTAAATATAATTTGTTAATATATGATAAAATTTGATAAATGTGTTAAAATTTGATAATTTTATCAGGACATCTTAACATAGCATAAAAATCATTTATTTGCTTAAATTTACTTTTCAATTTTGTATGTTTTACCAAATGAGTGGTAATTAGAGCTATAAATTTGAAAACCAGAATTTTCGATAAACAGTTACCATATGAAAGTAAAAATTACCAAATAAATGCTTTTTAATACCGTATATTTTTGCTTTATTAACTAAAAACGTCAGTACGGCAATTTTACCAGAATATCTTTCTTCATGCAAAAAACAGAAACAAATTAAGGTGGACAACGATTAAATGGTTTTATAACTAAATAAAGTAGTATTAATTTATTTATTTCGCTAAGTAAAAACAGCCTATAAATTGTAAAAAAATAAAGGGGAGCATTAAAGGGTTTAAACTTTTAAGATGTTTTAGTTGGATTAATGTAAGGAAAATGGTTCTCTGCTCCATAAGGTTATTGAATTATCTGTTATTTAAGGAAATAACTTTATCAAGCAGGAAAGTGATGTTAGAGTTAACATAGTTATTAGAGAATAACTGATAACATACAGATATATTACAAAGCCATTGGTTTCAACGATTTCACTATTTTACTTGTAAAATAAAAATTATACTAAGATATTATTTTGAAATACTTTACAGAAAAAAATACAAAAAAACATATGATTCTATCTTTTTGTCTTTATAAGTTGAAATTGAAATATTAGAAGGTTAGAAATATATACACTACCCTACAATAATGAAAAAGACGAGTTTAAATAATCAGAAATACTTAGAGAATTATTTGAAAACTTTAGAGTTGTTTTGGTCATGTGATTTTTCATACGTATCATTAAAGCATAAAGCTTTCTAAGGTTTGAGCTTTACTAGAGTTTGAACAAAAAAGAATGTTTTTGAGCACCCTATGTTAAAAAATATGACAATACGCTTGTAACCGGTGTCAGTTATTTTGGTTTTATAAATATAACTGCACAAAATTTCGTAAAACTAGATTAAGTGCTTATCGTAATACGGACATTTTTACAAAAAACTTTTTTTTGCCTTAAGTTTTCTTGCTATAATTGTTGAAATATTCAATAAAATTTAACAAAGTTTTAGAGTAAATTTTGAATGAGGACAAAGATATAATTTTAAAAGTTTAAAAAAATTTCAAAATTGCGCAATGAGAATTTAAATTAAGTCATTCCTGCTGCGCATGCGCAGGAAAGATTAAAAAAGATTTTTTTTTTCCTTCATAATTTTGTTGTGAATTGTATCTGGTAACGTAACGAAAAAGTCCGATTTGATTATCTTGAAAATGTCACAAATTTCTAAGTAATTTTTCAAAATTTTGAATGAAAGTTCTAAATGCTAAGGGGATTTCTTATTTTAATTTGTTTGTTTAGCAAGATTAATTAAAAATGACACTGATTTATAGAAGACTGCCCTCTATCTAAGTATGTGTCATTTCACATGTTTTCGTTCCTAATACAATCCTATTTTATTGTACGGACGATCATTGTCCACCCAGATTCAGATCAATGGACACCTTCTTTTATGAGAAATAAAAGTGGATGGTGCGCAATATTAATAAGATTACCTCATTCTGCCATTGGTCTAGAAATTCTGGAGCTTTAATTACCGCGACACTCCCCATGAACGACAAACTAGCTCTTGTTATTTATTTTTAACAAAATCAGAAATACATGTTCAGCGTGTTTCTTATTGATATCAGTTTATGCAGTTTAAAGGAAGAAAAAAAAATATTTCGTACCAACCAGTAAAAAATATTTCGTACCAGTTTCTGACCAACCTTTTTATAATAGCTAAATTGAATGACTAGAATCACAAAAGTGACAGAACTACTGAAGAGTTCGCATTTTATCTCTCTAGAAAAAGCATTACCAACCACATTTCCAAGTCGTTCTAAAAAATTCGGACTTTTTTTCTGTTCAAAATTCCCATCAAAACTACGTTCAGGATAAAGCCTACCGACGAAAACTTTTAAAGGAGAAAAATTTTCATTCCCAGCAACAAAACGCTCGCTTTAACTCCAAAAAAAAAAGTAGCATCTCCATCTTTTAAGTGCGAAAGAAAGAAAAATGAAACAGCCAACAAACTAAAAAAAAGTAAAATGGCGGTAGAAAAATGGCTGATGAAGACAAATACTGTTCACCCTAAAATGTCCACCGCTCGCTAAACCTTCTTCTCATTTTTCACGGTCTATTCCGTTTTGTTTATTTCATTTTTTACGTTACTTGTTACTTATTTATCCAGCAGACGATTTTTTTAATTTTTATTTTCTTTCCGCCATTTTTTTTTTTTTTTTTTTGTTCTTCCTCATTCTTCTTCGTGTTCTTTTTTTCCTCTTTTCTTTTTGTAAGCGAGAAGAAGGCTGTGGCCAGTGGGAAATTCTAATACCCTTTAATTTATGCATTCTGAAAACTGGGGTATAATTTGAATAAAGTCAGCGTTCGCGATAAAATTAATTTGGCCAAAATTGCATTTACTCGGCCACTTTATGCTTCCTGTAGGGGGCTTTAACCCTCTCTTGGGGGTTGGGGAAAGAAAGAGTTGATGAGAAAAAAATGAAAAAGCGAAGTATATAGTAGTAAAAAGACTAAAGAGATGGCGATTGCTGTATTTGGCGCTTATTCGCTTTATTTTATTTAAAACTTTCTTCCAATTGTCATTCCAAAATGAAAATTGAACTATGTTTTTTATAACGAAAAGGATACTTTTTATTATACTATATACTTTTTCAAAAAACATTATAATCTATTGAGTCGCCATTGTTTATTTATTATATTAAAAAAAACTAATCCATCATTTTAAGTAAGTCATAAATTGTTGGAAGCCATAAATGGTCGAATAATTATTTAGTATATAAAATACTTAGGTTTCTATAAGGCAATAACAAGTTGCAACTTAATTTTCTTCTCCATAATTAAGTCAATTACTCAAAATTGTAAAAACTGAGACACTGTTATAGTTTTAACATAAAGAGTTAGAATTTTAGATAACTTCACATTAAACTTAATAGAACCTTCGATATATTTAGGTAATATTTCGTGAATATATGAAAGATGTATTAAAAACATTATGTGTTAAAAATGGTTTCAAAATGATCATATGATAACATACGTATGTAACACCTGACAATAATCCTTATTCCAGTCTTCTCTCAATACACATTTAACCAACAAATTTATCTTAAAAATGAGTTTAAAAGAAATTTTTTAAAACCAACACAGAACCAATTATAAGATGAATGAAGTTTAATAACCATTTTTAACTTGATGATAAAAGGGTCCAGATAAACAACACACGTACTGTACTGCTTAGTGATATTTCCCTCATTGGAGCAATGCAAACCACTCGTAAAACAGAAGACGTCACCAACTGCTGATGTCCTGTTTTAGTTTAATGCATGACAAAAATTAAATATGTAATATAAACTTTTTTTCTTTTATTTATATTTATATAAAATTATTTTCTTTCAGCAAACTTGTTGAAACCTCTCCTTTTGCATTTTCTTAAAACCTTTAAAAAGTAATTAATAGGAAGTTTTCGAGCTAGTCTTTCTTACGTGAGATGGAAAAAATTTGTACGAGTACATTATTGAACATAATTATTCAAACTTATATAGCTCCATCACTATGCGTCTATACAAACCCTACTTAGAGACAGGTGTTTGATTATGCCTCAATGATATTTAATTAAAACAAAAATTTTAAATTGAAATAAGGTAAAAAGCAGTAAACTTTAAAACTTATTTACATCTGCAGTTGAAATTTCGAAAATAAAATAAGTAAATAAAACAGTAAAGAGAAAACTTTAAAGTTACTTTTGAACCTTAAAAAACTTCTTTTAGGAATTTCTACTAGGGTATATACAGTGTGATTATGCTATTATACACGGAAGTCTAAAGAGCGAAAAAAAAAAGAAATCACCCTAAATAACTTTTGTTCTAATAATAGGATTTTTGATTATAGGATATAATTTTGATCATAGGATTTTGTTCTAATAATAGTGATAGAATTGAGTCCTTGTATATAATACAAGGACTTGATTGTAATGGTTCGATCAAATTTTTAAATATCAGACTTTTTTAAAATTCGATTTCTCAAGAACTATTAGATCGATTTTGTTCACATTTTGCATTTTGCCATACAGATCTGTATTCTTTAACATAGTAAAAAATGGTATGCCTTACAATTCAAAACTTTTTCAACTTTTATTAAATAAAATACTGAATAGAATAATAATTTGCTTCAAAGTAATTTTGTATGAAATTATCTTTGGCCAAACGAGTTTTAAAATTGTGCGCAAAAGCTTTTTGATTAGCTTAAAAAGTTCTCGAGATATGGCGAAATATTCAAAAAGTAAAATTGACATTAAAGGATCCAAACTTCGGACCGCTCTCCTGGTCAATCTATTGGGACCATATTTCCCAGATTGTGGATACCTCTATATTTTGGAGGTCAGACATCATAATCCGTCGAAAAAAAGGAGTAAATGTTTATTTAAGGAAAATATATTTTTGAGTCTAATTTCGTGACTTAAAATATCGTTTGCACTAACTAAGATACATAATTAGGATATTTAAGGTCACACCCTCGAACCCTTAAGATTGAGCCTTGGTGCGTGAAAAGACGATCATTGCATCAAAAGTTATTCAGGTTGGTTTTGCTTATTTTTGTTATTCTATTTTTTTCACACTGTTCATCAGTATTTCCCATCTGCGATATCTCACAAACGGAATTTGACGAATAAATTAAAAAGTTACCCAAGATGCCAATTTAGCCCTAGACTCTAGCCATAACCACCTTAGACCCCTCCACTACCACATATTTGATACATTCTCAAAAACATCAGCTTAATATCTAATAATTTAATCAGTACTTTGAAAAAGAATCTTGTTAATTTTCGGCAATTTAATAAGATGTTAAATTGAGCGATGTTTCCATTTAAATTGAAACATGCTATCGTGTGATCAAATTTAAAAATGCATGCGTCATGTTTAAAAATGTATGAATCGTGTAATTGCACTTTTTAAATTGCACATTGTGTTCAACATGGCATATTATTATGGTTGAAGTAAACTTTCTAAACATTATGCTTTAGTAACAACAAACAGCATTCACCAACATTTTGCACGATGTTATAGTAACAATATATATGCTGAATTTTGTGTGTACTACAGTGTAAATATTTTAAAAAAAAATATTATAATTCCATTAAACCCTCACAAAAATGTATATTATCGACAATCAAGTTCCGGTTTCATATAATTCTAACATTCAAACGTGGTATAATTAGTTAGTGATAAAAAAACATTTCAGCTATGCGTTGAAGTAATTCATGTTTTATAGTAATTAAATATTAACTGAAACCATTTTTGTCAATTTGAAACAAGTATATTTCATAAACTATTAAAAATTGGAATTAAAAATTTTTTCTCGGCTTTTTAACATTAAATTTTTTAATGAAAAATATATTTTGTAAAATTACAAACAGTGCAATTAATATTATACTTATGTTAACAAAAGAGCATACTTTGATAGTTAATTAAAAAACTTTTTCCTGTACAATGGCATTTCTAATATTTAAATAAATGAGTACCTTACTAGAAAAAAAAAGAGAAATTTGGTTTAGGATGTGTTTTTTACTGAATATGATTAAATAAAAATTTAATTTAATTAGAGATGCTATGTAAGTTAATAATTTATGAAAATATTACTAATTCACAACTTTTTTCTGAGTCCTATATGTTTTGCTTTTACCACTTTACTATTATTAATATTAGTTTTAAAGAAAATATAATTTATTTGCTTCCCAGATGATTATCAACTATACATTATTTTGAAGTGATTAAAAAAACAAAACAAATAAATTGTAACGAATTTGTTTTTCTTAAATCTATCTCCAGCCGAACTGTTTTACTAAAATGTAAGTCGAATTCTTCTATTGCTAACTTGATGTTGAGCAAAAGAAGGAAAAACTTCCCTGCAAACCACGTAGCAGAGCAGGAAAAGGATTTCTACACACTACAGGTGCATTTGTTAACTATGATTAGTAATCACTATAGTTACTTGCCATTCGTTGTTATTTTTGTTTTGTTTTCTTTCTTCTTGTATGAAATTCTAAAAAGTACTCAACTCGTTCATACATAAAAATAAGCTCTATTTTGGATTATACTGGTAATATGTAAACGTCAATAAATACCATTCGCTTGTTTCCTAAAACGTAATGATTTATATAAATGGCATTTAATATTGATGACTTTGCTTGGCGTAATTGTTCTGTATCAGTGATTGAAAAAAGAAATTTGCTCCTAAATTTTTATTAAAGGTCTATCTAGTTTTCTTATACTCATTTTATACTTTATTTTAGAATATGCCGGTAATATTTTGCCAGTGATATTCAAACTTCAACATTTAATACTATTTATTAGTTTCTTAAAATGAATGATTGGCTTATTTAAATGGCATTATAAATATTGGCAAATTTAATCTTTCATTAGTTAACTGAGAAACAAAGTGTTATTATGAAAATAATTTTGTTAAAAACGTAAGACGTGTCCAGCAAGGTTTTTTAAAAACTTCTGGACTCTATTTTAGAATCTGCTGATAATGTAAAAACTTCAACATTTAACACTCTTTATTAATTTCTTAAAACTAACAATTAGCTTATTTAAGTAGCATTACTTATTGACAAATTTGTTTCACGCACTTGTTTCACATCGGTGCTGAAGAATAAAATTTGCTTATGTATTTTCATTAAAAAATTGACAACCTGCATGGCGAGGTTCTTTGTTTTAATACGTATTCGAAACTCGAATTTTAGAATAAGCTGGTAACATTTTTCTGATAAGATGTAAATATCAACATTTTATACCATTATAGTATTTTTTTCGCATTTACTAAAACAAAATTTTGAAGAATAAAAAAACTTTATGTCAAAAATTTTATTAAAACAGTTAGTGACTTGCTGACGAGTTTTTTTTTTTTTTTTTGTGTTTATTTCAAACTCCATTTCAAAACATGCTGGCAACATTTATTGCATGATGTCACCTCAATATTTTACATTATTATAGTTTTATAAAAACTAGTGAATGTCAACAAATAGTGACCAATTTTTTTCCACATATACTAAATCAAAATGATAAAAAATAAAGTATGTTGAAGTCAACCTTTCTTATTAAAAAAATTGGCGACCTGTCTGGTCACAATTTCGAAACATTCCCAATTTCAAACTCCATTTCAGAACATGATAGTAACTTTTATTGCTTGATGTTACGTCAATATTTTACATTATTATAGTTTTAAAAAAATTAGTAAATGTCAAAAAATATTGACCAATTTTTTTCACATATACTAAATCAAAATGTTAAAAAAAAATATGTTTACGTCAACCTTTTTTTATTAAAAAATTGGCGACCTGTCTGGCGAGGTTTTTCACACCCATTCTGAACTCTATTTTAGAATATGCTGGTAACCCCACGGGAGAAGTGCATCAAGGCAGGCCTTCTGAAAAGATGACATGAAACTCCGCGAAGGCTCTGCTGGTAGACAGGAAGAAGGCTTAAGGTTCTTACGTGAAAACCTCGGTTAGGGAGAGAAGGTGGCCTAAACGTGAAAATGAAAAGATTCTTGAGTTTTAATTTTTATTGTGCCTCCTCGGAAAAGAGGGCTTACGGCTGAGAAGAAAGTGACTTCCCGCAAAGACCCCCTAATCATTAAAACGGCAAGACTTTCTTCCTTTTCTGTTCTAAACCGAACCTTAATTAAAATGTCCGGTAGTTTTCTGGGAGGAAAAAAAATTTTGAAATCATCTACAGATGATGATATTGAAAAGGTTAGATGAGTTAGCTTAAATTCAATATTAGAATAATGAATGATGGAATACAACAATTTGATAAAAATAAGGTATTTTGAATTCAAACAAAAGAGCAATTAATTAAAAATTAAAAAATTTCGCGATTTTTTTTATGTTCTACAGTTTTAAGTACTAAAATTGTTGAACTAATTAAAAAAGATTAATTAACATACAAATGGACAACATAAAAAGAAATGAAGTAGACACTAAAATATTTTATTTCAAATAAAAATTTTATGTTTTAAAATTTAACATGCAACAAAAAAACTTAGTGGAAAATTTTTTAAAAAAAACAAACACATTTAGGACTTTTCAAATGAATATTGATTCAAGCATTAGTTGTTTATTATTCATTGAGCTGAGTTTTGGATAAATATTGAGTTAATTAATGAATTGAGCATCAAGAAACTGTTAGATAAATAATTTGTCTTCAAATTACAGAAACTAATTTATTTAATTATTTTTTTATAAAAAATGAAGAATAAAATAATACTTTCTCGTTCTCCATAACATGCGCCAAGGTCATGCATTTGAGCATTATATTATTATTATTATTACTATGTCTTTTAACATAATTTAATTGCAAGCTCTAAAATTATATTCAAAACTAAAAAAATAATGAAATAATTTAAAAAAAGATCTACAAAAGATTTGCTGTGTGGAATTCATATTTTTTTAATGTTTGTTTACTGTTGTTTGAATTTTTTACACCATTTCATTCGAATGTTATTTTCAAAGTCTTACGCAAATTTTCCCACAATTTTTTTTCTTTAAATACTTTTTTTCTGTTACGTTTTGCTTTATCACCCGCTCAATCCAGTTTTCTAAGTTAACCCACAATAAAACAGCTCGATGTAAGAATTCGATCATAGGTCACCTCATTGGTAGGGGAGAGGGAGCGCTCTGTCCCCTGAGCAACTGTACCTCAGTACACAGTACCTCAGACCTTAGTGAAACCTTAAGCAGTTTTTATCTTAAAAGTTTTACTTATTAAAACAATTTTTTAAGTGTAAAAACGCTTAAAACTATAATGGTTTAAACGCATAAAAATGTGTCTTGCAACTTAACTTACCAAGAAATTATGTCTAAAGAAATATAATAATCAAGTAGAGTATCAGGTTGAGAAGAAAATCGAACCGCAGTTTTATTTATATGATTGAATAAAACCATAAAATAATTACTGCAAAACAATAGCAAGTATAGAAAATAATCAGAAAAAGATTAGAAAGAAGGTCAAGGTATCTTACGGAAGCAAAACTATATGGCGTAAACTAGAATTTGAAATGACAGTTTTAATCCGTTTAATGATTAGGATGAAAAACGGAGAAAAACCGTTATACAAACAAAACGGTTTTAAACCATAAAATATACAAAGAAAGTCTGTAAAGAGAACAGAAATTTTTTACAAAATACAAAATTACAAAAAAAAAAAAATTTTAAAATTATTTTGATAAAATTAATTTTTAAATTTAATATCGCAATTTGTCAATATTCATTTTGGCGACAAAAAGTAAATTACCTTCATTTAAACCAAAATTACCCTATAGAATTTTAAATCATAGTCCGGAATGCTAAGAAAATAATAAATTGTCTCTTTATAATTTCTGCTTGGTAGGGAGTATATGATACAGACCCCTAAAAAAACAGAAAAGTATTCCGTTAAGTATAATAGTGAAACCAGATGTCTTTTAAGGGGTGTTATAGATGGAAAGGGGGGTGTTCAGCAGGGGGTGTCATCGTTTGTCATTTCGCTTATGAGACGACATTAAAGCAGGCCGCCACCGTTTTAAAAGACGGATTTAAAACTACTCGGGCTGAACTTTGACGACGAAATGATTTCCATTTTGTGTAATTTCGCCACCAACGGAGACATTAGAATGCATTTATAGAAAATAATTCAAGTTCTCTCCCTATCTTATGGCCTAATTTTTTATTTCAAAAAAGAGGGTTGACGTATAGAGTAATAAGAAATGAGTGGAAGTTTTTCTTGTGTACAGATAAAAGTAAATGATTTACTTATTGATGTTTTAGCATTCATAATTGCACTATACATTATTGATTATTATAAAGTAACATCAGGTGTTTTGAGAAGTTTTTTTATACGTAAATGATGTGGTTAATGAGATTTTATCATCTATAATGCTCAATATATGACTAATGATTATTTTACAACATCTGGTGTTTAGAACATTATAATTGGGCAAATCACATCAAATAAAATAGATATGTTTTTCAAATGAAAGTTGTGATTAAAAAATATTATTAACATTTAATAAAAATTGAAATGCACACATATTTTTTTTTCCTATTGAGAATAAAACAAATTATTTAAACTAATTATATGATAATTATTTAAACACGAATTTATTTAACAAAGTTAATGCTTCATAAAAAAAATTAGTTAAAATTTTAAAACTAGAAAACTTAGTCAAATTATAATGTTTCTATTTTTACTAATTATTTTTATTTAGCTTTCATTTATTTTTATATACTATGCATTATTTTTTTATTAATATTTAAGTTCCACTGGCTTTGCATGTTCTAGCATATTTTGCTTTGGATATGAATTGTATTTGAATCAATAGTTTTTGCATACTAAATATACACCGTAAAAAATTTCGAATCAAATTACGGTGAAAAGCACTCAAAGAGTTAGTATTTTTTACCGTAAAATCTGTTTATACCGGAACATGGTACGGAATAAGAAATCTGATGTACCGTAATTTTTACAGTAATAATTATCATAAAGTCACTGAATCTTTCTAATTAAATAAATATTAATGTAAAAATTTCGGTGAAATGGATTTTATGGATGATGAACCCTAGTACTTAATACTGTATTTTGATACGGAACTTTTTGCAGTCTATTTCAAATAGCCATAAGTCAAAATTTATTGGATATTTCATATTCAAGGCTTTTGATGCATGTAACAATGGATATAATATTAAATGTTGGTTGCAATTTCAGGTTTTTTCAGGCATGCGTTAAAGAACTTTTTCTTAATTTTTAAGTTTCTGAATAATTTTTGCAATTAATTTGTTTAAAAAACAAAACGCTACAGCACTCACATTCGAAAAATAATTAAGGTAGATAAGAACAAAATGTCATTCTCTTAAAGACAAAATACAAGTTTTTTTTTTCTTGAAAAAAATTAATTTTGTTAGTATTAAATTAATTTTGTTTCGTCAATAAAATTGAAAATGTGTATGCGTGTTGTATCTTGGACTAGTCTCTGAGTTGCAACTTTGCACTGTAAAAAAAAAATTAGGATCAAATTACAATAAAATGAACCGACACGCAGTACTGATACTTTTTTATCATGGAACCACTTTCGCAGTAAAAGTTTACAAAACAGAATATCTAATTGAACATAATTTTACAGAAATATTTATTGCAAAATCACTGAATAACAGTTAAATAATTATTACTGTAAAATATACGGTGTAAAGTTATACGGTAAGACTGGATATTACTGCAAAATAAATTTTACGGATGATGCATCCTGCAGTTTTTACTGTGTGGTCTAGTTAGCAAAATATATTCTTTCCTGGACGATTCACAATGTGTAAAAAGGTTTACATTTATGGCAAAGATATAATTTTCGAAATATTCTAATAAACTATTATTTCGTATTACATTTATGACTAACTTGATTTATTTAAGCTTCTGCAGGCTACCCGCAAAATGTGTTAATTTCCTAAATATATAAGTTCAATCAACTGAGAAGTTTAATATAAAAACTCTAAATAAGTGTAATTCAAGAAGTAGCTTCCAATGGTCCAGTAAAGCACCATTTGTAGCTTGGACTGATTTTTCTAAGTTTTTTTTTCTTCTGAAGTGTATGACATATTTTGTTATCATGAAATATCATAAAAAGTTCATATTAATTAATAGACGGAGTATTTTTAGCAAAATTTAAGTAATTTAAATTATACTTTACATACAAAAAATAAAAAGCAATAAAAATTTCGAATTGTTTCAAGTGTTTTCCTAGTATGAAATATAGCAATGTGAAGTCCATACGTTGCTATAAAAATTCCTGAGAAACCGAATTTTGAAAAAGTCGTATTTTTGAAATTTGATTCCTCAGGAACTATTCTCAGCAACTACTTTATTTGATTTTATGACCACCATTGAGCAGCCGATCCAATTTTTGGGTTTACGACTACCAATGTTCAACGCCGTAGCCTTGTAATTTTGAACCAATCCAGAAGACAAGGAAACTCCTGGATCAGTACCTCCAGAGGTACTGATTTGTTATGGGAACATGGAGGACTTTGAGATTCAACAGATTTAACGTGCATCAGTCACCATATACTACACGGGGAGTCTTCGACCGGCGGGGACCGAACCCACGAACTCTTGGACATGGGCCCGGCACCCCACCGACCAGGCTACCCCAGCCTAGTAGCGACAATTTATCAGAATTCTTGTTGCACCGCACCTGTGAACCTGCTACAAGGAGAGTATTAGTTGGTTATGGCAGTAAATGGAAATTATTTGTCATGATTGGATGTTAATCTGTCTCTCAGTAACTATTCGATGGATTCAACCGATTTCGCTCAAATTTTGTATTTTGCCATTTAAAAATACATTCTTTAAATTGATGTAAAAAACTGTCTACGCTACAGACACGCTTCCAAAGAAATTATGCACGCGCCCTATTCAATAATGTAAATTTAGCATTGCGCAATGTAAATTAGTTTAAAAAGTTGAAATAACCCACAAAAAATTACATAGTAGATACACATTACAGCATTTTTGCTTCGTGAACACTCTCTAATTGGAATTTTTTAAAAATTTTAATGAACATTATCAATAAATTATATAACACTTTTAATTTAAATCTTAAAAGACAAATTTTAGTTAATCTTTTGGTAATCTTTCAATTCAATATACCTTTTTCAAAAAACGTAAAACCGCCAGATATGCCAGTACCATAAAGACTCGCCAAGAACTCCCCCTCCTCACCAAAAATGGCGTGAAGGTGTCATCCTTTTGTCATGACTTCTCGTCCTATTATGTTAAACCGCAGTCCTAACCATTCATATGGTAATCAGCTACGCATCTCTTTTCAAAACGCTCGTTTCAAGAACCAGGAGGGGAGCATTTGAAACAAAACAATGGGCATAGAAAAATGTATCTAGTTTCACTTTCTATCAACAGGCGGGGAGGTTATAGCACAGGATGATAATCTGAACAATAGCACTAAGTTCATCAATAATCTGTTATAAATGGTGCTTTTTTTGTGCACAAAAAGATAGATTGTCGAGTTGTATGTGTGCTAGAGTCGTTTGCTTAAAGGTTGTGTATGAAGCTGAAATGGTTTGTATAAAAAAATTTATGTGACCCTTTATGGCTTTTGGATAAATGGACGCGGTAACAAATGTTGCCATATTGGTGCGAAAAATTATCGTCTGTAATGTTTTTTTGCTGTTGGTGACACTTGATTATTTACAACTATAAATGAAAAATGGTTAAACGGATAAATGTTTTGAGTGAATAATGCTTGTGATAGCCTTATGTTAAATATACAATCCATTTTAATTATTCGTTTTTTTTTCTTGAAAAAAATTGCACTAATGTTCTAGATTCTTATAGATTAAAAAAAAATCTTTAAAAATATTTGACAGTAATTAGATAATTTTGGAAAATTAAGTATAGCTATTTTGAAAAAGATACTGAGAACGAGAAAAAACAATAAAATTTAAAGTTTTCAGAGATTTGAGAGACTGACAATAAATTATGAAAGAAAACAAGTATTTTTGAACACCCTATGTTAGAAAATCAAGCAACAAGCTTGTTACTTGTATCCATTACTTAAGTTATTTTTTAATAACTGTATAAAATTAATCTTAAATTGCAATTTAATTAAAATATTTTGATTTTAAGTTTAAAAGCACCCTCAATAAAATCAGCATAAATTTTTTTTTAAATCTAAGAATGACATAATAGATAAATAGTTCTTAATTTAAAAAAAATCAATTAATTTGTATCAAGCAAATGATTTTTGGAAATTTAATTTTTATAAATATCGCCAAACGTTATTTTCATTGAGAAAAAAAGTATGGTCAAAATTGCCGGTATTTGTTAAAATGCACCCTGTTTCTGGCTCTATGGAACACCAAAAAGCTCCATAACTTTTGCCGAAGTTCTGTGGTAATGGTTTTGGTAAAAAGTAATAATAAAACATGGTTTTACAATGTGCTATAAAATTTGGTAAATGAAGCATAATGTGGCAATTTTATCGTGATAACTTAGAGCAAGACTTAAAAAACACATATTTGGTTAATTTAAATTTTCAGTTCTGTATCTATTATATATAATTCTCTTACGTGGCTCCCAAATTTTGGCTGTATTTCTTTTCCGCCGGTGGCAACGTTTGCTTTGTTTTGAAAACACCAAAGCATTCTGCCTTTTAATGATGTGTTTCTGATCTAATATATATAATTCTCTTACGTGGCTCCCAAATTTTGGCTGAAGTACTTTGTACAACTAAATAAGATTCTTTTCACAACAGTGAAATATTTACTTTATTTTCTTCATTCATAGAGAAAACAGTCGGCAAAGAATTGTGTTAGGTTAAAAACACATTTCGCTAAAAAAAATAACGAATTCTAAAAGAAATAAAAATAAACAACTTAAAAAATATAAATGCTGTTGCCAGCCATAGAATTTTTTGAAAGTTAACTTAGCAGCATAAATCAAAATGACATGGAAGCGCAACTAGATCAAAATTATGATACCTGAGCGCTTGACGTAACAAATCCTTCAATTCTAAAAGTGTTGTATCGCCAAATGCCCAAATTAACAATTGTGTTCTTAAAGAAATTCTACAAAAAGTTTTAAATAAACAACCTACTTCTTCAACTGCTTCTTGAAGAACTCGGCTGATTGATTAAAAATATTGTTTTTAATTTTACAGTACTAACTTTATTTCTACTTTCATTATTGCTATGACCCTTTTTTCATTACATTTTACAACTTCATGCTAAATTTGAGGACTTTAAGTTGTTTTGTGGTTGAATACTGACATTTAGAAATGTGTACATAAAAAAATAATATTTAAAGGTTAAGAGTTGCCTCAGAAAAATTTGAATTGTTGACATTGAACTTAACAATGAAAATAATCGTTTTTGTGAAAAATTGAATTGTATTGTTGACATCAAAACTAAAAATATTGTGTTTCAACTTAACAATACTACCTTAATTTATACTTTAGAATTGCCTCGGAGAAATTTGAATTGTTAGCAATGACTTAAACAAAATGTTTTATTTTAACTGACAAATACTACATTATAATTTTAACTTTTTCTATGACTATACTCATTTTCTTACTCTTTTCTTTGTTTTTTATACATTTTATATTTTTGTGATAAAATAAAAAACTTATAGTTGTTCTGCTTCTGAACACTGTTGAAAACACAAAATGATGGGCTTCATCAACAATCAAAAATATATACATTTATTTTACAAATTCCATATTATTAGGGTGGCGCCCTTCAGAGAATTAAAAATACAAAATTATCTTCATCGAAGCCGATGCTTTACATCCGGCGTTCAGTGGCAGACTACTATTTCATATTGTTTTACAACACATGGCTTTAGACCTCTGTTGGGAAAGACTTTAAAACAAAACTTACAACAGTTACTTTTCTCAACAACTGAAATTTAGAATAGTGTGATTAAGAAAAATATGTGAACTGTTTGCAATTTCAAATTAATATTGAAATGCACAGGTTTAGAATTTTCTACAGTGAAAAGTTTTCGGAACTTCAGTATTCAAAAAAGTATACAAAAACTAGACGTTAAGAACGTATCCAATGAGCGAGCAAAGCGAGTATTGGATTGCGAAGCAATCCGAAATGAACTGCGAAAGCAGTTTAGGGGATTGGTGAGCGCCAGCGAGCAGGGAGCGAAGCCTCCTAGTTTTTTACTAAATGTGTAGCAATAAGAACTATATTTAGTTCAAAAATAGAATTTTCGGTAAACCGTTGCCATATGAAGTGAATAATCACCAAATAAATGGTTCAAATACTGTACATTTATGGTTTTATTAATTATTGCTTTTTTTCAACCGGATATGTTGTTACCATTCAGTACTGTAATTTTATCAGATTTTCTTTCAGCGTGTTAAATACTTTACCTTGAGCTACTTCTTCTTGTTTTCACTTAATATTTTTGTTAATAAAAAAAAAATAATGAAGGGAATTTCAATGTCAAAATTGAGTTTTAACTGGATAACAAAGTATAAAGAAGTAAACTATACAATGGAAAAAATATTTTTATTAAAATAGATGGAATACAGCAAGGATCTAATTTTTCATCTCTCTTAGCTGACTTATTTTTACACTATAATTTTAAAAAATTATACTTTTAATATAAATTTTGTTTTTGGATTTACAGATGATTTAATTATCGTTAATTTTCAAGGTATACAATTTCAATACAATTCTGAGATACACGGGGAAATATGCAAAAAAGAAAATGTCCAAACTTTAAATCGCTCTCCTAACCAAACTATGGGAGACATATTTCCCAAATTGCAGCTACCCCCTATATTTTGGAGGGCAGAAATTTATTTTATATATATTTATTAAGAGAAAGTACGTTTGTGTGTCTGAATTCACAACTTTAATTATTGTCTGCACTAATTAGTTAGCATATTTGAGGTTTGCCCCTCGAACCATTAAGAATGAGTCCTAGAACATTAAGATCCGATCATTATATCAAAAGTTATTCAGGTTGGCCCATTTTTGTGGCACAGAGCATCATACTACGAACTCGGGGGTCCTTGGTTCAAATCCTGGTGACAGACAACGAAGATCTCACTCGGACTTTTCTAACTATACATAACTTTTGAGACTATGCATTTTGAACGAAAATGGTTATATACTACTTCAGTTTTGAATATATGGGGTTTTCGGCAATTATTTATTTCAGAGCTATTTTGACAAATTTTTGCTCAATTTTCAGAAACCCTTTATTGCTATGTACGAAGTGGGACGAATCATGAAAAAAAGTACAATAAAAGACGTACCGAGAAAAAATACCCCCCCCCCTCCAAAAAAAAATACTGGAAATAGTACGGGAAAAAATTACTGCTTTAACAATTAGTGTATGAATTAAACAACTGTTTGCTTAACTGTATGATGAATACAAATTGTGCATAATTATATACTAACTTTAACTTTTCTAATAATTAGAAAATATAAAATAAACTTCAAAATTACAGAAAACAGTTTATAATATGCTGCATTTTTTTTAAATCGCACCTATCCTATAATAATGTATTTTTCTTATACTATAATGTACTAAGTATACATGGGGTAATACCCCTCAATAAAGAATAGTTGAAGAAATTCATTTGTAAACGAGAATTATATTACAATATAATAAGTATGGAATTTAGAAAATGCTTCGAACTTTTTCCGGATCTTAATTATTTAATTGAAAAATATAAAATACGTAAAGTTCCTTTATGAGAATTTAAAATTAAACCTTTTTTGTTAATTGATTTTTAAAATAATGTGTAAGTAATAAAATATTTTTACATTTTGCACAGTGATATTAATGAAGCTGTTTTTTTTCTTTCTTGCTTTTTTCCCGGTACTTTTTTATTCTTTTTATAAAAAGTAGGCGAAACATTTCAAAATTTAAAACCGAAAAAATAATGAAGGAAAAAAAAATTTCAAAAGCTTTCGTAAGTAAATTACTCATAGCAACGTAAGAGAGATACAGCTTTTTTAATATAAAAAAAAGAAAAGAAAAAAAAAGATGCTTCCCCGTCAAGGGTATCCGAAGAAAAACTGTAAATTTACGACCAGGTGCAGCTGTTGAGAGTTGCACTCTTGATGCTTAATTCCAAAGGGAAATTTTCATCACTAAAACATAGTTTTAGTCCCTTAAAGGTAGTTCTTTACGACCATAAGGTCAATAGTGTGCTGTGACACTGAAAAGAGAACCGACAAAAACGCCTGCATATGCCTGTTTTAGCACCTTATACTAAGCATAGGAATGTATCTTTCTATTGCCGTTTAGAAATACCTACAGTATCCGATTTCCTTTATTTACTTCAGTAGTTGCGGTTAAGAACTGTAAGTGTGCAGTGTAAAAATGTGTTTGCAAAATATCACTTTACAGTCACAATGTGTAAAATGGAATGTAACATGAAACTCCTTTTTTCTTTTTCGTCTGCATCATTCGCTAACTTAGATAATTCTTTATGTTGGTATTGAAATTCGAATAAATTTGACTCCTTATTGAATATTTTTTTATATTTAAAAGTTTAAAGGAACATTAATTGTTCTTGCATGTTGTCGCAAATAAATTAAGAGATTATATAGAATAATATTGTATTACGACTGGTGTCCTCTACTGTCACAATATAGAACATCATTGCATTCATATTTATTGTTAGAAATAAGGGCAAGTTACAGTGATACCGAAATGAATAATGTTTTGGCATAACTATAATTCGGCATTTGAAACATGTATTGAAATTATTTCGATAAAAAGTTATTATAAAAATATTAGTGTATTCACCAATTATTTTCGAGAATTACAATAAATTAATTTTAGTAATGAGTACAAGTTTGAATGTAAAGAAAAGTTTTGTATTAAAATACTAAATTAAAGGAGAAAAAGTACTTATTCATATACATAAATCGTAAAAAAATTGTCATAATGTTTTTGACTCCAATGACGCTTTATTAGTTTTAGTAATAGGCACAATTTGTAATGAAAAAATAAGTTTTGTACTAAAAAACTATATTAATAAAGAAAAGGTACTTATTTATTTAGGAAAACTAGGAACTATATTATTAACACCATATATGACAATATTATTATATATTATATATATTATATATATTATTGTTATGGCATATATTATATATTATTATTATTGTTATTATTAATTCCAATGCTGCTTTGTTAATTTTAATAATAGGCTTAACTGCTATTGTGTTAATTGGAGTATTTTAATGAGTACTAACTATACTATAATTAGTATTAAGATACCTCTGTTTAAATAGGTTTTTACAGCCCACCGAGAGGGATTTGTGCAGAAGAAAATTTTTGATTATGGTAATTTTTGACAAACTGGAGTTGACATCCAATAATAGCATTATGTCAAATGATTATGAATATAATTATCTTTATTTTTAAGGGATTAATCTCTAAAAATATTATTTGGTTTACCTGATAACATAAAGTCATCGTGAAGGCATAAGTAAGGGATAGGTGGTTGAAAAAAATTATTGATTATGTTGATTTTAAATAATCATCAGTTGATCTCGAGCAATCGCATTATTCCTGATGATACTGAATATAATAAATCTTTATTTTAAAAGGATAAAGCATATTTTGTTTTAAATACATGTTTTGCTTAATATGATAACATAAAGCTACCAGGAAGGTTAACAAATAGAAAAATGAAATTATTTTAGCTTAATTAATTGGATTATATGCCTTATAGTATTCTGCATGGTGTCGGAGTATTGGTTAATACTGATTTATTGATTATTATTTTTTTCCACCCTTTACGAAAAGCGGGTATTCAGCTAGTTTAAAGTGAAGAATTAAAAAATATAACAAATAATTACATTAAATCCGTTCGTTACATTAAATCCGGGAGTAGATAAATAGTAGAAAAAAGTATAATAAAGGGTAGAAAAAAGTATAATAGTTTTTTTAACCATTACGTTGGCTTTACTTTTACCTTTTTATACCGAAATATTCTTCTCTACCCAGATAACTCTCGGTTGCAGAACTTATATTCTTCGGTGAAAAAACTATGCTGATATTCTAATAATAATATAATATTTTTGACTTTGCACTTATTTTGCACAAAGAGTTTTTGGAAAGATTTTTCTCGAAATGCAATTAACAGGAGTAAAGCTGTTACGGCCTGTAGAGATTAAATTAATCTATAGAAATATAGTTTAGACTGTGCAGAATTTGGAACTATTCATATCACAATTGTTATCAAAAATATTTCCGCCAAGTTATTCGGACGTATCTAAAGGAACTTTATCTATGCTAAACGCCAAATGTTATAAAGTCAAAACTGAAGCAGAAGTTTTCATAATTACAAAGAAAAAAAAACTGCAGATTTCAAAATAAACCCAATAGAGTTTCTGGAATTAGGAATGTTCTTTCAAAGTTGAAAATAAATACTGTGAACATAGATCAAAAGGAAATAAAATTGAAAAATTTTAACTAAACTTTAAAAGTTTTCGACTAAAAAAAAAAAGTCACTATTTCTTAAATTCATTTGGATTGAGTGATGAAAACACAAGAATTTTACATCAGGAGGAAGTATTTCAAGGCTATTAAGACGCTTACCGTAATCCAGAAAGTTAATGAACTTCTGAAATTCTTGAAAATTATTTTCATAATTATAAAGAAAAACTACAGATTTCAAAATGAAACCAATAACTCTTGTTAAATTAGGAGTGTTTTTTTCTAAAGATAAAACAAACTCTATAAAATAAAACAGAGATAAAAAGATAATTAAACTCATGATTAAAATTTTCTACTAAGAAAATAAGTTTTTCTGTTTTTAAATTAATTGAAATTAAGTAATAAAGATTGTTAGACTTTGATTCTTGAGGTATTTCAAAGTGCCGGGGAGGCATTCCATAATCCAGAGTTTCATAAGTAAGGCTTTGAAATTCTCTAAATAAATTTTATAATTATAATAAAAAGCTACGTGTTTCGAAATAAATCCAATACCTCTTTTTGAATCAGGAGTGTTTTTATGATCAAAGATAAAACAAACTCTTTAAAAGAAGACAGAGAGATAAAAAAAATTAAAAGGTTTCTGACTGAGAAAATAAGTTGTTCTGTTCTTAAACTCAACTCATCTGGATTAAATGATAAAAAAAAACTTAAATTTTAAATCTGGAAGTATTTCAAAACCATCAAGATGGCAGGTGGCATAATTCCATAATCCAAAAAAATCATAAGTAAAGCTGTGAAGATCTTACAAAATGTTTTCATAATTATGAAGAAAAAGCTACATATTTCGAAATAAATCTAATTGTGCTTTTTAAAACAGGAGTGTTTTTCTAGAGATAAAATCTTTTCCGAGGAAAAAAATAGAATAATAGAAAAATAGATAAAAAGAAAATATAACTCAAGATTAAAATGTTTTTTTTTTTTAAAGAAAATAACTTGATCAGTTTTTATACTTCCTTAAATTTAGTGATTAAGATCATAAATTTTGCATTAGTAAGTATTTCATAACTATCAATGCGCCGTAGGCATAATTCCAAAATCCAGAAAATCATAAGTAATGCTTTGAAATTCATGCAAGTTCTTTTCATAATTATAAGGAAAGAAACTTCATCGAAGCAAATCCAATAATGCTTCTTGAAGCGTGATTTTTTTTTAGGGATTGAAACAAACTCGATAAAAGACAATCGAAAGGTAAATAGAAAATAAACCTCGTGATCAAAAGATTTTCTACTAAGAAAATAAGTTGTTCAGTTCTTAAACTCATTTGGCTCAAGTGACAAAGAACATTAAATTTTGAATCTGGAGGTTTTTGCCAAAACTTAAACAGAAGCTTCCTTCTCAGGACGCCGGGAGATTTAATTCCATAATCCACACTAACTCCTTGGATGCCAGAATGATTTAAGATTGCATCTGGCTGACAATTTGTTAACTGTATCACCCGATTAACGCTTGTAACCTTAGATTGCTTGCGCAATAATCTTCCACGTGGACAGACAAGGGGGGCAAAAGTACTAACCCCGCATCATAATGATTTTTAGCCCCTTTTTCCTTATCCCCATATGAAGAAATGGAATGCAAAGAACTCTGCAGAAGTTCGCAGACGATATTTCTTTTCACTGGGTTATGAAGCTTCAACTATTCCAACTAGCGAATAACATTTATGTTGACACTGATATGATGGTACAGCTGCACATTTTTGAGGAGGTAATAAACTATTTAGAAGTTTGTTGAACACAGAATTTAAATACTCGTATCTGCGGCAGTTTTTATCATGTAATCGTTTAACAAATGCAGAAAAGAAATACATATTTTGATGGCTTCACGCTTATGTTAAAGACAAACTAGATGCATTATTTGAAAGTAGTTTGCGAATTAAATCTGTTTTAGGTAAGAAAAAAAAAGGAAGGTATACTTTATTTTTGCAAGGGTATGAAAAGTTTAAATTTTCTAGGAAATAACATTAATTTTTAGGAGTCAGAATGTTAAGGATTGGATTGCATAACATATTTTAGCATTTATGAATTAACTCAATTATTATTTTAAATATAATAATGTGAAAAAATAAAGGAAGTGATCTTAGTAATTTATTTAAATTTTAATACACTGACAATTACGCAGGGTAAAACAACATTGCATATGCAAGCTAAATATTCAAATATGACTTTAAGTTTTTGAAGACAGATAGGGTAAACTAATCAGTGAATGAACACTTAAGCTTCGCTTGCCTTTTAAAAAAGCATATTAATTTCAAAATTCTTAATTTTAGTTAAATGTCAACATATTTGTTTCTAATTGCAAATTATGTAAAAAAAATTGTAGAGAACGTACATAATATTGTTTTAAAGTTTTGGAAGTTCAAATAACAAGTAGTAAGAAGACCAAGTGAAGGAACAGCTCTTAATAGTGGACGAACACCCAGTAAAGGAACACTTAATTTTGGTTATTCTTTAATGCTCTTTATGAATTTATAAGCCATACAAATATTTAAAAACAAGCATATTCTTGAAATTATAACATATAAATATTTAGAAAATGTTAACTTTTTTTTGTAATCATGAATTGAAAATTAAAGAGTGAACATATTAACACATACTGTTCTTTCACTGGGAAATCAATGCCCAGTAAAGGAACATGCCTGTTCCCTCACTGGTTAGAAGTTGTTTTTCGCATTTTGAACATACTTTTGATGCCAAAAAGCATCATTAAAGGTACAAGAAAATTAAAGTTTATCTTTTATTTTCATTAACTTAGAAAAAAAAAACAGTAAATGAACATTTGTTCCTTCACTGGTTTTTCATCGTTTGGTGATCCAGTGAATAAACACCCCTTTATCTCAGTACTTTATTATGCTATGATGCTTAAAAAAATAAAACGTAACTTAACTATATTTTGAATTCTCTTTTTCACAGTGAGAAAAATAAAACTATTACATGCAATTAATTCCACTTCAAACATATAAATATAAACACGCACCTTATAATTTTTTCAGAGAAACAAGGTGTTGCAGAGATAATAACAAATTCAAAGATTTTTCAAGAGAAGTCTATTTGACCAGGTAATCCAAAACATTGCTAGATGACTTCCTATTGTTTGGCAGTAAGCTATTGTTACCAATCAATCTAAAGAAAAACTTTCAACTTCTTATTTTTAATCAATATATATGAAATGTTCCTTCACTGGGTAGTGTTTCTTCACTGGTTGGTTTACCCTACCCAGGGTTAGATCATAATTTTGTTCAACCTATGCTTAACGCCATGTTTTATATTTTTGTTCTTTAACATGTGTAACTTAGAACTTTAAACTTTCATTCAAGCAAACAAAATTATATACTCTTGTATTGGCAGATGTCTTAAATTGCTTCGAGTAAATGAGTAATTGACTAAAAAACGCTCTGTTGCATAAATTATGTATAAAATTTTCCTTCATTTTCGAAAATTGTTCCCTTTTTTTAAAGTAGAATTGATTTGAAAAAAAAGTACTTTTAGATGAAGAATAACGTAACCTCTTTATTCTATGAGAGATTTTACGTCAGAAGAATTCGATTAATAATTTTTATAGAAGCATGAAAGTTACACGAAAGTTTGTTCCACAAAAAGCTGTTTTTTTTAAATTAAAAATTTTGAAATTTCCTTTCACTAAGTGAAAAGCGCAAAGTCTCTGTAAAACAATAAATGTAAAACAATTTTTATCTTGTGTTCAAGTTAAAAATTTAATGTTTAGAATCTAAAGTAACATTAAAAAAGCTTGTATATGAAATATCACATTTAGGTCACCAAGAATCTAAATGAAATTCCTAATCTAACTAGGAATCTACATAAAAATTCAACCTAAGCATGGGGATTGAAACTTTAAAGAATGCAAATTTTTTAATAAATAGGTAAAGTTTTCTAGTTGATTTCGGAGAAGCTTAATTCTCATTTCATGAGTTATTTTTCTAAACATAATTTTTCTCAACTTTGAAACGAAGATTTATTGCATATTTATAGCTTAAAAAATTGAAAATATACCGTTTTGTCGTTCGAATTGTTTTATATTGAGCAATTGCCATTGAATTGTTAAATATAAAACAATTTTTATTTTGTGTTCAAGTTAAAAATTTAATGTTTAGAATCTAAAGTAGCATTAAAAAAGCTTGTATATGAAATATCACATTTAGGTCACCAAGAATCTACAAGAAATTCCTAATCTAACTAGGAATCTACAAAAAAATCCAACCTAGGGATGGGATTGAAACTTTAAAGAATGCATATTTTTTAATAAATAGGTAGAGTTTTCCTGTTGATTTCGGAGAAGCTTAATTTTCATTTCATGTGTTATTTTTCAAAGCATATTTTTTTTAACTTTAAAACTAAGATTGGTTGCATATTTATAGCTTAAAAAATTGAAAATTTACCGTTTTGTCTCCAAAAATTTAAACTTCAAGCTAAAACACCATAGGTAATTGTGGTTTTTTCCAAACATTTTTATTATTGTTTTTGGTGAATAAGGTATACTTTTTTAATGATTAGAAATTTTGAATTTCTAAAACTCTTTTTTTCTTTTCTCTTCTGTTTCATTTCTTCCCGTCTTTTGCAATGAAGCATAAATAAAATGAATTGTAAATAAAAAGATCTTTAACTGCTGTTATTAAATATTGAAAACATCACATTTCATCTCAATCATTCATGAAGAAACAAATTCTGGTAAAACTATCGTGTATTATATGACAATGACATTTCTGGTTTAAAAAATTAAAAAAAAAAAAAAAAAAAAACAAGATATTAAGCAAAAATATACGATAGTTATATTGTTTATTTGGTAATATTTTTTCATATGGTAACGGTTTACCATAAACTCAAGTTTTCAAAATTACAGTTCTTGTTACTAGAAATTCAGTAAAAAACACAAAATTAAAAAGTAAATTTTTACCGAGTAAATGGTTTTAATGCCATGCTCTCATCTATCCAAAAATTACCAAATCAGACCACATTTACCAAAGATTATCACATATTATAAAACCATATTTTATTCCCAATTTAACTAAAATCATTTTTAAAGTGATTCAGTAAAAATTACCAAGAGTTTTTGGTGTTCCCGTATATCCGAAAAGCGGTAAATTTTACCATATTCTGGTAGCTTTGACTATGCTATTTTTTCTCAGTGTATAGGCCCTTTCACTCCAAATTTAACTTATGCCCTCCTGATATGCATTTTGAACTTGAAAACGAAAATTTATTTTATATTTATGGTTTAAAAAAATAAAACTTACGGTATTGATCTCGGAAATTTAACTTTTATTGGTATATAAGTAAATAAGTGGACAAAATGACAATTTCTTGACTATTATAAATTTTGAATATAAATTTTTTTTCTGGTATTGCACGCTCTTGCACAATGCAGAATGAAATACACATAAAAAGATCTTTAACAGCCCTTATTGAATGTTGAGATCACTTGCGTTTGCCCCACCTCGCACACCTCAATCATAGCCCTCTCACCCCAGATCTAATTTATTATCTCCACTCCGATCCTCGCAGATGGATTACCAGATAGCTTAATTAACGCCATTTATTCAAACGCTAATGGGAACATTTTTTTTTCTCTCTTCTTCTAATCCTCGCACAAGGGGAAGTTTACAATTCGTGATTAACTACGAGAAGGGTTTTGTACCGCTGTGGTTTACGGAGAACGAATTTGATTTCCGTTATCTCAGTTTATTTATATTTCTGATTAAAAAAAATGCTTTTTTTTTTCATTATTCAATGTCTTAATACATTTATTAGTTTAGGGAAGACTTGAAAAAAAATTAATAAAAAAAAAGAATAGTCGAAAAGTTTCTTGAATGTTGTAAGGTGGTTTAAAATATGCAGTTTCTCTCTCTCTCTCTCTCTACACTTTTTCTTCTCTCTCTTCTAACCCTTGCACCAGGATAAGTTTACAATTCGTGTTTAACTACGAGAAGGCTTTTGTACCGCAGTGGTTTCCGGAAAAACAATTTGATATCCGTTATTTACGTTTATTTATGCATATGATTTTTTTTAAAAAAAATTGTTTTTACATTACTTAATGTTTTCATAGAGTTATTAGCTTAGGAAAGGCACGAGAAAAAAAATAAAAAAAGTAAAATTCGAGAACCAAAACCAAAAAAAAACCTAAGTGCATAGAAGAGTAAAAAGTAAGATGGAAAAAATCCAAGAGAAAAAGATAAAGAACTACTTCTGAATACTGTAGACACTTTTAATATTGATACTTTTAATATTGATACTTTTAATACAGATACTTTTAATATATCTTAGATAACATAGATACTTTTCCACATAGTATTTATATTATTATATCTTTATAACGATAAACTTAATACAAATATTTTTCCATAATGTAACAGCATTGAGGAATTTTGATAACAAGATGGAATAATTTATAAATTTTTTTTTTTAATTCTACGGGTGAAATATTTAACTAAATATTAAAACCTTTTCTTACAAACTAATCTAATTTTGAACTTGACTTGAAAAAGTAATAAAATGAATGGTTACAGCTATTAAACATAACTACACGTACTTTATTAACCTCGTTTATCTCATCAATTATCTTAACTACACGTACTTAAGATAAGTGATAAGTTGTGATTCATATCATTCGTGTCCTACAAATAACCTTCTATAATCTAGATTTTTAGATTCCTAGCCTATGAGTAAAATGACCAATTTAAAAAACGTACCGCGCAAATGAATAAGATGCAATAGTTTAGATGAATAAAATGACCACACTGTAAAATATTTTAAAAATCAAAGAAGCATTTACTATTAAATATTTCCAACTTATCTCATTATTTCCAACACTCTCACTGTTTCCTACTTCTTCATGTCATTAAAAATTACTCAAATAGTTACAAAACAATAGTTCAATTTATAACCATTAAAATTTATACCATAAAATAATAAAGAAACCAAACTTACTCACCTATCAAAAGTTACGGTATTTAACTTCATATGATTACATTTATTTCAACTCTTAACAATCGTTGTATTATGACCACTCATTTCATTCTTGTATATCTTTCTGTAAAAAAAAGTATCTTAACCTTTGTGTTCGATATTTATAAAGATCATATAGAATGGATAGTATTACAACTGTTATTATTTCTAAAAAATATCATTTCTACTTTAAGTATGTTAAATAGGGTCAGGTGGGGGGGGGGAAGAGGGTATAAAATCAAACATTTTTTAAAGATGACTCTGAAACCAAACCATTAAATTTATTTTACTGACAATTTTGATGCATTTTATATACATTGGATTCATATAGATTAAATATAAATCATAACTTATCTATTTTATTAGATTCTTTTCTTATAGTAATGCATTCAGAAGAACATATTTTGATATACCTACGTTACTCCAGAGTGGGGTAAAGTGAGTATAGCTTTAAAATTAGTATATATTTCATAAAAATAAGTATATATTTTACTAATAAAAATGCTCATAAATAAATGTATCAAGATTATATTTAAAAGAACAAATGACAAAAAATAATTTTTTTCTTCATATTATTAAATGAAGGAGTTAATGCTCTTGCTATCCAAAATAAGGTTACACTTCGGTTGCAGTATATTTTGCTGAACTCTGCACAATTTCATCAAAAAGCAGGGAAAGTGTAATAGGTTTTGGTTTATTTGAAATATAAATGAGAGTAAAAATTAATATCTATAGAGGTATAATTTAAAGTGCTTTTATTATTTATAGCGCACTTGTATTTTTATTGAATTTAGTTACTTTCAGGAAATTGTTTTGTTTTCCATGAAAAACTGTCGTATGAATGCAGAAATTTGTATAAAAACTCATCTATATCTGTAAATATGCTCATTAAGTTTTACTATTATTCTATTATGGTAAATTTTTGATTGTATGATATTCTTATTATATTGTTATGCCCTTTATCATTCTTCTCTTTAAAAGATAAAATTTAAAATAAATTTTGCTTTCAGCGTTATAAATACTACAGAGAGCTAAAATAAAAACAAGTAAATTATTTTTTAGCTATTTCATTATAAAATATAGAGCATTTGAATACTTACTAAAACTAACACAGAAGTAAAAGAAAATAGCCCTATCTTACAGCAAGTTGACAAGCCTGAACATTGATTCACTTTACCCCACCTCAGAGAAATATTAATACAAATAAAATTCCGAAATTTATACTTAAATTTCTGTGCAGGTCTGTTATTGTTTTATTTTCGTCTTTATTGTTTTTAATGATATTGGAGGAAAGCTCAACAATAGCTAAAACTAACATACTTTAAAAGTTTATTATAAAAAGATAGTTAGTAAACAATTTTAACGAAGCAAATTTAATAGTTTCGATAGTTTTTAATGATATTGGAAAAAAAGTTCAGCAATAGAATTAAACTAGCATACTTTATAAGATGATTACAAAAAGATAGTTTGCAATTATTTAATATTTTTTATCAGTCTCTAAAACTAAAGTAAAAATGCTTGTCTCAATGCCAGTAAATGCCTCTTAAAAAATTTAATAAATTATCTTAACTTAAAAGGAGAAAATAGATGGGTTTTTTTTTAACATAAAGCTACTTTGCGCCATGTACCTACTTTCCCCCACTTGACCCTATAATAATATTTTCTGTAAAAGTAAGATTTATAATTAAAGTGAATAATTTCAGCAACTCTTTAACATGTTACTTTTCTCAAAAGCTGTTTTTCTTTCATATAGTATGTGGACGGGTTGCTAAAAATTTAATTTTAATGTACTTAATATAATCATTGCTTAATAAATAATCTTTTTTTCTTAATGTAAGTTATTAACATCGAATTGGAAGCTCAACATCAAAACGGTTTTAATTTCCAAAAACAATAGCTTCCAAAAACAATCTCCTCACTAATTCCATCATAGCATCCAAATCAACAATTTGTAATCAACCACGTCATTATATCTTCTGTAAATTTTAAAAATTTTATTAATCGTGAATCTTTTCCAAAACGTTTCACATCGAGAAATTAAGATAAATTTATTCCCCTTAAAATTCGTCTTTCTTCAATGCAGAGTCTTCTTGTAAAAAATCCACTTTTACAGTACTGCACATAAATCTTTTTTTACTCAATATTTCTTAGTAACAATTTATTAGTACAACACTCAAACTTTTTTCTTTAAAAAAATATTCTTCATCTTCTTTCTGCTATCGTAAACGTACAATAGAAATGTTTTTCTGCTTCACTTAACATCCCGTACTCACTCGTAAGTATTGATTATTATATTACTATTTTTTTTTTGACGCTAATGATGCGCACTTCAGTGACACTGCATGCACAGCATGCACTTGATTAGGGACGATTAGCACATTTGAAGTCACACTATCGACCATTAATATCGAGTCCTAGATAATGAAGATCCGATCATTTTATTAAAAGTTATTCTGAGTGTTTCGTTTTATATTTTGCGCACTTTAAGTACGTTTTCTAGACTTTGTGTTTTATTCACATAGTTTTGCTTCATTCATATATAATATAAAGTAAATATATATATATATATTTTTTTGCTTGGAAGAAATTTTCTTTATGAAATATTTCAATCCAACCAAATTTGTTTTCTTCTTTAAGAAAAATGATCAAAATCTGTTTTAAGCAGAAAATTTAAGATTAAATTGAATGAGTTACGTTGAAAACTGTTCTTATTTCTAACAACAATCGCATTTCGTCTATAATAAGTGAAAAGAGTTTTACTAATTACTAAATTAAAAATTCTGTCTTAAAATAACTCTTATTTTTATCTATTGATATGATAATTTTAAGTATAGAACAATAGATATTGAGAAGCTTCAACAAAAAATGATCCATCGATTTAATGTCTCAATATTAGAACGCAAACTAAAATACATCTTTCAGACAGAAATCATGCATTAAAAAAAAAACAAATAATTCTACATCGTGACCTATTATCTATCACAAAACATAAACCCCATCGTCCCAACATCACCACCTGATTTAGAGAACACCAATTAGGAAGTGTTATAAAGAGAACCTTATAAAACAATTGTAGACAGCTGTCTCGAGGAGGAGAAAAAATTAGCTTGATTTTTTTTAAAGCAGATGCAAAAGTTAAGCTTCAGAATTGATGAAACAGTGAAGACTAAATTAAAACACGCTAGGCTGACTTAACACTTCTGTGCTATGCTTTTTTTCTGGGGATGTTTTTTTAATCCCAAGGGACGAAAACAGCTGCCAAAACTTCCATTGTTCTTTTCATGATATCTCAATTGGATTATTCAAACAGGTATTAAGGTTACCCCTTGAAAATTTACCTAATTGATGATGAGGGTTCACTGCGATTTTGCTTTTATACATTCGTATATTCGTCATGCAATTTTTTAAAAGAAATATATTTGAGTTTTTAGAGTTTTGAACTAAAAATGAGTTTCATTTATAATTTTTTTTAGATTTATTTAGTTTCCTCAATTTTTAATCTTTAAAATATCGTGTCTAGTACCGGTCATGTCTGTAACCTAATCTGGCTGCAGATATGACAAACTTGTTGACAAAGATGACATTACTTACAATGTTTTCTTTTAATTATAGCGTCATTTCTTTTAAAGCAAATGAAAGAGATCATCTTTAGCAATGATGCAATAAAAAATAAATTAACACAGATGTTTGGTTAACTTAACGCTTCTGTGCGATAATTTTTGGGGAGATTTTTTTTAAATCGCAATTAAGGGAAGAAGCACTCAAGCAGATAAAGTTAATTTATCCAAAAGTTAACTCTTGAAATTGAAAAAAAAAAGAACAGATTGGATAAATTTTGATTCTAATGTTCGAATTCTTACGTGTTAGAAACCAACCATTATGGTCTGAGAAGGTGAAATTAAATAATCATTTATTATTTTTTGTTATTATATTTATTAATTATCGAAAAAAGGTTTGAATAGTAAAGCATCCGAATTTTTATATAATTTTAAAGAAGTAATACTTAGTACATGAAGAGTATTTGTGTTTATTTTTAGAATTTTGAATTAAATGAAAGTGCGTATCTTATGTATTTAGTTTTTGTAAATTTAATTTTTCTGAAACATAAATAGAAAATTCAAGAATAAAATTAACAGTATTTGAAATGAATTTAAAGAGTTTAATGAACAGTACTGAATTTGCACCATTTTCAATGCAGCCATCTAAAAGGTATAAAACGTTCAGAAAATGAAATGAATTTTTACATATTATATTTTATTTTATTTATTTTAAATATTTCAAAATATTTTAAATTTTTCGAATGCTTAGAAAGTTAGTATTTGTTCTCATTAAAACAATTAAATAATGTTCTAGGAATGAAATCGATCAAAATATTTTAAACTTGCGTATTCAATAATCTGTTACTGTTTTTTATAACTTAAAACCAAATAATTCTTTATATTTTTACTTATTCTCCCTTATCATCTAAAATTCTTTTCTTTATCCTGAAATTTAAGTTTAAAAGGTTTATACTTCGCATGCACGGAGAAGAAAATTCTAGTAAAATTGCCGTACTGTATGGAAAAGATATTTCTGATTAGAAAAAAACAACAATATTCCGGTTAATAAAATTAAAATATACAGTATTTATACCATTTAGTAATTTTTACATTCATATAGTAACGGTTTACCGAAAATTCTGGTTTTCAAAATTATAGTTCTTATTACCCCACATTTGAAAAATATCCAGAACTGAAAAGTAAATTTAACAGAATAAATGTTTTTATGCCATGATTTTAGTTATCGTGATAAAATAGCCAAATATTTCCAAATTTACCAAGTTTTATTTCATCACACGCTATAAAACAATATTTTATTGTTAATTTTATCAAAATCATCATTAAAGTATATCAGTAAACATTGCGGAGATTTTTGACGTTCGCATAGAGCCAAACATACAATAATTTCGACCATGCCTTTCTTCTCAATGCAAAATTAACTTTCCTTGCACCTGAAAATTTCTTTACTTCCTTGTATTACGAAATTATATATTAAGTTTTTTTTTAATAAATAATTTAAATTTAAAAAGAAAAATGTTTAAAAGAATGTAAAAATTAAATGCAAATGAAATTTTATCTGAACAAAAAAATTTTAACTTGGCTTTAATACTATTTTCATTGTTTTATACTTAATATTTCGTTTTATTTTAAAACCAATGTATGGTTTTAGTTCATTTGTTACCTTTTTTTATATCTGCCGCATTCAAACTTTATTGAACTTTTTATTTTAAAGCTAAATGTCATTTATTTACCAAGATATTTATAAATTTGCATCTCACGTTTCCAAAACATTTTTAACTTGATTATTTTTTATACCTTTAAACAGATGGCTTTGATTCCGTTATTCTATTGAGGGTTCGGCGCTCTTTCTTCCTTCAAATCCAGATCTCTAATCGCCAAATTCGATTATCTCGTGGAATAATTAACACATCACGAAACTGACAGAGGTGGGATGAGTAAAAAAAAAGCTTGAAAGGTGTCGATCGCGTGATCAGAGGGAACGTCATTCACGCGTCTTGAGGGACACGTGCCCTCCTTCACGAATTTGATGCGCTAAGCATATCGCTCAGGGACCCAGGATTTCCCCTTAGCGTTACGCCAAAAATTTTCCTGCGCGCGTGTTGATTTCGCCTGCTTGTCTATTAGTCTAAAATGTTGACAGAAGTTTGTAGTTTGTATCTTTATCTGAATTGTATTTGATATCATAATCTGAATTAAGCTCTTTTTAGAGGGCGAGCTATATGCAAGGAAAATATGTTGTATTTTCAAAAAAATTAATTCGACAGAAGGCATATTTTTTCTCATTGTAAAAGCTAATAAAAAAGTTGAATTGAAACACTGAGAAAAAAATAATATGATAATATAACTCTACGGGAACACCAAAAAGCTAAGTAATTCTTACCAAAGAGCTTTGATAAAGATTTTAGTAAAGTTAACAATGATATATATAGTTTTATATGATGCGATAAAATTTGGTAAATGTGTTGAAATTCGATTATTTTATCACGATGCTTCCAAGCATGGTATAAAAACCATTCACTCTGTTAAATTTACGTTTCAGTTTTGTATATTTTCTAAATGTGTAGTAATAAAAATTGTAATTTAAAAAACCAGAATTTAGCCGTTAAACTGTTACTGTATAAATAAAAGCGTAACTAAATAATTTAAACACCGCATGTTTTGGTTTTATTAAACAGAATTACATTTTTTTTCACTCAGAAGTGTCATGAGCATGCAGTAAGACAATTTTGAAAATTTTTTTCTCCGTGTATAATAAGAAAGTTCTCCAATAAGAATGCGCTGAAAATTACGTGCGCAACTTACGAAGTGTTGCAAGAAAATATTTTGTAATGACGAAGGTGCAGTTATTTTATTATTTTTTTAATAAAGCAGAAATCTTCTACAATAAAATTGAGCTTAAAGAAATGTACTATAAAATTGCAAACATGATGAATTGTAAAATAGCTAAACGCTAATCTTGTTAGATAAGTAGCCGCAACATTAAATAATTATATATTGGCTTTTTTTTAAACGTTAAATCAAACTATTTCTAGAAATCTATTAGGAATTATTTTTTATTGGCAACGCCATTTCTTACTTCGTTTCATTTTTTTTTTTATTATAAAGTCACAACGAAATTAATATTGGTATTTATACAAATCTAACACTTTGCATCTTAAATCTAATACTTTACAAATGTATTTAAATGTCTCTTCAAAACATGGTTGTGGTATTATTAATGTTCACACATTTTAGTATTTCCAACTTATTTTCTATCCAATATTTTTTTTTAAGATATTTTCGGATAAAAAAAGGGTAAAAAATAAATATATTTTGTTGAAGATAATAAAAAAAAACTTTTCTAATTGCAAGAAAGCTCCTAATTTGAAACCAATAGTTTTTAATCTGTAATGCATTTACATTTTTTTTAAATAGTGACAATAGATGTAACACTTTAATAAATGATCGTATGACTCAATAGCTGCCAAACAGTGGTGAAAAATACCGCTATTTTGGGTACCGGTACTTTTTACCGTAAAATCTATTTTTCACTGGAATATGTTACGAAACAAAAAAAATATCTTATATACCATAATTTTTGACAGTTATAATAACAGTAAAATCACTGAATCACTTTAATTAAATAAATATCAAAGGAAAAATTACGGTATAATATTTTATGATAAAAATGGATTTTACGGTACAATGAATTTTACGGGAAAATGGATTTTAAGGTTAAATGAATTTTACGGGAAAATGGATTTTACGGTGAAATGAATTTTACGTGAAATGGATTTTAAGGTGAAATGAATTTTACAGATGCTGCACCCAAATTGACTGCTCTTTTTACCATAATTTGATCCGGAATTTTTTCTAGTAAACTGTTATATAACTACTACAGTGCCACGTGAGTTTAGTATATATATTTATATATCTCTTAAAATTATACGTGATATATAAATATTTAAATTTATTCTTGAGAACATTTTTCTATGTGTTTTTTAATTGATTCTGTTATATTTCTTTATTTTTAGTTCTTCAACTTTTACTGCAGTTGCTTGAAAGAGAAAAAATTAATTGATATTAAAAATGAGGTCTTTTTCATGTTTCAGTTGCAGTTGTTTCATTTTCCAAGCCAAATAGAATAATACAGCTAAAAAACTAATAAGAATTCAGATTTGTAAAAAGTTCTTCGCAATCTGTGCGTATCCCATCTCAGTATTGTTACATAAGTGTCGAAAAGTGCCGTAGTTCAATTGAAAAGATAAGGGGAAAAAAATCTCTAAGCCCCCAAAAGTGGTTCCGGCTGAGAAAAATTACACCTTTGAATCTACGAATGCGACAATAGCGAAAGGATCAATGGTGAAGAATACCCTCAATAGAACTCGGGTCCGGGCCAGAAGAATAACTGAGCACAAGTGCAAGAATAATACTTGCTCTCTGTACACCTGATCGTGATAAATCGGGCGTAGGGATGGATTACTGTCCCTTTTATTGGGAACTTTACAGGGGCGTTTTTTAATGTTGTCTTGTCCTATGTCCTCTGCTTCTACAATGTGTGATTTATCGAAAAGGGCATGTTGAAATTGTGGGCGTAAGGATGGAGTGCATAGGGTAAGTGGCTCGGGCGAACTGTCGGGGTACTTTACCGATCTCATTTAAATAAAATGAACAGAGGGAGAAGTCATTTTACCCCTCTAAATATGGAGATTCTGTTTGCTGAGTTAGGTTCTTCGATGTATTGGCAGCAGCAAAGCGATATTGAAAACACAATATCAATGTAATGTATTAGTTTGCAGCGCTTGTGTAAGATTTATAAATCGCTATGTCATCCATTTTCGATACGTGCGTATTCTTACGGTTTTGTTTTGCTTTTGTTGAGCAAGATATTACAGATGTGAATCGAAACAATTAAATAAAGTTCATCAAGTTATTTTTGAACAATATGCTTTAACATTAATTTATTTACAACTCTTGAATTAATTTCAATATGTTGCATCGATTAATAAATTGCTTTACTCCTTTTATTGATTTTTTCAACAAAAAAAATTGAATGTGGAAAATTTATTTTCCTATTATAATACAATTAAAGAAATCAGTCTCATAAACTTACCAACAACAAACCAACGTTTATTAAAAAAGTCCTTATTATAATAGCAAAAATTCAAGAATACCTAAATTAGAAACGAATTGTTAACTTCGGCAAAAATAGTAACAAAAACTAGATAAATCGAGAATAAATTTGAAAAATATCCATAAAGCCCAAAAAAAATCGCCAAAATATTAAAGAAAAAAAAACACACTTTTAAGCAAAACTAGAAAATTTCAAATTTCAAAAAGTGCCAAAAATGCCTTAATTACCCCTAAAATGCGACCAAATCTGCTTTCGTAAAAAAGTATTAATTCTGCGTTTCTTGAGTTTCTAAAACATCTTAGAAACAAACTAAAACTGTTTTTGTTGTCTGAGAATTCATAAGCTGTTATGAAACAAACCAAAGAGTACAAATACATTACAGAAGTTTTTCATACTAACTCGAAAATGTATTTAAATCACAAAATCTTGAAAATAATATGAAATTGTTAAAGTAGTTAGTAAGGAAAAATTTCCAGCAATGGAAATTTTTTTACTATAGTAAAATTCATTGAATAAATTTAGAATTGCCAGAATTCAGTTTAGTGTTACGAAATTACTTAATATTGTGAATTAAGGTAGAAACATAAAATTTTAGAATCAGTTTCAAATCTTTTATTTTATCGTTCAGTTCTGTTATATGTAAAAACTGTTTCTGCGATATTTTCATTTACTCTTATTCATTTGATTCTGTCATATAATAAATCAGAAAATTAAAAAAAAGTCTGCACTAATAACGCTTTTCGGAATTTATTCTTTAGTTTGAAAGAAGTTATGGCGCATGGTATTCATATAAATATGCATTTAATAAAACATATAAATAAATATCAATATAAAAAAATGATACGAAATTAAAATATTTGAAATAAATCGCAACTTACTTTGCAAATTTGAACTTTTGTTTTCATTAACACACGACATATTTAAAGAATTAACATATGAGCATTTCATAGAATTAAAATACGACAAATAACCAAACGATTTCAAAGAACATCATAAACTTGATTAAAAATAATAAAAGAAAACGATAAACTTATCAATCTTACTACTAGTTAAGCTTTTCGCCGTAGCATGGCGTTAAAAACGTTCTCTCCAAAATGTTGATATTTTGCGCGCACTGATAAAATTTTTCTATTTATTCTAGCATTGGCTTGTAGACTCGAAAGCTATTTTTTAAAAATGTTTTGTGAAATACGAAGCAGACTTATTTTATTAAAATATATTTTTATTCTCTTTTTTTTCTAACAATTTCAAATTTCGTGAGCGATTTGTTTCCTCATTTACTTTTAAAAAATTTTCTTCCAAAAAGAACATTCTTCAAATTCTGTCATATAGCTATTATATTTATATACAGATTCATGCATTTCATTATTAAATTACGCATTTTAATTGTTATTAAATTTGTGTGTTTTAAAATAAAATGCCTGCAATATCAGGAAAAAATATTGTCGTGGTTGTAAACTTTCGAAGTCCCGCAATGGACTGATCGTTAAGACACGGTTCCCAGCAGATCACCGAAGTCAAGCATCACTGGCTGCGGTCAGTGTGCGGGTGGGTGACCACTTGGATCAGTCTGCGTAGGGACCGAGGGTGTGCGGTATTGGTCCTCGTTAAACTGTGCTACCGTAAAGTGCTCGACTTCGCGCGCAGGTCGTCGGGCTACCGAAGCGGGGGTGCCATCCCCTCCGCAGAGGATCAAAATTGTGATGGCATGTCTTCGGATCATCCTCCGGGATCTTTCCCAGACCGTCGCCAATAGCCCATTGTGCAGCTCTAGTGCGACGTAAATTAACAACAACAACATAAACTTTCGAATGCAAAGAAATATATTAAACGTTTCCGCACAATTGGGTATAATATAAAAAAACACAACTACTTCCACTTAGTAGGAATAATATTTACCATGACGCAATGCTAAATTCTATGCCACTATCCACATAAATGCCACTATCCACATAAATCAATTATTAATCAAAAATCGAATATCAATTACTTTTCTTTATAATGCAATAAAATCTGGCGAGCAGCTATTTAAACGATCAAACACTTCGTTTGTTTATTTGTGGCTTGAAGTTAGGCTCGCAGAAAATGCCGTTCATGGGTTAAATTTAGTAGGAATAACACAACCTGTGACGTAGGCTATAGTATACCCAATTGCTAAGGCATTTAAGAAGGTGCCGTATTATTTTTTTCTCAATTCGTGGCAAAATGGCAACAGTATTCGGGTTAGTGAGTATAGCGCCCCGCTATGGTAAATAGATTAAATACTAGTACCTGATAAGTTTATCGTTTTCTTTTATTATTTCTCATTCAATTTAATCTATATATTAATCGTTTGATAATTTATTTTAATTTAATTCTATTAAGCGCTTGGATGCTATTTCTCAAAGGATGTTGGAAGTTAATGAAGGTAAAATGCACGTTTATCTGAACTCCTAAAGTAAATTACAAATTAATTTTAATATTTTAAATTCCGTCCATTTTTTGTACTTAAATTTATTTCTTGATTGAATAAATTACATATGTATATGATTTAAAAGCACTATTAATCTTTTTAAATTAATCAAAGAATATGTTATATATTTCGATAAGCGTAATAGATTAAAATTACTATCTTTCGATAAATTATCAATGTATGTTTTTTTTTCATTAGTAAAGTTTTTCATATACTAGAAGGTATTAAATAGTGATAAATAAAAATATAATCAAAACACAGTTCCTTGATAATATAACTAAAATCTGAAATAAAGGAAATCTTAAAAATGTTAAGTTTCACACAAATTAAAATTTTGAAGAAAAATAATTTAAGACCAGTTGTATGAGTTATCTCAATTCTTTCACGATTCAATACTTTTAACTGAAAGAAAACAAAAAAGGATCTTTAGAACTATTAATATGATTGTATCATTAAGATAAAATTGGAAGTAAGCTAATGGTGTATTATATTCAGAGGGAGAAATTCTGGCGCATAACTCCCATTTAACTACTAATGATCATGTGTAAACATCAGCAAGTATAGTACTCAAAATATAAATTTTTAACCTCTTACCACCTTTTTAACTTTTTTTTTATAATAATTAGATATTCACGTACTTAAATGCAAACTTAATGTTTTGAGGGATTTACTATAATACTAAAATAGAGCAGATAATATTTTAAAATACGAAATCAGACACAAAAGTGCATTTTTTTCTGAATTTTTTAAAAAAAAGAAATTTTTAACAAATTTAGAATTTTGACTCTCATTATAGGGAAAGGATATTCGCCTCATTGGAAATATAGTTCCAATTTTTCATACAAGAGACTTGCGTTAACAGGAATTGGAAGATTGGAAGAAGCAAAAAAGATAGTCGAGTGTTACAATTTATTCCTCGGATGAGTATAAATATAACTCATATTGTAACAATACATAGTTACAGCACATCAATATATAGTTGTAACACATCAGTATAATGTAACGGAATTTAAATAAAGGGAGGAAAGTTAGAATGATATTAATCGATTGTTTCTAAGAATAAAAGTGGGAAAACAAAGTGAATGCTATTAAATATACAGAGAGAAAAAAAAATCTGGTCAAATTACTGAACTGTATACCAATGACATTTCTGGTAATAAAAAAAAATACCTAATTCTGGAAATAGAAACAAAAACATGCATTACCATTCATTTGGTAATTTTTTCGGTTCATATGATAACGCTTTACAGGATCTGGTTCTCAAAATTATAGTTCTTATTACCTCACATTAGTGAAAAATACAAAACTGAAAAGTAAATTTAGCCGAATAATTGGATTTTATACCACTTTTTAAGGTATCATGATAAAATTACCAAATTTTACCACATTTAAATAATTTTATCACGTAATTTAAAACCATATTTTTTCGTCGATTTTACCAACATTAGTATCAAAGCACTTCGATAAAAATTACCGATCTTTTTGATGTTCCCATAGAGTGAAGAGCATGGCAAATTTTACCATATTCTGGTAGTTTTGACCATACTTTTTTTCCTCAGTGTGCACAAAACAACTAAAATTTACTTTCAATCAGTGACTCAATCATCTCAGGCAAATGCATGTCATTGCTTTGGAAATAGCTTAACTATTACAAAAACCCCTTTCCCTTACTTTTGCAGCTCTTGTTGCTATCACAGGATGCAAAGATTTAATAGGAAGTGTCTAGATTGATGGCAATCCTTATAAAGACTTCTCTTTGCTTGCAATTGCAAAACTTTCTCTTAACTGTCTCTTTCTCTCTACGTGTAACAAAACTGTAACAATTATCCCACTCCAAAATGCATTCAAAATTAACTAATCATTTATGAAAGGTAGAAATTAATCAGTTACAATTAGTTATTACATCCTATTCTATTTAATTGATTAATAATTTATGATCACTTCATTTGGGAAGAAAAAATTTACTTTCTCTCCTATGAAAAGGTTTTTGTTATTTTTCCTTTATAGAAAAAACATCTTTCTTCTATACCTAAACTAGACGATCAAAGATATAAAATTCAATTAGTGTCATTAAATAACAAAAATGGTGCTTTACCCAAGTAGTGTAAAAGAACATCTGTGTAAAAATGCACTAAATCCCAGAGTTATGTACGGCATTTCACTACGCTTTGGCGCAAAGTAATTGCACCATTTTTGGCGTTGAGATATATTTTGAGATTTTTTACAGTAAAGAATTAATAAATAAAATTATTTTATTTAAGAATCGTTGAGTACAGTATTCTGAATAATTAGTAATTGTTACAGATTGTCTAGTAAAAACAAACTTTAATGTGATTAAAATACTGACTTTTATGCCATCTTATTGTCATGTTTTGTTGTCACATGTTTTGATGTTTCTAAAAACCAAAGGTAGAGACAACTATTTTACAAAAAAAGGAGTATAACGGAACATTTGTGGTGTTTACTACAGCAAAAACTATCATTACACCGTTTTTAGTGCTAAAATACACTAAACTTTTAACAGTGTACACAATAAGTTTGAGAAGTTAAAATCAAAATTATTAATTTTAAATAAAGTTATTTATTTCATATTTTTTTATTGTTTCAAATAAATCTTGTATCTTACATCCTCTTTTCTTACAACATGAAATGGTGATCCCCAAAAAAATATTACTATAAAAATACTACAATCTAAGGCTAAAATAAAATATATAAAAATACACATATACCGCCCTTGTCGCTTTTAACAATTCTTAAAATAAACAGCAACTTTGACAAGACACTTCAAAGAACATTTTCAGTTGTTTGTTTTAATTCTGAGACAGATGAGAAAGAAGGAAGAGTAATCGCAAGGCAGTAAAATGAAACTTCAAAAAAATTAAATAAATAAATAAAAACACTACTTCACGTTATGGCCATATTCTGTGTCTGTCTTTTTATTACCTCCCCTCATATAATCCCCCCCTCAACATTCGGAAAGGGTCGCTAGTTCACAGCTGCAATAGCTATTCACCCTTCATTTGTTAAGGGAAGACCGAAGTGGGTGTTTTTTCATTTTTTATATCACAATTTTTTTTTTATGTTGGTCCCTCATTCTTGTCTCTGTGACCCCCATGCGTATGTTCTTTTTCCGACCTACTCGTATATTTGTTGTTGGTCGGGCTCGCTTCATTAGAATCAGTCGACGATGATGTCTGGTGGAAAGGGCGAAGGGTGGTTTTCGCAAAATGAGCAAACAAGTCAACAAAAGTTAGGCATTCTTCGCATAGTTAAGGTTCCTTATTCATACATGCTTTGCTTTCCGTTGTTGATTAAAAATCTCTATTTTAATAAATGAAACTTCTATAATACAATTCTTGAGTTAAAATAAAATTGAGAGCAGACTTTTAATTTTTGGCGAAGTCTTTTGTTTTGTGTTCCAATTTTGCCAGAATTAGAAGCATTTTATTTCGGAAAACTGAATCAAATCAAACTATAAATCACTAAAAAATAGTTAATTGAGGTACATAATTACTCCTGATTATCCGCACACAGAGAAAAAAATAATGGTCAAAACTACAAGATCTATGGAAGCACTAAGAGCTCATGATTTTGAAAAAAATTTGCAAAAAAATATATGATTTAATCATGTTTGATAAAATTTGATAAGTATGGCAATTTTGGCAGTTTTTTCATGATACCTTAGAACATAAAAAGAAAAATTTCGGTCAAATTTACATTTAAATTTCAAATTTACATCAAAATTACATAATACGAACTATAATTGTGAAAATCAGAAGTTAGTAAACCGTTTTTATGTGAATGGAAAAGTTGCCTGATGACTGGTTTATATACCGTTTATGCTTATTATCTCACTTCCATCAAATATCTTACTTGTTATTCCCTTTTGGAATGGTTTATTTTGGTTTCATTAACCAGAATTGTGGTTCGTTTTGCCAGAAATGTCATACACTTCGGTATTTTTACCAGAATTTTTTTCTCCGTTCAGAACAGTGTGAAACGGCATTTGTGGATAAGCTAATTCTGGAAATAATCTTGAAATGGATAAAGAGTGTTTCCCGTAATTGTACTTATTATTTACACAACATTTCCTCATTTATAATAGAAGTCTTTCAAAAACATTTTGCCAGAACAAAGAAATATATATATATATGAAATAAAATTTAAAAAAATCTATATGAAATAAAAAAAAGCCGCTGTGTATTTCTTTCATGACAGTTTTGTCCAAATTCATTACTGTATAGTGTATGTAGTTTCCTTGTAGAGTTTAAATATTATTTCTTGCACGCATGAGATTCATTCTAATTTGGATATAAAGAAAGGATATTTTTTCCCAGAAAAATTAATAAAATCGTTTCGGAAAAATTTATTAATTATGTAAATCTTATTATAATGAACATGACCACATTCCAAAATTACAAAATAAGGAAAAGAAAGTCCCTTACGGGGATCAAGAGAAACATACGTGCACTTTTATCAAGAATTTCTGCTAAGATGTAAAAATTAAGTGGTTGGGGCTGAGAGGCCGAAGCTCCCCCCAGTCTGATAGCCGAGAATTAAAAATTAAAAGTAAAAGTGCCCAACGGACAGTCAGGAGCACTGGAAGAGATCCATGGTTGGCGATTTATCGAAAGATAAAATAGCTAAAAACAAAGCCAACCCCCGCAATCAATATAACATTTAAAACAATTTGGCGAAAACGAATCACCCAAAAAGACTGTGAGAATTAGTATAACCATGTAACCGAAACATTATTGTGGTAAGAAATGAAGAATAAAGAGTTATAAATTGATTTTGCTTTCAATTTAGTAGCGAAAGTCAATTAATGAGTTTTTCATTTTTATTGAAATAAAAAGTTAGTCGTTACATTTATTGCTATGAAAAGAATAACATATTTATATTAGCTTTTAATAAAGTATAATTTAAAATAAATAATTGGTTTAATTTAAGTAAAATTAGATCAACAATGATTAAAAAAAGTTTAAGAAATTTTAAAATCTAGGAAATTTGTAATGCCTGTTGTGGCATCACAAGGTCATAGCATGAACTAGAAACTCTCTAGGACAATATTCAATGCGGAATATGTATAATATTATATAATTATTCACTTATTCCTTAACTATAAATTGTATTATTTCTTTCCAGTGAATATATAATCATTCATTTATTTCTTATTGGGGAATAATCTTTTATAAATTCAAAATATCATGAGAAATATCAAATTATTAATATCAAAATATCAGAATTATTTATTTATGAAATATCACATCGCAGAATCTCGCTCGAGCAAAATTTGTTTTCTGGAAAAATAACGTGAATTTAAAGAAGTTGGTAAATATTATTAATATTTTGCCTGAGTAACATTTTGACTGTGCGAGATAATTTACTTACTGTATCTTAAATTTAAAGCGAGATTGTGATGAGGCCATTCATTTGAGATTTTCGCTTGTCTCCATAGCCCCCGTTTGAATTGGTAATCTCTATCAGAAACATTGCCCTCCATAATACTGGATCATAACGCACTATAATTATGAGTAAAATGTACAAATTATATACAAATGAATGTTATGTATTATAATGAGTAAACTGTAAAAGTGTACAACCCTACCACGGCTTGAGACGGGGTTCGATTCCCCGCTCAAGCATCTTCTTAGTTTGGAATCCCTTCTATAGTAATGACCCTTTAAAAACAGGAAAAATCAACTCGTGGTTGGATAAGTCGGGAGCGTGGTGAGGAGACTGGATGATTGCTACCATCATCTACCTTTCAATCTGTTTTGAGGTAGTGTAATCTACGCATGCGCCAGAATTGGGTATAATATGAAAAAAACACAACTACTTCGATTTAGTAGGAACAACATATGACGCAATGCTAAACGAATGGAATTTAGTTGTTGTTTATTTAGTTATTGTTATTAGTAGTTGTTGTTATTTGTTTTAGTTGTTGTTGTTTATTTAGTTGTATTTAGTTTCAATAACTTTTCTTTATAATGCAATAAAATCTGGCGAGCAGCTATTTAAATGATCAAACACTTCGTTCGTTTATTTGTGGCTTGAAGTTAGGCTCGCAGAAAATGCCGTTCATGGGTCAAATTTAGTAGGAACAACACAACCTGTGACGTAGGCTATATTATACCCAATTGTCGTTCGTTGGTTCATAGTAAAGCTTCATTCGCAAAGCTGTCGCCCGCTGCTTACTAACGTAGACCAAGTGCGAGGTTAACAATCAAACCAAAAGATTCTAAATTTGAACCCGATTTTGTACCATCTCTCAATTCTGAAAAGGGTTATAAGAATAAGCTTATTGGGAGCAAAGCAAATATCCACTGAAAGGAATCAAAAGTTTATAAATGTTGATAAATTATAAAGATAAAGGGATTTAAAGCTACTGTTGAATATTCAAAATAGAATATCAAATTTCGCATAGTAAATTCTCCAATTCAACCAAGATCCGACATGAACTCCTTTCCTTCGGAAATAAACACATCTTGTTTATACCCCGTCAACGGTTTATGTTTCTCATACATCAATACTTTGAAAATGTGAATGGAGGAGTTTTGAACAAATAACTGTTTACAAGCTTTTATTACCTATTGGCGACGTTTTTTAGGTAAGGGTAGAATGGTTATGCAGAAAGGAGTTTTTCTAAGTTATAATAAAAATTTTCTTTCCTTTTTTTCGCATGGCAAAGTATGTTTTATATGTATTATACTTTTGATATATTTCTGTTTAAAATTTAAGAAACTGACTTAATGATTAAAATAATGAGTATAAAAATTTAAGTGGAAAGAAAATGAAAATATAGTAAATTAATATTAATGAAAATATAAATGCAATAAATTAATATTCCCAAAAAGTATATTAAAAATCGAAAATATATTAAAATAAGAAGAAAAAAATAAGAAGAAAAAAATAATAACAATAAAATAAAAATAATAAAATAATAAAATTATAATAATAAAAATAATAAATATAACATATGATAAATTTAACGTTTGACATATTTTTGTATAAAATTTAAGAAACTGAGTTAATGATTAAAATAATAAGATTGAAAATTTAAGTGAAAAAAAATAAAAATGTAAATATAATAAATTAATATTAATGAAAATATAAATGCAATAAATTAATATTAACAAAAAATATATTAAAAATAGAAAATATATTAAAATAATAAGAAAAAAATAATAAAAATAAAAATAATAATAATAAAATAATAATAATTAAAATATAATGATAAAAATAATAAATGAAACAGAATAGTTAGGAAAAATGATTGAAAAAAATATCCATAACAAAATAAAATTCCAGTAACTGAAACAAATATAATAACAATTTTAGAGACCAGATTTTAATTATTGGATTACCTTATAAGTTTTATAACAAATCTCATTAATTATTTAACATATTAAAACAGATTTATTAAACAAGAATAAAATAATAACCTAGTTTTTTTTCAAAAGTTCAGCAAATTATGAATTTATTCACTTATTAACAAGCTAATTCGCTTATTCGCAAATTAGCTAATTCTCTTTTATTTTCATTCAATGATTTGCTGGTTTACCTAATGACTGTGTTATTGACCAATGATTTATTAATTCACTTCACTCGTTCTTGTTTTTATTTGTTATTTATTTATTTTTCGATGCTTTAAACATTTACTATATTTAGAATTATCTTTATTAACGGTTACTATAGTGCTAAGATATGCATAGAAAATATATTAAATAACGGTAACCAAAGTTTAACTAACATTAAATCATAAAACTTAACTATCAGCAAGCGTAGCATGAGAGTTTTAAACTCTAAAATAACATAATTAACGGTATTATGAAGATCTCTTACATGCTATAAAGTAAAATAATACATTTATACTGTGACAGTTTAGTTTATAATTTAAGTAAGTTACCTTTTTCACAGGAAAAAAATTAAATTTGACAAGGTAAAGCATAATCTAATTTGAATAAATATATACGCATATATCAAAAATTGTTTTATATAATACGTCGAAAATATTAAAATATGTTTAATAAATTTATTTTAAACTTATTTGAAGTAATAATTATCATTGCAATTATAAAGAATACTTTTAATTATGCATGAAAAGTTTTTAAATAGACCCTAATAGTAACTAAATACTTCCTAATCAATGCATAAACTATATTTCGATTTTCTTTCATATACGTATATTTATTCAAATTGGATGCAACTGTTTAAACTACAAAACAAATTTTAGCTTCAAGTGTGAAAATTCACAATTTTTAATGCTATGTTTTTTAGATTTTTTTTCTCCTCATTTTCGTGTAACTAACGATTGCACTCGCATTCGTGTTCTCTTAATCATAAAGTTTCGAAGGAAAACAAGTTGAGTGATATTTTGAAATACTAAAATTATGAAAATATAAAAATAAAGCGATCGAATGTAAGAAAAGTTCATATATTCTAATAAATGTTTAAATAAAGGAAGTTTTAATGCACAGATAAAAAAAATTCTGGTAAAATTACTGCACTGTATAGTAAAGACATTTCTAATAAAGAAAAAAAAACGTAATGTTGGTTAATAAAACCAAAATATACGGTATTTAAACCATTCATTTTGTAATTTTTGCGTTCATCGGCTTTCCAAAAATTCTGATTTTCAAATTTATAGTTCTTATTACCACACATTTAGTAAAAAAATATATAGTGAAAAGTAAATTTAATCGAATAAATAGTTTTGAGGCCATGATCTAAGCTGTCATGATAAAATTACAAACCTCCGTTACCAATTTTTATCGCATTTAGTATAATCATATTTCATTGACAATTTTTATAAATTATTAAAAAAGCGTTTCGGAAAATATTACCAATCTTTTTGGTGTTCTCATAGAGCCAAGAACAAGGTAATTTTTACCGTATTCTGGTAGTTTTGACTCTACCTTTTTTTCAATGTAGGAAAATACATTTAATAAATTGGTAAGCACCTTCTAATTGTTTCGATACATTTAAAAACAAATTTACTTAAATTACTAATTACAACTAGTTCTTTTACATAACTTTTCATTTAAAACAAATTTTCAAAAATATGTCATTCGTTTTAATTTTATTTCAGTATGCACAGATTTTTATGAATGGTTCTTTTAAGCGTAACTGTGACTGTTGATCTTTTATAGCCGCCCTTGCCCTACCGAGGGATAAATTTCATTATTGTTGTTGGAGGATTTAAGTGTCAACAAGTCCAGTAAACACCCACGCGAATAAAGGGCGCGTGCAGCATTGTTGTAGCCTCCTATTTCAAAGCTTTATGGATCAATAAGCTAAAAAGGGCTCGCATTCAGAAAAAAAGCATACTAATCTTATTCAAGGGTTGAAATCCCAAGTCTTGAATTAAGAAAAAAAAATGGTGTTATAATAGTTATTCCGAAGAATATTTAGTGGAATATTAAAATATTAATAATAATAACATGGTCGTCAACAACCGTAACAATAGTTATAGGTTTATAAGCTTTGTGCAAACTAGTTTACCTATTCATTTATAAATAGATCAATTACCAGCTTAGTTATTTGCTCTTAATTTAGTTTATTTTATTTATTGGTCCGTTAATTACTTGATATTTTTCTATATTCATACGTTGATTACTTAATAAATCAATTTAATGAATCATTATTAAATTTTTAATTAAATTCAATTCTTTTCTCTTTTATATATTATTTTATTCACTCCTCATATTTATAATCATTCATCGCAACGTTAGTTATAACGGTGTGATATTTTTAAAATATTGCCAATCATCACATCGAGAAAAAAAAGCATAGTTAAAACTGCCAGAATATGATAAAATTTACCCAGTTCCAGTTACATCGTTTCCTAATAGCCAGTCTCACGATATATTTCCAATATTCAGATATTCAATATTTCGAAACCAATATATCTCATGTTTTGAATACTATAAGTCTTCAATAAAATATTTTAGCTGCCAAATATTAGACCATAAAAACGCAATCACTTTAAGTTGGTAGTCATATAAGTTTTACAATTATTATCGCTTTAGTTTATTTAAGCAACTAAAATATTTTTTACCAAAATTGAAAAATCGACTCGTGGCTCTGTCCATACATTTTCAATTCCTTAACCAATTTTCCAATTGATCACAAGTAATTAAATCAGTGTTATGATGAAACATAATCATTGGATATAAAACTCTCTGTTTCCTAAGCTCTGTCAATTAAGTTGCGAATAGATTGATTTTATTTACTTCAATAACCGCCGTTAAACAGCTGTCCCAATTTTGGTTTTACGACTACTAATACTCAACTCCACAGCCTTGTAATTTTGAACTCAATTCAGAAGACTAGGAAACTCTTGGATCAATTATTGGGAGAAATTCGCCTTCGTGGAGGACTTTTTTGGGAGAACTAACCCGCATTTGTGTTACAGGGAGAGGAAAACCATGAAGGTCTCCCACGGCAAGCCTGACTGCAAGGAGACTCTAATTCATTATCCGTCCACCACTGAGGATATTGTACGTCAGCACTGTGGTCTTTGCAAGCTAAATGCGAAATTCATATCGACCAGCCATCGCTGGGATTAGAACCCGGTTAACTTCATTGGAAAGCGAACGCTCTATCCCCTGAGCCATCATGGCAGGAATAGATTGATTGTTAGGTCAGTTTCATGTCATTTGTAATTGAAATAATACGATTTAAAATCAAAACTTTACTTAGTGTAAATATATAATAACGCACATGTTGTTTCTTGCAGAAGAAACACAAACCACTATTTTTATAAACTTAAAACTATTTTCAGTTTTTTTTCTTGAAACTGTATTGATAAGTAGTATGTTTTTATGGTTTAAATTGCTTTGATTATAAGCATAATTAAAATGATAATTAACGTGAATCATTTGCACAAACAAGCTACACTATGAAAAGTTTCGTGCAACTGAACTCCAAGAATGAGGACAACTACTTTACATCGAAGTGGTGCTTCAATAAGTGCAAACATAACATCAAAACCAAAGATTGTTCCTGGTAAACTGAAAGACCTAGAATGTTCTTTTATACTACTTGTTGTAAAGTAGCTGTCCCTATGTTCGTTATTCAGTAACACTAAAAAACTTATAATAGTAAATGATACACATAAGAATAATTAAAGTTACTTTTACGTAGCAATCTAAAGCAAGAATCATAAATTTAGGTTGCATCTATACAATATTTCTCAAAATAAAATTATTTCTTTGATCAAACACACATACATGCAACACAGACAGAATATTAATATGAATATGAAGAGAATCGAGGTGAATTGAAGTTAACTAAAAACATACTTGCATTTCATAACAGTTTATGTGAGTAGTTTGTCAAATCAATTCCACAAGAAGATGGAAATTACTTGGCGAAATAATTGATCTCAATTAATAATTTCTATCAAATATTAAAGAAGTCTATATGCTGACTAATATTGGTTTATGAACTTTTAAAAAAATTATTTTAAAGCTAGTAGTTTGGCGAACATTTATTTCTGGAATTTTAAAAACGTAGCAAAATGCATAATTTAATTATTTTATCTCATTAGTTAATTTACATTCACATACTTAATTTAAGTATTTTATCTCACGTATTATAGAGGTTATATTTTACTATATTTGCATTTTGCACTTATTGCTTTTTTAAAACAAAATGACTTGAAAACTATGTCACAATTTTGGTTGCATACATTTGAAAGTACAGCTAAAATATTAAACTGTTAAAACAAATCCATACATTCTACAAATTATTTTTACGTAAATTAATACCTTTTGATGAATTTTTGCTGAAAAAAAATTCTGGTAAAATTATCGTACTATAGAGTAAAGGTATTTAATATATTTTTTCTTACCAATTGCACTTCACATTCGTTTTTTTTTTTTTTTTTGTAAATTATAAAGCTTTGTAGGAGTAAAAGTTGAGTGGCATTTTGAAAATATTCAAATTTTCACATTGTATGAAAATATTTGCATAAAAATACAAAAATAATTGTAATATTTGTATGAAAATACAAAAATAAAATAATTGACTTTGGAAAAAAATTATTTATTCTTATAAATCTTTAAATAAATGATGTCTGGTAAAATTACTAAACTGTAAGGTAATGACAATTCTAGAAAAAAAAACATAATTCTGGTGATAAAACCAAAATATGCTATTTTAAACATTCATTTGGTAATTTTTCCTTTCATATGCTATTTGTTTACCGGAAATTCTAGCTTTCAAAATTATAGTTCTTATTACCACACATTTAGTAGAAAATACGAAACTGAAAAGTAAATTTTACCAAAAAAATGGTTCTTATACCGTATTCTAAAAATTTCTGATAAAAAATTACCAAATTTTGACACACATTATATAATAATATTTTATTATTAATTTTACCAAAGCGTTTATGTAAAAATTTCAGCGCTTTTAAATTTTCCCATAGAGCCAGAAAAACGGTAAATTTCACCATATTCTGGTCGTTTTGACCATATTTTTTTTCTTAATGTGTAAACTGGGACTGGGCGATATTAGAAATTATACATCGTGATGCATCGTCAGTTTTGCATCGCGATATAGCGATGTATCGCGATATAGTATTTTTGAATTTCATTTACATGCAAGGCACAGAAAGTCAGATTTCTATCAAAACTTCATACTCAGATTGATTTAAATCAATCTATAAATTTGAAGATATATATGTTTTGCTTAAGAAAGATATTAAATAAATTGACTACAATGTACAAATCTTACTTAAAATATTTATTGAAATGTTTGTTTAGAAATTCATAATAAGCGTAAAACAAAGTGTTAAAAACTTTTTTTAAAGCGTTTTTTACAAATTAATATTTTCTTGTACTATTATGCATAAATAATTACATAATTATTAAGTTCGATCGTAATATTCAATTTCTAAATGAAACGTTAAAAATTATTTGTATGTTTAAAACAAAGTGCTAAATAAATTTTAGAAAAAAAAACGCTTTTAAAACACTATTTTTTATTATCATTTCAGTTATTATAGTTCTATTATAGTTCATTTACGTCACACTAGACCTGCACAATGGGCTATTGGCGACGGTCTGGGAAACATCCCTGAGGATGATCCGAAGGCACATCACAATTTTGATCCTCTGCAGATGGGATGGCACCCCCGCTTCGGTAGCTCGACGACCTGCACGCGAAGTGCGAAGTCGAACACTTTACGGTAGAACAGTTTAACGAGGACCAATACCGCACACCCTCGGTCCCTACGCAGACTGATCCAAGAGGTCACTCACCCGCACACTGACCGCAGCCAGTGATGCTTGACTTCGGTGATCTGCAGGAAACCGTGTCTTAACGATCAGTCCACTGCAGGACCTTATCATTTCAGATAAATAATTAAATTAAATTAAATAATGACCGAATTATAAATGAAAAACAAAGTAAGATTTAATTTCTTAAAAATAAAAAAATTGTGATATTCGGTAATATATTTAACTAATTAACAAATAATCTGAAAAGAACATTTTTAAAAAAAAATTATTATACTCTCTAATAAAACGAAGTGCTAAGCGATTTAAAAAAATTAATAAAATACGCAAACCTTTCAAATTTTAATGTATAAACAAAGTTGATTGACTTATGTCCAAATCCAAATGACAAAAATAAATTTTGTTTTAACTTTATTTCTAAAAATTAAAACAACAAAATTTATAAATTTAAAATCAGTAATAAAAACTCATTAAATTATTTGAAGTTTCATCCAAAAAGTTTTTAATAAATTAAAAGAAAGTAAAGAAATAACATAAAAAATTCAATTCTTTATGGGCGCCTAAATTAGATTGCCGATAATTTTCATATTTAAAAATAAAAAGATGTTTTTTTTAAAAAAAATTTATCTAATTAATGAAGAAACTCTTCTTTATATATTCTTTTCAATAATAGATTGCCTTCAGAACAAGGTAACATCGGCGATCACGAAGTTAGTCCCACTGAAAATAATCTACAAGAAAAGTCGCGACAAAGAAAAAAAAGCTAAGAGGTGCGAAAAGGAACATGCGATATAACGATATGTGTTCTCAAAACTCTGATTCTGATTCTACAGCTCACCAATCAAGGCCATTTCAACATAACGAAACGAACATCTTCTTCCACAGCGCGAGTCGACATCGGAACGTAGGAGAAGAGTCTTATATCGCTATATCGCTACCTTATATCCTTGCGTGTCTTATATCGCTATATCGTTTTGCGCTCGTTGTCTTCACTCGACGGCTTAAATCAGATTTCTGATGCATCGCCTTGAATGAAAGTCGCTGTATCGTCTTGCCGATATATGCGTTAAATCGATATATCTCGATACATCGATTTATAGCCCACTCCTAGTGTAAACCATATAGTCGAAAAAGTCAAATTTTAGAATTTAGCTTTAAAGTAACTTTCTTGAATTTCAAAAATTACTTTACCAAAGTACATACTTTAAAGATAACCAAGTTTTTAAAATAGCACATTCCTGACTGAGTACATGTAGGGCTATTAGAATAATTATGATTATCCATACAACATTTCTAGTTAATTACAACGCAACCTATTGTATAATTTTTAGTTAATTTAAACGACAAAATATGATAAAAAATTCTACTTTCAATGTTATTATACTTGATATTTTAAACTTGAAATTTTATTTTACACAAATTGAAAATTGAAGAGAAAATTGCCAACAATAAACAACTTTAAATTTTGTCTAATTTTCGCATATTTCCGAAATTATTTTTTTCCAAGTTTCTAATTTTTCTAAATCCTTCTTGAAAACAAAATATTTATTAAATTTGTTTCATTTTCCAATACCAATCGATATTTTTAAAATATTTCTTGTAGCCAGTTCATTGTATCAGTTTTTTATAAGCCTATAACTATAAAACTAATGTATTAT